>NC_138732.1:11513628-11881128 GCF_965113295.1 Leuciscus leuciscus
CATTAAATAAATCAATCTATCTATATATCTATTGATTAGCTAGGTTAAGAAATGGGAGTTTTGGCAGTAATGCTTTGCTCTGGCAGTAGCGTAGTTTTCTGTTTTTTTGTTGTTGTTGTTTTTTTGGACATTTATTTGATATAGAGTAGTCCTTGGTATATTAAATGACTGAAATATCTACTTGTGTACTTGTAGTTATACATATACTTCTTTCTTTAATAAGTCATTTGAAATTGGAGTCAGAAGAATTTGACTTTACTCAATATTTTTGTGTGCTATTGTTGTAGTGTTGTACACTTGCGTTAACATCAAACTCATAATCACTTTTCTTACAAATCAGCTGTACATGGTTTGCAGGAAGGTTGATCTCTAGAGTTTGGAACAAAACCTATTAAAGTGAAAAGAGGCAGTTATAGACTGGAATACCACAGGGGTCTGTATTAGGGCCAAACTGTTTCCTGATCATTTTGTTCTGTGTACTCATTCGCCAGGTTATGGACGAGCTGGTGATTACCTGTCAGACTCTGGCCACAGTGAGATCTCCTCACGCTCCAGTCTGGTGAGCACATCCTCCCTGGACATGGGGCAAGATGAACGCAGGCAGCGGTATGGAGGAATAGCTGTGGAGGGCCATGTTAGTGGTCACCGGCTAGAGCGCAGGGCGACAGCTGACCCTGATCAGTACAGCTTGGGGTAAACAAACACTCTTTACTTTCTCAACTAATTGGTGTGCTGCATGAATGACCTAGTTAATTAATCGGTCTTTAGGAAGCCTGGGTCAGTTAGGTTTTGAGATCATCTGACCACAATCGGACTCATTTCTCAGACAATATTTACAGTATTTATAGACATGTTCTTGTGTTTAAAACCAGGTCGTCAGATCACAGTAGAATGGAAACATGGTTCTTGATATAAAAAAAATTAAATGCTGCATAGTATTAAAAGTGCAACTCTTGTGGCGGGTAAACCAAAAGAGTGAAACCAATGCAATGGAGCAGACCATCTGAATGTGTATTAAAAGGGATTACTTTTCCAGAGGGTTTTATTATGTACACTGGAAATACCAATACCAAAGAAAAATATCAAAGAAAAAGTCTAGATCAGGGCTTGCGGAGTTGCAGAGTTTTGCTTCAACCCTAGTTAAATCTGTTGGAGCAGGGTTGGGACTGAACTCTGCAGGACTGTGGCCCTCCAGGAGCTGAGTTTAGAACCCCTGGTCTAGATTAAGTCATCAACCTTACTAATTGACAAGTCTCTTATTGGACAACTGGTTGACCATCATGACCTGACAATATATTATTACTATTAAACCCTTCTGGATCCTTCTACCTTTCTTTTTTCAGGTCCTACTCATCCATGCAGGACTGCCGGGGTCTGTATGCGGGCGCCACCGTGCTGTCTTCTCCCAGCTCAGAGGAGCTTACCCAGGACCAGGGTGACCGTGTGTCTCTTGACGCTGCTGATTCTGGTCGTGGCAGCTGGACTTCATGTTCCAGTGGCTCCCATGACAACATTCAGACAATGCAACAGGGGCGTAGCTGGGAGGCGTTGGCAGAGGGCGCGGGGCTGTGGGGAAGCAGGGGGAGCTGGGCGTCCGCCTGCTCCTCTTCATCCTCAGTGGCATGTTGGGGCGAGGACTCTGAGGGCGACACAGGTACCATCAAGCGAAGAGGAGGGAGGGATGTGACCACAGACCCAGAGACCAGCAGCATCACCTCCACCGGTTCAGAAGAGTCCAGACAGCACAGCAGACGCCCCTCGCCCATCACTGCAGGAAACTCCAAGGCTGTGATCAGTAAGAATCACCATGTGAACCTGGTTTAAAGGCATAGTTCACCCAAAAATGACAGTTATCTTAAAATGTACTCACCCTCATGTTGATCCAAAGTGTTGATTTTTTCATAGAACGCAACATGAGAAGCATCACACACTTTTTGTCCATTCAGTAACATTTAGCTTCATAATGGACAAAAAAAAATCTTCCATAAAATTAGTCCATATGGCCTGTGGTCTAAGCCGTATGAAGCCATACAATAACTTTCTGCGGGGAACCGACAATTTTCAAATTTCAATTAACTGAAAATCAAATATGGTGCCTTTCATGCCAGGTTGTATATCAAAGTTTAATGTCAAACTTTATGTGTGGTGCCATATTTGACTTGAAAGATGTGTTGGGTGAAAGATTTTCATTTTTGGGTAACTATTGTTTTAAGAGTAACTACACCAGCAGGTCACCTATATCCTTTCCTATGTGTTGTGTGTTTCAATGCTTTAAAAGCTGAAGTCTTAATATTTGCATGAACAGGCTGAAACCATATTCCCAATGATCAAACATACATCTGAAAATGAAACATGGTACAGGTTGAGAAATATATGAACCATGAGCATACACAAAATCACTTTAATTACTTAATTGTCATGTTGAACACTACAAGGTGGAACAACACAGACCACCTACAAAAACAATCCTTCCTGAATCTAGTGCATGTCTGCATGTGTCCGTCCGCGTGTGTGAGAAGCGTTACGGGTTTTAAACGGAACTGTGGTGTCCGTCTCCTCCCCCCAGCACGGAAGGACGGCCGTTACCGGGATCCTCCACCCACGCCGCCGGGCTACACTGCACTGACCATCACGGACGTAACCGAGGGCACGGCTCACTCAGGCAGGAGACCCCCGGACTACACCACAGCCTTGCAGCGCTCCCGCCTTGTCACACATTCCCCCGACTCCCAGCAGCCCCCAGCTGCAGGAAAACCCATCCACTCGCCGGACCCCCGGGGTCGAGAAGAGGAGGAGGCAGAGGAGGTGGAAGAGGAGGGTGAGTGCTTGTCTCCCAAACTCAGAGCTCAGAGGAGGAGAGGTCCACACACAGCAGTTCCCCCCAGGCCATGAGTTACATACACCACCCCAGCAGGAAGGTAAAACATCCCAAACTCCAGTTACTTCCACTCTCACACACTCACACACTCTACGCACACGAGTCACGGTCTCTGCATGCCAGGAGGACAGCTCCTTCACCTGCCCACCATCACCAACCACCAACGCATCTCACACAGTGCATGCGTCGCCACGGAGACAGCCTGCCCCCCGTCGCCGTGGCAACATCCCAGTCATTGCTCCCTGCTCTGCCGTGTGTATTGGCTCTCACCCATCAGTGCTCACAGGAAAATCACTAGATCTGCCATCATAAACGCTTGAACACATGATAGAACCTAAAGTCATGTTTGTGTTGTCAGGTAGCACATAAATAATGATAGTACTTATCAGCACAAAGATCCTGAATTGAGATGTCATTTTATTAATTTACACAATAGTAATCTTGTTTTGTTTGTTTTATTTCCTGTCCTGTCATGTTTGTCTTTGGTATAGTAATGCCAGAGCATATTTTATTTCCTTATTATATTTAGTTGTCTATGACTTTGTTCCAAACCCAACTGCGTTTCCTATAGACAGCATTTTTAGACATCATCAAAGATTATGCTGCCTTACATTTTGACCGAAATCAAAGGCAGTTATAGCCTTAGCCTACATGTAATCTTTGTAGGCAAGGTAATCCCAGAATGCATGTGAAATCTTTCTTCCAAGATGGTGCAGTTAAGCAAATCATAGATTGTTCATTTATTATAGTGTAGATTGTGTGAATTGGAAGTACAGTATATACTTATATAAAAATTATAGTTATATAATTAAACAGTTATGGTTTGAGGAGTCACTAGTAAGTGATTGTTAATATTTTGCCACTTATGTTAAGCATTTCAAATTAGTCACCATTTGAGATGGGATGCTTTTCACAATTTTGAGCCCCAAATCCAGTTTACTTGCCCTGCTGGTATTTTTTTTTTGTATTCCATTATTTAGTTACAAACCGTGGCTTGCTTATGTCCTTAACATAGGTATCCTTGTGTGTACTAGTGGCAGCTTTTTGCCATGTCGAATTTCAGGTGAAGACGATAGAGTTTTATTCCCGTTCTTGTACCTTTGCTTATACTTCCAAAATGTAACATGCACAGAACTGCATTTGCATCTGTTTCCTGCGAATGCAATGCAAAGTATGCGACACCAAAGGTAGTTTCTGTTGAGATAATGAGATCACATTATGTGTCATCAATAACGGTTCACTTTCACATGTTACTTGGGTTTGGAACAGAGCCTATGTGTAAGAGACTGTCCACGATGCTCACAGAGTTTCTCTCTTCTCCCTCCAGAGGATGAACAGGTGTCCGCTGTTTGAAAGGGGACAACACTGGCTTTTATACGGATGCTGCATTGACTGATGGCCCATATCAGGCCTTCACAGGTCAGACAGACAGACAGACCATCCAGTCTACATCTTGCCGGCACTGCCTCCCTCCCTCCTCAATGATGGAATCTTCTCCCTGCCCTGCCTTAATGCAATGGGGGGTTTGATGCCCTGCATGCTAAAAATACTGTGAAGAAAGGAGGCGAGCAAAAAAATAACTTATTTGGCACTTTGGAGAATGGTAATATGAACTGAACTGAAACTCGAACACAGCGCTTCGACATTCACACACAAGAAACAAACTACTGTTAACGGTTGTCTTCAGACAATTTACTCTTTCCTTCTGCTTAAAGGTCACACTAACGTGTTTAGTAGTTCCCCTCTGCACTTTTTAAACTGTTTTTAAGGTGTAAACAGATGCACACAATCAACATTTCAGTCTCCCGATTCTGGACATGCAGTTTGGATGGCTAAGAAGGCTTGACTACAACTTATCACCCCCACCTGTTCACATCAGTCCCGACGACAACACTCATATCTGTGTGGTTTAGCATTACAGTATTATATTCGCTGGAGCACGGCTTGAAGGACACCTCTTCTACTGGCGGACTACATCATGATGGAGTTCACATTGATCACTGACATACGTAGCACACCGATTTAATAAGGATGGCGCTTTGTGAGAGGAAACGATGCTAAGTAAAGCCTTAGTGGGTGGTTTTATTGGTTCTTGGCCTTAGTGTGTTTCAAAGCCGTAAGAAAGTATGAATGAAAAAAGCTCATAACAAACTTGATACAGAAATAACAGACTGAACAAATCTACATCTGTGGGTAATTCAGCTGCCAAAGTCCATTAAAAGTGAACCAGTTCAGTTGCAGGAAGCTTTTAGTGGTGGAGAGGAAATGTACACATTCATCTTCGATACAGTTTTACCAGTTCAGAGCGCCTCTAAAAAGTGAAATATAAGCAGAATTCTATAGTTGTGTCACAACATCAAGCGCCCCCTGTTGGTGAAGGTGAGAACTGAAGGCTACTCAGGCAAATAGGGTCATCCTATTCGGGTGCTACTTCCTTCCTCTCATTAAGTGATGCCATTAAGGAGGTGTGTGAAAAATTGTGTTTTGGTGTTGTTTTTCTTTGAGGACTCAAGTTGTGCATGTTTCTCCTGGAGTGGGCCTTGATCTAAATACCACTGCTGCACAACAGCTTCCACAATCACTCACAGGAACTGAACTGAAACGTGCTTTTGAGACTCCGGTGGGCCGGGAACACACAAACCCACCTGAAGTCTGCCAGCCAGAGCAGAACTGAACAGGTGGGAGCACGCCACTTTCATTCTTTTATTTTAATCACTGAGTTAAACTGATCACATTGATCAGTAGTTAGAAACAAAAGACTTGAGAAGAACAAAAAGAAGTTTGCAGTGTTTTCCACTGTACCCTGTAACATCACTACTTCAGTGTTTCTTTCTCTAGTTGCCTGTTTGTTCGTTTGTAGGTTTTTTTGGTTTTTGGCCCCCACCATTTTTTTTTTTTTTTGTAATGGTTGCGGATACAGTTGTTAATAACAACACATTTGTAACAGTAAATATATCAACCATCTGCTTCCACTTAATTTTTTTTTTTAGTAAATATTCACGTTTTGGCAAGCCAAAATGAGTCGCTTGTTTTGCAAAATAAATTGCACAAATTGTACAAGCATAAATAAACAAGGTAAATAGTAGTAGGTAGCTGTTCTGCTACTCTGTTCGATATGTGATGTCAAGTGAGACGTGTACATTTAGCTGGTGAAGATTCATTCTTTTTTTGACTACTTTTACCTGTACGTCTTTTACAAAGACAATTGGTGGAGTATGTATTTGTTCTTATTTTTTGTGTGTCTTTTTGTTTTGTATTTTTAATACAATAATTGTAAATATTGGTTATATTTTTGTTGAATTGTAGAAATGTATGATGTTTATGCCTCAACATCCAGTTTATATGAAGCTGGGAATCATTAAATTCGACAAAAAATGAATCAACTTAATTTTTAAATGCACATTATTATTATTATTATTATTGCTCCTTTTTTTTTCTTTTTTTTTTTTTTTTTCGTTGGTCCTGCATTAAGGTTTTTTTTGTTTTCAAACATTGTTTTAAATGACCTCTGGCACCATCTAGTGTTTGCACAAGAGAAAACATGGAAGTAACTTGAAATGTGTATCTCATACTTTTCTAACTGACAAATGTATGTTGGGGTTAATAAAAGACATCCATATCTATCTGCTGTTCAACACTTACATTTTTCAGTGTTTCTTCAGAGATTTTGACAAGCCGAACTGGATAAGCTGGGTAATTTCATATTATTGAGCATAATGTATCGTGAAACTGAACTAATGTAGCGTATAGTATCACATTATAGATGCACTGGCTGAAGGTGAAAATCTTAGATGACCAACAAACACTATATGGCAGGGGTTAGTCCAGGTAAGGTATGTTTACAAATGGTGTGGGGTGTCTAGATTCTAGTTTCAGTACATTTAGTTAGAAAAAGTATTGACAGTGAGTTGCACTTACCCTAGATCTTAAATTTGTAGTCTGGTTATTCATCTAAATAGGATTGCTTTAAAAATGTTGTCTGTGCTCATTCTGTGCTGTAATTTAAAATGTAATAATACCATTATTAATATCAAATAGAAAGAAAGAATGTGTCTAGACCAAAATATCCGTTTAATGCTCATATAAATCAGAGTAATACTATACCAAATTCTTCATAGTTACCTGTGACAGTCGATAGTCTGAATATGGATGTAGCAGTCATAGATATCATATATAAAGGCTAGATGTCTCGTGCGCGCTGCTGGCTTATGGACACGTGGCGGCCATCTTACCACAGGGTGCTCGCTCACTCGTTTAATGGTGCATGTACTTTTAAATAACCATAACTTGCTCAATTTTCTACCGATTTTCAAACTGTCTGGTTTGTTATAAACGTCAGAGATGTAGTTATGACACTGCATATGAATAATTATAACATACATGTTCAAGCATTCGGAATTATAGCCACGTTAATAACGTTTGTAAGAAACCAAACCGTTTGTAAATCCGTCAAGATTTCAGCGAGATAAGAGGATTTGTGTGCATGCTGATCACTCACCTTAATTCACAGCTTCACTGTGACAAGATGGCCGAACGGTGATGCCGGAAGTGACGGCGCCATAAGACATCTAGCGTTTATATATGATATCTATGGTAGCAGTCACCCCTCTACCCAGGCAGTTGCTACTACTACACTAAGAAATATGGCTGAAGAAATAAATAATCTGCATGGGCTTCTAACCAAGCTCAGCAAGTCCCTGTCTGACATGGGTTACCATGCTACTTTTCAGAGTAGTCATTTGCGATACTTGGTGGCATTGTCATAAGAAAGAGCTTCTTAAGCACATGTAATCTACTCAGGGTGAATCTTACAAGGAATCATTTCACGACAACCTCATCTCCTTGTTCTTAATAAACTTAGGACAATTCAGTCTGACTTCCGGGCAAACCACAGCACAGAAACAGATACCTTGCTTAAATGGATAGTTCAACCAAAAAAGAAAATTCGCTGTAATTTACTTACCCTCAGCCTCAGGTCAGGACATAAATGTCAAAATGCGACAGGAAGCTCGTGCTCCACACTGCCGTGTATGCGCTCAGGATATGCCGAGGCTGTGGATTACTTACAGGTAATGATGATGTAAATAACGTTCAGTTTCTTGCACAAACCGATCGTTTCTCTTTATAAGACCACAATTGTCCGGAGCCACGGGTATTCATTTTGCTTTGCCAGTATTTTTTTTTTACTCCCAAAGTGATGCTAGCCATTGACCAAGCATTATATAAATCACCAAGGATCACTGCAGTTTCAGCTACACATCTTTTTACTGTTCTACTGAAGAAAAAACGTCAGATAACTTACATCTTGGAACAGGAATTTTCATTTTTGTGCGACCCTTATATTTTTTAATAATAACCTATGTTGCGCTGGGTAGGCTGCCTACACCTCCAGCAGTTATGTCTTGTGGTGTTCCTCAAAGCTCAATTTTGGGCCCTCTGTTATTTAACCTATATACATGCTTCCTATCCACCTTTTCCCCTAACTACTGTGTTTTAGTAGCCTGACGTTGTACTCAGATTCTAGTCAGAATATGAGACTGATACTGCTCCATTGGGCTGCAATTATGGGGCGTGTTTGGTTTCAACCGAACAAGGAAAGAAAATGCCTCTGCTCTCAATTGGATAGACCTACAACCAATCAGAGCAACGGAGTAAGTGATGTATGTTGAGCGACGCATAGGCCCTGTCCCAAATGGCACACTCCGAACTTGTGGAGTCCACACTTTGGTGACGTCATGTAGTGCAGACCTATAAGGGCCTATATGACCATAATGTTTGTCTGTAGGTTACAACTGGTAAAATGTACATCTAGGTCATAAAAACCATAATATTTTCTTCTCAGCCATGTCAACAATTGTCCGTGAGCGAAATCTCCTCCTATATGTTGTCTGATTGGCCTTTCGCAAGGATTCCTGGGTAGTTAAAGTGTGTGGAGCCTGCATCTATGCGGGCTTCACGGAAGACCGCTTCAAGGGTACAAAGGGGGCACTGCTGAGCACACTTCAGAGCGTTAAAATGCTGAATGGGACGGCCTACGGACTCGTAGACTCAGCGAGCAC
The DNA here is from genome assembly GCF_965113295.1 of Leuciscus leuciscus. Lineage (NCBI taxonomy): Eukaryota > Metazoa > Chordata > Actinopteri > Cypriniformes > Leuciscidae > Leuciscus > Leuciscus leuciscus. The sequence goes on from NC_138732.1 coordinate 11,522,566, forward strand.
GCACAATTTAAGTCCACGAGACCGAAAGTCCTCATGAAGTGCGCCATTTGGGATAGGGCCATAGTTGTCAACAGAACTCAACTGCACGCACGCTGGAAGAAGTAGAAGAAGAAGACTGTAAACGATAAGTTCGGTTTACATGTTCAAAGCACATTTTTCTGTGTCATTAATGAGTGGAAACTTATTTGGGTTTAAAACAACTTGAGAGAGTAAATTATGACAAATTTTATTTTGGGGGGAACTTAGCCTGGGTTCCCCCATGCTGCCTTGAGCGCAGCGCGATTTTATTCACGCTGCTATTCAGCATGGATTCCATGGACCAGATTTTCGCCTCAGCTAGGGAACCAATCACAGAACGGGGAGGGAGCTTGCAGTCGTCGAGATGGATGCTGAGGAGTTGAAGAAAAGAATAGCTAGTGGAGATTGTAAAGTTGTTGACAATACGTCATCAAAAATCAAGTCCAGTTTGTGGGAGAAATTTGGAGTTATCTGAAGAAAATATTGTGAAAGGCTTTGCTGCAAACATTTTCGTGTTGGATAGCCGCAAATGTGGAACTTCATCCCTGAGGAAGCACGCAGAAACTGTGGTAACAAAGCAGTTCTATCGAACGGTATTTTTCATATTTAACACTGTTAAGTATGTGTGGTGTGCAGGGCGTGTTTGAACCCAAAATGGTCAGATGTAGGCTAGACGAAATTGCGTGGCATATAGTGTTGTAGCCGCGACTGTTCGATTGGTAAAATGTTATACGTTAAGGCTACTCAGTTTTGTGGTAACGTTAGCCATGTTCTAAACTGATTTTATTTCAGGTGCGATGGGTGTCGGTTCTATTTTAAGCGGGTCGGGTGCAGATTTTAATTAGTGCTGCTGTCGGAAAACGGGTCGGGTGCGGATTTACAAAATCGGACCCGTGCAGGACTCTGGTGTAGCAGCTACACATAAATCTCTGACCCATCGTCGTCTTCTTCGTTGAATATCTGTCGCTCTACATACGTCATCTGGTATAATTGAAGCGATTGGCTATGAGCTACGTACAGGCGCATTTGATAGACATTTGTAACGCCCAATAAACGGCTCTGGGCATTCGTAAACCACGCCTCAAATACGAGAAAATGAACGTGGTTCCCAGACCACGTCTCAAAGAGAAAGAGGTCTGACGTTAGCCAGGCTAGGGGGAACTATCCCTTTAATGTTAATAAAACAACAAAAACAAAGAGAAAATATAGAAAAAAGTGAGTGATTATCAATTTAAACTAAAGGATGGACTAGATATAGTGTTCCTTACAACTTACCAAATATCCAGTGATCCATGGATATTGACATGCAGCCAGGAATCGTGTATCCTGACATTTATATGTGGCTGATATCGATGCCGGGGAAATACATAAAGCACATTTGCCTTTGAATACTTTATATAAATACAGGTAGGTCTAAATCCATGTGATCACTTATTTCAATGTTATATACTGTATATTGTCATATTGTCCAGCCCTAACACTTTTTGTCTGTTTATTTAAAAGCATCCAATTATGCAGAATATAAGCTGGTAAATATTTAATTGATGAGTTGTCAATACATATCAAAACAATATACAAGATATGATTTTACCACAAAATTCAACATATTGGCACAAAATGATTACTGCAAATCCACGTCTCACTGCCCGGAGTCCAATTATTTCTGTGAATTGCAGCGATCCATTTGCTTCTCTTTTCTGTAGCTTTCGGCAGTCTGTAAAAATATACTTCAGATTTTTTTGTCAAATATATTTGTACAGTCAATCTCATAGCTCTTTTCTGTTTTAGATTTTTTTTTTTGTTTTTTTTTTTTTGCAGCATTCACGCTGAAAACCAATGATGCCACTCAGTGGGCGTAGCCGAAGTCACTCCGGCTGACGGTGATGTCACGTGCAGACACTCTATAATATTAAGGGCATGTATCTTGAAAATAGCAGAGGGCCTAACACAGATCCTTGCAGCACTCCATAATTTACTGAAGTTAACTTGGATAATTCCCCGTTTAAATAAACAAAATGGTAATGGTCAGATAGGTACCATCAAAACTGTCTTCCCATAATGCCTGTCCCTGAATAGAAGTGTAAAAAAAATGTTTTGCTAAAAAGAGCACAATTGAGTGGACAACCTTTTCTAATATTTTAGACATAAAAAGAAGATTTGAAATGAGTCTGTAATTTGCCAATTCATTTGGATCTAGTTGTGGTTTCTTAATGAGAGGCTTAATAACTGCCAGCTTGAACGGTCTTGGGACATGACCTAGAGATGAGTTAATAATATTGAGGAAAGGCTCTTCTGTTACAGGTAACAACTCTTTCAGTAATTTAGTGGGTTGACTAATGTTGTTGGTTTAAAATGCAACGATAACTTTATTTCGATCTTCCTGTCCTATTGTAAAGCACTGTTATTGTTCTTGAGAGGCAATAATGGAGGCTGAATCATAAAACGCTGTCAAAGGTTGTACATTTATATTTGTATTTCTGATGTTTTTGATTTTCTCAGTGAATAAATAATTCTACTAAACTGTAATGGAATATTCAGTTCAGGTGACATCTATTCATTTGTTAATAGCCACTGTGCTAAATAAGAACCTTATTTTCTACAAGTTTGCGGAGAAGCACAGCCCTGGTGGCATACTGGACATACTGTCTTTCCTTGCGATTCTCAAGACCTCTAAATCAGTTTGTCTCCATTTGCGCTCCATTACCAGAGAGTAATACTGTTGTACCATGGTGCTTTACTTTTCTCTCTAACCTTTTTTAATCTGATGTGTGCAACAGTTTCTAATGTACTTGAGAAGATAGTGCCCATCCTGCAAGTCATTTCATCAAGGTCATTTGTGTTTATGGGATCATTGAGCAGCGAGACAGATCAGGTAGGTTATTTGTAAATCTATCTTTAGAGGTTGGGATGACTGTTCTAACAGGTTGATAACATGGATCGATATGGTGAATATCAGCAGTACACAGTATGCACGTTACATGGTAGTGATCAGTGACATCATCATTGGTAGAATACAGTGGCGGCTGGTGAATTATATTTTAGGGGGGGCTAAACCAAACCCCTGTAGGGGGGTCTGGGGGCATCCTTCCCCAGAAGATTTTTTTTTTTTTTTTCACATACAAACGAAGCATTCTGGTGCATTCTGACAAAATATAAAATAATAAAGACAAAATAGAACATTTTCCTACAAAGACGAATGGGGCCGGGGAACTAAGTTTTAACTTAATTTATTTGCCTTGTAGAATTCAGCAAGATTAAAAGTGCAAATACATCAATAGAAATTGGGAATTTATACACAAGTTAACATTCTCTCTCTGTGTCTGTATGCGTGTTTGAGAGAGAGAGAGAGAGAGAGAGAGAGAGAGAGAGAGAGAGAGAGAGAGAGAGAGAGAGAGAGAGAGAGAGAGAGAGAGAATCTATGTGTTGGTAACTTCACTCATAAAGCTATCTACAGTCAAGTATGCAAATACAGTCAAATACAATAAAATACCAATATAATATGGGCAACCTTTTATGTGTGGTTGTTCAAGACACACTGAAGGCATGATGCCACCATAGGTTTGCAGAGAACTATATACAATATGCACACTGAAGGCATGATGCCACCATAGGTTTGCAAAGAACTACATACAATATCATGCACACTGAAGGCATGATGCCACCATAGGTAGCAAGTGACTCACTTGATCGAAGATATCCCCCTCGCTCTCTTTGCTCAGTTACGTATGACGCAAGCGCGTAAGTGCGAGTCCCAAATCCTCATTGAAAATGCATTGAAGGCTCATTTTCCGAAAAAAAAAAGTTTTAACATGAGAGTCAATGGGAGAATGCTTGGGCGATTTTCCACATCAATGAATTCGCCCAGAGAGGCGGGAGTCGCGGGCGCGACCATTTGACACGTGACTTGAATCTGACGAATCTGATTGGACAATGACAGATCATATGTCTAGAACACAGAAAACTACGTTTGCTGTGATAGAATTTGTATAAAAAAAAAAAAATCCTCTTTCTCCCAGTTGGTAGTGCGTCGCCCAAATCGCCCCTATATAGTGATGGCCAAATGAAGCGTTTCGAAGCATTATTGCTTTCTGATACAATTGTGTCGAAAATGGTTCATTACTCGAAGCTTCATTCAGATATAAATTGCAGCACCATCTCCTGGTGAAGTAAATGTAATGCAACAAAGCTGACAACCATAAAATGCAAGTAGGCCTATATGTTAACGCCCCGTTTATTACGTGTTTACCGAGGCGATCAAAGCTGAAACAGTGTTAGTGCTGTGAAACTCATTTATGTAGGTGAATTTTACAGATACTGATGAATTTCATGTGTTCACCTTGATAATAAAACATTAAGCATGATGCGTGTGTGTAATTATTTCTTTACACAAGTACAGAAGATAAGACCAGCTTAAAAAAAAGTTGGAAACCATCACAGAAATTCTAATGGTTTCTATTAAAATACCAATAGGAACCATTGCCTTTTACCATTTAAACCACTACAGATTTTTTTTTTTTTTTTTTTTTTTGTAGTGTGTTTGGGACATATTCCATTAGGATTTAATGCCCCCACCAATAGAACCCAACACATATCAGTAGAGACCCACAGAGACCACTATAATTCCCATTACAACCAATAAAAAGCCCATGAAAACCAAGAATTTCTGTAATGGTTTCTATAGGTTTTTTTTGGCAGGGCAGTATCATGTGTGAAAGCTTTATCTTGTTTAGCTGTGGGAAGCAGAACTCTATAACTTGTTAACTGGTGGGACTGATATTTCTGTATGTTGAAAAGGATGTGCTTGTGTAACTGGTTGTACTTGTATAATGTAGCAGAGGGTTTTTGAAGTGTCTGTCTTTGATGCATGTTTTTATGTAACATATCTTCATATGTTCTCTCATTAATAATAATAATATTAATAAAAAATGTGGCAGAGGGTGTGCTTTGGGTACATGCAAAATGCTTAGACAAAGTGTTCATTAAATGGTATGGTTTTTATTCAGAAATATTATTTTCTCCACAGTCTTTGGTGAAAGGCGATTTCTTTTTTTTAAACAATTTCACCAGCTTTAGAGAATATCCTCTCGCATGGAACAGATGATGCAGGAGTACACAAAAACAGTTTAGACAGTATATTTATATCACATTTCATACACAGAAATTCACAGAAATGAGAAAACAATCTAAGAGAAAAAAAGCCCTTAAAATCACAAATAATAAAAATGAATGAGAATTTAAAATAACAATTGAAAGAAAATCATTTGGTTTAAAATGTGTTTAACAACATTCACACAGAAATAAAACTGGCTTAAGTTAAAATTGTTAAAATTGCAGTCAGTGTGAAGCAGCACAGTGCTCATTCAGTAAATGCAGAGTTAAACAGATGTGTGCAGATGTTAGCACATATGATGTAAAAGCAATCCATTGTACTGTAGTGCTCCATATCATTCACTACATTTGTAAAAATATTTGTATGCAGAAATGTCAATGAACAAACCTTAATCGGGGAAATAAGTTTAAAGTGTTCCCAAACTTGGGAACGACTTCTCTTTCTCGCTGGCTCCATCAAAACACTGAAATAAATTCAATCCACTCTCCTCAACAATAACGCCAATCCAAACACCGACTACTACAACCCACGGTGTTGCCATGGTTTGGCTTCACTTTTATAAGAAATACAGCCGCCAGGTTTCAAACCTGTCAACACTGTATTCGTCTGTCAAAGCAGTCAGGTGGTTCACTACAGGAGTGAAGCAGTGTGTTTGCTTCAGACGTCATTTTCACGTGACTAGTGACGTAATGATACAAGCTCCGAAGCAGTGGTTCATTGCGAGGACCGTTCGAGTTTGAAGCAAGCTTCGGAGCGTCGGTGTCAGACGTAACATCACTACCCCTATACACCATCCGCCCCTAGAATATCTGTTTCAAGAAGATTGGTTCCGTGCGATATAATTAAATTAAAATGTCAGGTGACATTTTGCTTGACCCCAAAGGAGTTTACTAAGTCTGTAAATGCACTCCTAAGGCATCATTTGGTTTATCTCATGTATTATCTAATCAGCAAACTCTTTTAGAAAATCCTGGAGGTCCATACACGGTAACCAGGGCAAGAGATTGCAGTGATTTTTTCCCCCCCTTATCTGAAAGTGTAACATTTTAACATTTTTTGGGCGTCCTGAGTTCGAGTTCCGGCTTGTGGACCTTTCCCGATCCCATCCCCCTTTCTCTCTACAACTTCACTTTCTGTCAACTAACTCTCCTGTCATAATAAAGGCAAAAACACCAGAAATAAATCTAAAAAAAGAATATCGTTATAGATTGTTGCAACACCGCCGCCACGCAATCAGACAGGGCTTGTGCTTGCAGTCCTGGCTGTCTGTCTTCTGTTTGCTCTGAGTGCTTCAGGTAAGACATTATTAAATTGCATGATTCATACATTGCTGAATGCTTCCACTGAGATCCAGCTGATTTTTTCAATCTCTCAACTTTTGCCTTTTATATCCAGAAAATGATTTGAATAATGTCCATGCTGTTTGGTATAATTCAGAGATTAATTCAAAGTTCACTGATAACACTGTTGCTGGTAGATTATGGCAGTCAAAATGACATTATTTCATGTTTGCTTGAAAATCTATTCAGAATTAGTTGCTGAGCAGTGAAACTTTGAAAAATTTGAACAAAATGTGTTATCTTGAAAATACTTCTCACAGTATTAGCATTCTCTATGTTCTTCTCACAGTATTAGCATTCTCTATGTTCTTAATGTGCATGGATGAAATTCTGAAAGTTCACTCTTGGGTAATTTATTCCTTTAATGGATTTAACTAATAATATTTACAACTAATAATTTGGCATGTAGAGGTCACTATATGACTACATTCATGGGTGTGTATGTGTCTGCATCAGTGACCTGAGGACCTTATATGATGTGCCAGCTGCTGCTGCTCCCCTGTTCTGCTCCACACACAGAGGTGACACAGGAACCAAGCCAGAGTCCTCCTGCTCTCTCCAGCTGTAATACACACTCATTAATGACTAATCACTGTCCTAATTAGCAGCACACTGTCTCATTAATCACCTTGTCTCTGCAGAGCCCATTTGTAAACACATGACTGCATGTTACATGCTTTATTAAAGACATGAACCTTGATAGTTGATATTTAAACCCATAAACCACGTCCAACATAAGTACAGCCATATTTATTTATTTATTTATTTAAATTTACACAGATTGTAAATATTTGTTGGGTTTCTACTTTTCCATTTTAAAGTCTATGATGATATAAAGCAGGGAACTGAAGTCTGAGACCACAAGGGATAGCTTGGGGTCCATGAATAATTTGAAAGAAAAATACATGATCATTATTTATTTTTTAGGGTTTTCAGAGTTAACAAAGTTAACATTTGGTCAACAATACTTTCTTTAAACATTTTCCGATTGACATTACTAATGTTTGATTTTGCTTTCTAAAAACTAGTCAGGAATCATGAGATTAATCATCATTATTTGATAATATTGGCAGCCCTGGTTTTAAACAGTAAGAAATAATAATAATAATTGTATTCTAAAGGTTTATACATAGTGGGTAGGTAAAAATGACAAAACATATATAATAATAATAAAATATATATAAAATTTGAATATAAAAATAATGTATTAAAGAAGGGAAGGGAGTCTCTCCAGATTTTTTTAATTCAACTCTTCTCATGGCTCTTTTACAATTTTTGCAGCAAACACAATAGACAGATAGTGGGCTTCTGTTGTGCGTTTGATGGACGGACAGAGGTAAAACTGCCTCAAAGTGAGCTGCAGGAAAACAGAAGACCCTCAGAGAGTAGAAGCAGGCAGCAGTGACAAACCTTTCAGTTGTGAGATTCAACCTTTTCCTTTTGGGTGTCTTATAAGTTACAGCCTTCATTTTGATTTAACACACGCATAATTAAAAAACCCATTGGAACGTGTTGACAAATTTCTTTTACAGAAAGTATAAATGATAAAATACTTTTACAGAAGTATAAATATACCATTTTACAATAGTAAACAAATGAGAAACATTGTAAATGAAGCTGGAACAATGTAAATGAATAAATCTGCATACATGGTAGCCAACATGACATAATAAAAATGGACTAATACCTACTAGTTCTCCTTTATATTTCTTGGAATTTTTAAACATATTCTGATGGATATAAAGTCTGCTTTACTATTTCCTGTGGGTCAGTCGTGTATATCACATATCTCCCCTCTTGGTGGTGCCTCTGCTCCATTAGAAATGGAGGTGAAGTTTGCAGCGTATAAGCTAGTTACTTGAGAAGTTGGGGATGATTAATTGTTTCCAAATAAATGCAAGGCTGTAAGGGGGGGGAGACTTCTTGTGCTCCCTAGATGACTCGCAGGCAGCAATGCGTTTGTGTGTAACAGTGTGTGTATACACAGTGTTTGTTTTTGACACTTTTAAAGGTTATCTACAGTAATTTTAGGTTATTTGGTCTATGTACCAGCTGTGCAAGTATGAATCAAATGCAACTCTGCATTCAACTCTGCATACTTTTTAAAGTCTACCTTTTACTTATGTGTGCTCTAAGTGTTCTTTCCATGACAATTCTTCTTAGTGACCATCTCCATGCCCTTGCATAGCAGTGACATGAAAAGAAATGAAATATTGAAAACGAGACATCTAAACAGGTCACCTTTAGACTTTCAAACTCCCACTATTCAAGCATAACCAGATGACATCACACCAGATGACCTCATGCATCTTTCCAAACTAAATCTGGCGGATTTGCTACTGGAAATTGAAGACTCAAGAGAGTCTTAAGTGTGATTTCAAAGGCTGCATGCTATGTGTAAGCTGAGGACATTTCTGATAGGTGAGGAATGTCCTTTTTGCCCAGTATTTTGAAAATATAAGCACCCTTAACAAACCTATCTCAGCTTCAGTCAGTATAATCATGGGCTTCACTCAGGTCAGGGTTTAAAGGTACCCCAATAATTTAAGTATTTTGCAATGCCAGTTTGTTTACTGTGGTATCAACTAGGCTACAGTATCCATTGATTGCTTTAGGAAGATTTTATTTGTAGTATAACGCTATGATAAAGAGTACTGTATCATATGATAGGCAAATTTCTAAGGCCTCTAAATTGTGATATTAGAGACCCAAACTGAGCAAAAATATGCAATTTGCTGCAGTTGTTATTTACAGTCAGGTCCATAAATATTGGGACATCAACACAATTCTAATCTTTTTGGCTCTATACACCACCACAATGGATTTGAAATGAAACGAACAAGATGTGCTTTAACTGCAGACTTTCAGCTTTAATTTGAGGGTATTTGCATCCAAATCAGGTGAACAGTGTAGGAATTACAACAGTTTGTATATATGCCTCCCACTTTTTAAGGGACCAAAAGTAATGGGACAGATTAACAATCATAAATCAAACTTTCACCTTTTAATACTTGGTTGCAAATCCTTTGCAGTCAATTACAGCCTGAAGTCTGGAACGCATAGACATCACCAGACGCTGGGTTTCATCCCTGGTGATGCTCTGCCAGGCCTCTACTGCAACTGTCTTCAGTTCCTGCTTGTTCTTGGGGCATTTTCCCTTCAGTTTTGTCTTCAGCAAGTGAAATGCATGCTCAATCGGATTCAGGTCAGGTGATTGACTTGGCCATTGCATAACATTCCACTTCTTTCCCTTAAAAAACTATTTGAAACGAACAAGATGTGCTTTAACTGCAAACTTTCAGCTTTAATTTGAGGGTATTTACATCCAAATCAGGTGAACGGTGTAGGAATTACAACAGTTTGTATATGTGCCTCACACTTTTTAAGGGACCAAAAGTAATGGGACAATTGGCTGCTCAGCTGTTCCATGGCCATGTGTGTGTTATTCCCTCATTATCCCATTTACAAGGAGCAGGTAAAAGGTCCAGAGTTCATTTCAAGTGTGCTATTTGCATTTGGAATCTGTTGCTGTCAACTCTCAATATGAGATCCAAAGAGCTGTCACTAACAGTGAAGCAAGCAATCATTAGGCTGAAAAAACAAAACAAACCCATCAGAGAGATAGCAAAAACATTAGGTGTGGCCAAATTAACTGTTTGGAACATTCTTAAAAAGAAAGAACGCACCGGTGAGCTCAGCAACACCAAAAGACCCGAAAGTCCGCGGAAAACAACTGTGGTGGATGACCGAATAATTCTTTCTCTGGTGAAGAAAACACCCTTCACAACAGTTGGCCAGATCAAGAACACTCTCCAGGAGGAAGGTGTATGTGTGTCAAAGTCAACAATCAAGAGAAGACTTCACCAGAGTGAATACCGAGGGTTCACCACAAGATGTAAACCATTGGTGAGCCTCAAAAACAGGAAGGCCAGATTAGAGTTTGCCAAACAACATCTAAAAAAGCCTTCACAGTTTTGGAACAAAGATCAACTTGTACCAGAGTGATGGGAAGAGAAGAGTATGGAGAAGGAAAGGAACTGCTCATGATCCAAAGCATACCACCTCATCAGTGAAGCATGGTGGTGGTAGTGTCATGGCGTGGGCATGTATGGCTGCCAATGGAACTGGTTCTCTTGTATTTATTGATGATGTGACTGCTGAAAATAGCAGCAGGATGAATTCTGAAGTGTTTCGGGCAATATTATCTGCGATTATACAGCAAAATGCTTCAGAACTCATTGGACGGCGCTTCACAGTGCAGATGGACAATGACCCGAAGCATACTGCGAAAGCAACCAAAGAGTTTTTTAAGGGAAAGAAGTGGAATGTTATGCAATGGCCAAGTCAATCACCTGACCTGAATCCGATTGAGCATGCATTTCACTTGCTGAAGACAAAACTGAAGGGAAAATGCCCCAAGAACAAGCAGGAACTGAAGACAGTTGCAGTAGAGGCCTGGCAGAGCATCACCAGGGATGAAACCCAGCGTCTGGTGATGTCTATGCGTTCCAGACTTCAGGCTGTAATTGACTGCAAAGGATTTGCAACCAAGTATTAAAAGGTGAAAGTTTGATTTATTATTGTTAATCTGTCCCATTACTTTTGGTCCCTTAAAAAGTGGGAGGCACATATACAAACTGTTGTAATTCCTACACTGTTCACCTGATTTGGATGCAAATACCCTCAAATTAAAGCTGAAAGTCTGCAGTTAAAGCACATCATGTTCGTTTCATTTCAAATCCATTGTGGTGGTGTATAGAGCCAAAAAGATTTGAATTGTGTCGATGTCCCAATATTTATGGACCTGACTTTATATGGCCAAAACTATGAAATTCTGATAGCTTGTAATGTAATTCAGTTTTGTTTTATTTGTCATGGTTCCAGAAGGCTGGAATATGCAACTTTTGCATAGATTTGCAGTCTGGATGAGTCAAACGCTAGTTACTTAGTTACTTAGTTAATTTGTCATGTTTCTGTGTGAGTTTGTTGTGTTCAGAAAGATTTTAAAGTCTGGTAGCATCTGGTTCTCAGTCTTTTAGTGTATAATGCCCAGTTTCTCTCTATAACCATTTAGAAAGTTGGCACATTATGCTTAGTTTTTTTTAAATCTGTTCATATTTTAAAAGTGATGTAGGGTATTACATCTTTAAGATGCAAAATGTACCAGATTTTATGTGGATATTATGAAGTCTAAATTGAGCATTTCTGTGCATGGATAGGAGGGGACATGATGTGGCTCTCCATACAGCACTGATTTAGATGAAGCAAACTCCATCAGATACACCTAGAAAAGAAGTTCCACTTCAAATGAGAGGTAAGTGCTTTAACAAATTTGAGCTTCCCATATCTACTTATAGATATATCTACTCTGGAATACTTTGAAACTGAGAAACATTATTTATTGTGCAATCAACTGCGTAAGTTGTATTTGACCTGGAAAATTACTACTGCAAACCTCATACAAAGAGCAGGAAAACAGAAGAACATGCAGTGAAGCTGTTTCCAGGAAGGGATTCCAGCCGTTTAAAATGAAGCATAATGTTCCATTTCCTATGCAGTAAGAGTCACTTTTAGAGCCGTTCTCCCCTGGCCTCACGAAATTAAACCTGCTTTTCATTTAGAGTGCTGCACAGAGAATGATGTGATTCATCTTGTCAACCATTTAAAGAGCGCAGGAGAGCACAAGATAGGTGCATTAGTCAACCCTTCTCCCCCCAACTGCAGCTCCTTGGGCAGATGTGCTTTCTAGCTACTGTAAAAAAGCAAGGGACATAGTTAATACTTAATGCAGCATTGCGGACGAGAAACTGCAACATACAGATAAAAGAGCTTGATGTGTAAGGTCAGCAAACACAGCTATCTTTCAACTTCTTGTGTGCATGAGATGGAGACTGAGGTGCTGAAATGTCCAAGCCTTTCTCTCACCTTTACACCAGACACGTTAAATCGATATCAGCCACCGTGGATATTGATGTACACTTCTGTGAAACTATTTACAGGCTGTGTTCTGTGTTTTAACCCATGAGGAAACAACATTTACTCCAGATGCTAAAAGCAGCGCTGATGTTGTTATTCTCCTCGACAATCCATATGAGGCTCTGTGCTGTGCTGAGGTACAAGAACTAGGGCCAGAAGACTCAAGGAGATGTGACAATCCTGAGCAAACATAACTTGTGAGGGAAGCTCCATCCAGAGGGGAGCAGCAGAACTGGGCCGTGACTGAGAGAAGGTTGAAGTGGACCAGGGGGACATTAGTATTCAAATGCATAACCCTACAGCCATCTGCTGGACCAAGGATTAGAGCACTTGCTTGTTTGTTCTGTATTATGTTTTATTAACAGCAGCACAATATTATTATTTGTTTTTAGGATTTGGTATATAGAAGATGCATTTAATGGCATATATATTCTTGAGAAATCTTAAAAACTGATAATACGGTGCTAATATCTAATATATAGAATACACAGTTTGTACACTAAAAAAAATCATGTCTATGGAATGTCCACTTAAAAAAAAAAAAAAAAAAAAAATTTGTGAGGACCGGTTTGAGTTTTAATCCATCAGAGTGAGGACAAAGAGGTTAAAGTGAGGACATTTTGGACGGTCCTTTCTGATTCCCCTTTAGGGATGGCTCGATACCACAATTTTGGTTTCGGTACGATACCAGAACCTAATACCTCGGTATCGATACTAAATCGATACCACAGGTGACAAATAACCGGCCTCAAAATTTAAGTGAATTGAAACTATTTTATTAAAAAACACTGCTTGAAACTCTGCAGTACCGAATATGCAAACAAAAAGTATCAAAATGTAAAAAAATAAAAAAAAAAATAAAAAAAACAGTCAGGGAACATACAGTAGCCTAGGTTAAATTTTGATTTTGGAAAGAAAAGAAAAAACCTGAAATGATACAATTAAAATAGGTTAATATCTATAATAATAAATTAATATAGAATAATAATAGAATAATGAAATGACATGTTAACCATTAGCTGTCAACAGAGAATTATCAACATTTATAGCATTTATTCATCTTGGTTTGAGTACTGTTTGGGTTCATATTAGTTTAATGCATTGCATAAAGTAGGCTAATGTTAACATGCTAAACATGTATTAGTATATTTAAATAATAATTACTGATTGATCTAGATTAATACATGTTATAATACTGTTAGGTCAGGTTACCTAATGAATGTTGACAAATGTAGCTTAATTGTAAAGTGTTATTCTAACATTCATATTAGTAATATCCATATTACTACTATTACTCTTTCTCTCTCGGCTGATTCCTAGGGGTCGCCACACTAGCAATTTTACTAGCACTAATACTAAAATGAATATTACTAATCTCTTTATTCATTCAAATTCAATTAATATATGATTGTTTGAATGTGCAAAAATTATGAGACCTAAACTTCATTGGTTCTAGCGTGTCATGCAAGCACATTTGAGCTTTCGTGTTTACCGTATCATATTTAATTGATAAGCTCTTATGTATGTGCGCTGATCAGTGTTGTGAATAGAAGTCTAAATTAAATCAGTTGAATGATGCTCACCTGTCGATCTCTGAACTCTTTGAACAAGTCAGGATGAGCAAGTGACAAGTGCTTAGCCAGACTGTGTTGCCTCCCGTGGCTAATTTAAAGCAGCGTTTGTAGAGTGGTGCATTGAGGTCTGTTGCTTCACCTTTCTCATTACTTTTGTAAGCAAAGTAATGCTATATTTCACTCCTACTGCTCTCTTTATTTATTAATTTCGGGCGTGTAGAATCATAGACAGTATGTGTAGAATGAGCTTCATCTGTTTGATCCATCGTGTTCCTCCGTTGTCACGTTTGCCGGTTTTGCGTGACCCGCGTCAGTTTGGGTAGCGCACTGCCGCCTAGCGGTGAACTTCGAAACAGCAGCGCATCAAATACCGAATTGAGCAAAATTATGATATTGTACCGTTTGAAATATAATATATACCGGTATTTTTGCAGTACCGGTATACCGCGCATCCCTATTCCCCTTTAAAGGCCTGTTTGAGGCTCCATACTTGGTTTTAGGGATCAGGTTTATAGTTAGTTTAAGGGTTCGGGTTAGACACTTAGTTCAGTTAGTTGTGATGGGTAGGGTTAGGGTAAGGAGCTAGAGATGGCATTGTGTTAATGAATGTCCTCACAAAGTTAGATGTACAAGAATGTGTGTGTGTGTGTGTGTGTGTGTGTGTGTGTGTGTGTGTGTGTGTGTGTGTGTGTGTGTGTGTGTGTGTTTAAAGCAAGCAACAATGCATGTATAAGTTAAATTAGCCTTGCAGTTTAACAGATCTAGATCTGGAATGTATTTGTAAAGAAGAGAGGGGAAAATATTCCCAGGTCGAGATGTGCCAAGCTGATAGACTTCTATCCAAACAGACTGTAATATAATCAAAGGTTGATTAAACTAAGCATTAGTTCAGGGATGTGCACATTTATGCAGTTACATTGTTTTAAGTTTTTTGTTTTTTTGAAATGTGTCACTTTGGTTTTCAGTGGCATTGCATAGGTTGTAATTTTTACATTAAAGGTGCAAAGGTTCTGATATGATTTATCTTTGTTTAATTTTTTACATTACAAAAGCTGTTTTATCAGAGGTGTGTAGGCATATATTGTGGCAAGCAGTCGGGGCCGAGAGCTGTGAGAACGGTGCGAGGCCGGTGGCACGATTACTAATGAACGGTCTCGAATGTCCCGCGGAGGAGCTCCGAATTGATAAAAGGAGGAGCGATGACAGTGGAGGATGAGAGAGGACCTGGCCTGGACATTTACGTTATGTTTTGTTAATGTGTGTGTGCCAGTCTCCCGTGAGGACTTGCCGCTTTTACTTTTGGGTTTGTTTATTTTATTATTAAAGTGTTTAAACGTTCGCTGGTTCCCGCCTCCTTCTTTCCAGAATAAAAAACCTGGCTATAACATTCAGGGTCACCATGATTTTGCCAAGTAAGACATGTTCCTGGATATTTTGATGATCCTGGAACAACATCCCTAATCCTAATCCTAATCCTAACCCTGCCCATAACGTATCCCTAAAATCAGAGGGAAATTATATGTGAATAACACTGATGTAGAAGCACCTAACCCTGGTTTTAAATGAACTTTAACTGTAAACTTCTGATAGGTTGCTTGGAATGTTATTCCAGGAACATGTTGCACTTGGTCTAAACATGCTCACCATATATATATATATAGAAATCGAGTTATTCAGACATGCAATCACTTGATAACACTTCTATGATGAACATGTTTTTTTTTCTTCATTTAAATGTATCTCTCCATTTATTTGTGCAGGTGACTCACTCTTCACACTCTTCTCTTTGCCCTGTGATCCTGAGAATTGTGGCACATAGATAAACAGCAGTGTGATATGATCCTTCCTGCGTAAGAGTGTGCAGAAATAACTGGAAGATGAGGTAAGAACTGGCTTCCTAGGATTTGTCCCACATGCAAATATTGGTTTCTGAGACATACAATATTGTGCACACTGAACACATTTTTTTGTTTCTTTTTGTAAAGATCAACAAGAGCCAAACCGGTTACAGTTGATCAATCCTTTAATTAAAAATGTTGAAGTTGAACGTTTATACGATTTACAAGACTTGTGTCATTCTGCCATCATTTACTCACCCTCATCTCATTCAAACCTGTATAACGTTTTTTTCTTGAGTCGGACACAAAAATGCCTCAAAGTTGTTTGTTTTTTTGTCCATTCAATAAGTCAAAAGTATCCAACAAATGTTGCATGCTGCAATTGCCAAACTTGTGACAAAAGATACTTTAGTGGTTATAATTAAGATGCAGGTATTTTTGGTGAAATAATGTGAAAAATAGACACACTCATTTTGTGTAAACTTGCCTCTGTTATTTTTTTATTTGCAGAACTAGTTTGGCAGAACCTTCAGTGGTTTGATAAACTCACTGCTTATGTCTCTCCCTGGTGTGTGTGTGTGCCTGGCCTTGTGCCATTGATGCCAGATGTGAGACTATAATGAGAAAATTCTAGAATAGACCGACAGAAGGCTTGATACACCAGTCCTCCTTTATCAGCAGATGCACATATCACAGTTGTCTTACCCTGAGCATCACCTTTTAAGATATTAAAGGTGCCCATTGTGCAAGATCTAAAATTTTCTTTAATTACCGAAGAAATATAAATAACACTGCAGATATCATTTGAAATGACTGAAGAATTTGTATCGCGGGCCAAAGAAATGGGCAACATTTCAATTAGGATACACTAATTGAAGAATAATTGTGAGCTTTGTGGTATTCAGGCATAATTCTGCACACTCTTTTGTGAGCTTTGAAATGCCAGTGGAGGTTTTTGGATAACTATTTTCTTTGGCTAACCTTATTAAAATAGTGTTTGCTTTTGGGAAGTCTCAGCAGGGATTGTAGCAAAATTATTCATCAAAGAACTCGCTATTTCAATACTCGCATCAAACTGATGTCATTTTTCTAAGCAGGTTCTCGTGGTTAATTTATATTTCATGCAATTCAGTCAAATGAATTTGCTCTGCATTTTATGATGAATCCTTCTGCTTTACTTACACAGAAACATTGCATAATTTGGGCATGAAATTACAGATAAAAATGATGAGATCATAATGATTGTACCACATTAGCATACACAAACAAGAAACAACAAACTTGGCCATTAGTAGTTATGTCACTCAGAGTTCCTGAGGTGGAATTTATAAATCGTCATCTGCATGCTCCATCTATCATATTTAAGACAGATGCCTTTGGTGAGCTGTAACTCATCTGAGATAAGCTCTCATTAATTTCTCACACCCTTAAGTGCTTCATATTACTGGTGACAGAACAGCCATCTGCATTTTAATGTGTCTCAAATTGCAGTCATGATGAAACATGTGAGGATCTAATTGTCCTTTTCCAGACCGACCCTGTGTAAAGAGGCAAGGAGATCAAACACAAAATAAAATCTTAAATTCTCACTCTGTAAGAAGCATTAAAAATTATATGGCATTACAGTTCTTCTTGATTGCTTAAACACTATAACCAGGTTTTGAACTAAAATTTCAAAACCATAACGCCATTTATCATAAAGCACCCCCATTTCCCTAAACTATAAACACTTTTCCCCTGTTTTGACACATAAGTCAGATTTGTTTAACTGTCACTGCAAAACTCTACACATAAATCCTTCATTTAGATGGGAGTGAAGGAAGAGGTGAAGGAAGAGGATGAGGACACTGGAGGAGGAAGAGGAGGAGGAGGAAGAGTAGATGGGAGTGGAGGAAGAGGTGAGGGAAGGGGAAGGCCAAAGAGACAAGCAGTGCCACTCTAGTTGCCCATGTCAACTGGATTTTACCCCCGCTGCCTGGCTAGGGCCAATATAGCCTGTGATGCTGACGAGGCCTGTCCCAGACCAAAGACAGGATGCCGGGGCAGAGTATTTTTTTTGTTTGTTTGTTTGGTGTATTTTACTGTACAGTACAAAAAAAAGTGCCAATGTATCCATTGGTTGTGTCTTTCTGTGTTCATCATGTGAAAAGGTTTGTAAGGGGGGGGGGCAACATAACTTAACAGTTTTGGAAATGTTGTTTTGAATTTATTGCACCAGTGTGTAAGACTATTGTAGTGTGTGTGTTTGTGAGGGCTTGTGTGTGATGTCTGAGGGCAAAGTTTGTTTTTTCAGCAAGAGTTGAATGGTTTTGAGTGTAGAGCTTCATTTTGACCTGAAAATAGGATGTTTGGGGAATAATTGGGTGAGACGTGATGGATTTGTGTTATCTGTATTGAGAATATGAGGCATAGTTTCAAGAAATGTGTTTAAGCAATCGAGAAAAAACTGTAAAAAAAAAGTTTTAACACCTCAGTTTTAACATTACCCTGTAAATCTCTGTTCAAATTATCTAATTCTGTGCTTCAACGCTCTGCATTGAGAATAACACCGAATTTCAGAGTCAAGCAATTCATTCAGATTTTCTCACCGAGCACCACTTTACACCTTAATATAGCAAAGAAATAAGTAGTTATAGGGCTTTCAAATATTTAGAAACTATAAAAATCAGTCAAACTTTTGGCAAGCTTTTTTGTGTGTGTCCTCTGACTACTTTGCATTTGTGTCTCTCTTCCTATTAAAAAAATAATAAAAAATGAAGAATTAGTTAAGATCTTTAAACATTATGTGGGTGCAGGTAAATAGCATCACTTTTTTTTCTTCTTTTTTTTTTTGATCATTTACATTTCCCTTGAAAAAGTCAAGTAAGGGATTACTTTAACTTATTTATTTTTTCTTCTGTAATTTAACTGATGTAATTGTATTAAATACTGTATGGACTATAGAACAATTATAATTATATAAAACAATTTAACATCAGAATTTAACGTTAACCCTTATATGCATGAATGTTTTGCCAATAATTATTACATATTCGGGTCTTTAGCAACCTGGATCTATATGTAACCCAGGGCCAAAATAGGACCAAATTAACAGCCTCAGTTCCAAGAAAAAATAATGAATAAAAAAAAATCCCAGATGATCAAATAAATTGTTTTGATTTGATCAAATGCAATAATATTGAAATTATATTAAATGGAATAAGGGTTCGAAAAAAAAAAACGTACCCAATGGAAATGATGAAATCGCACTGTAGAGGTAGATAGACCAATTAGGTTGATTCAGAGATGGTAACTCCGCCCACAAGTTAGACGGAGAAGATTTGGTTGAACTTGGGAAAAGATTTGTTCTGCAGAGAAACCCTGAAAAGAGAAGAATATTAGAGAAGTTATTAGTTAAAACCTAGATCTGAATTGTTTAGGAATATATATCGAATGAGATTCGCTGATTTGAGTGAGTTTTATAACGTTTTGTATTTTGTTTTGTGCATGATTTATGTTCGTAATATCACTTGTATGATGTTAACAACTGATCTTGTGATCTGTTGAGTTGTTAACCTCGATGTTGAATCGAAAATCATTTCAAGGTTGTCATGATTTAAAGCTGTGTAATTTTTTAAGTTGATTCTTAGCAAAAAACACTTTGTTCTTTCAAAAATATATGTGCTCATTAATGTGTAATTTCGTCTACCAACTAATCAAGTATTCTCGTAAGCGTAGAATCTGCCATTTAGAATACATATGAGCGAGTCGCTCGATTGGCGGCAGCATAGACAGTATAAGAAATGGACAGAGTCATCTCATTGGAACTCAATTGAGGCAAGTGAAGCCCGTTTTCAGCGATTTTTTAGGACTTCCGTTCCTGACGCGCAGACTCAAAGAGAGCTTGACGACGTAGATGTGACGTGAGCAACCCGTCTGTCTTCTAGTGGCTGTGGCATGAGAAATCTGAATCATTCCCTTCCGAAACTTGCAGAGACGGAGAGTGTGAGTAGGAGGTATCCATGAGCTAGGAGCAGGAGAAACTTTTGCTAGGTATTCTGATTAATTATTTTGTCATTTTGCCTCCACATCTCCCCGATTGCCCGCGAGCTTCTCCTCCCGTCAATACGGTAATCTCTCTACTGTGCGACAGAGAGTCGCGTGGTTATGACGCAATCGTTAGCCTACTTTTACAAAAACTGATTTTACGGGGCCATAACATAAGCTACAAGGTAATGGAGCATTTTATACATTGTCGTGTTTCTTTAGAAATAAATAATGGACAAATGGAGTCTTTAAACGCCTCAGATGTAAAGTTATTCGCTGTCAAAGTGATGCCAAAATGAATGGGAGTCAATGGGATGCTAACAGCAGGTGAAGTTCTGCTACAAGATGGTGGCACGCGGCCGGCTTCAACTTCCGGTCGACTTCCTTCCCGCTTGGGCGGCAGCCATGTTGCGCCTCCATCTTGAAAATACATTAGCCAAAGAGGGACATACCTGGAAATTCAAGCTTCGCCTTTCGCGTTTTTACACTCAGTGGCACCGAATGCGAGGGGGAGATTACTCGCGACTGCCGGCAGATTTGAAATAATACGGCCACCGTAGGAGTTAAAACGCCCTCGGAATGGGAGGGGCTGGAAAGTAATATTCAGTTGGTAGTCATAAACAATTTCACTGCTAGACGGGAGAAAATCCTACACAGTGTAGCTTTAATGTGAGTGAATTAAGTGTGCTGTCCGGTTGTGTGCATGTGCAGAACGGGTTTTTTGTGCTTTTCGGACTGTGTTCGAGTTATTGAATCGCTGACGCTGAACTGTGTTCGAGGAGAGAAACAGATGGCGGCGGGCCACCCAAAGAGCGGAATGGACTGAAATTTCTTGGATTCGCGTCGGGAAAACTGGTTGGATACATCTTGAGTTTTCTTTCACACGTTATATTTCACAACTGATTGAACTGAGCGCTTTAAAAAAAGATCTACCGATCTTTCCGTTTCTTTCCATAGAGACTTCCCTAGCTCACAGTGTATGGACATTTATAATTGTATTCACTGTTCATGTGATGTGTTCTGACAATGATATGTGAAATTTGAATTAGTTGATTCATGAAAGTGTAAATTACTTTCATTTGAGTGAGGTATTTAACTGAACATTTCAGTGCCACAGTGAGAGATTGAATGGTCTAGTATTCAGTAACTTTGATATCATTTGTGGAATAGTTAGAAAAATAGTTCCTTGTTATAAATTAAAAAGGGAAGAAAAGAAAAACAAAAAATTAAGAGTATTTAAACAGGGATTTAAAGGAGTGGTTAGAACAGCACAAATATAATACTGAGCAAATAAGAGTAGAAACCAGTGTTCTAAAAGGGACATTTCCAGAATTTGAATGTGATGTGTTTTGTTTTTTAGTTGTTATCCTTTTAATTTTTTCTCAACTTGTGGATTTTCAAAGGGTCAAATCATACTGATACTGATATCATTTTTTTTTGTGTGTGTGTGTGTGTGTTAGTACATTATTATTTCATGTTTTTCCTCAACACACACATATATAAACTAAATTTCTCTAAAATTCTGGTCTGTGTGTTTCCTGCCTCCTGTGACAAATCTTCTGAGGGCCAGTGATTAGGGAGAATAAAATGAAAATTACCACAAACTGATTACAGTATCACACAAGTGTTACTTATATCTACTAACACGGATGGATCTCTACCTGTCGCTATAATATAAAACTCTCCTGATATTAGAAGTACAATTATAGAAGAATAAAAAAAAGCATATTTTGTTACCTTTTGGAGCTCGGAAGGATTCAGTTTGAGCAGATGTTTTATACCATCATCACTGTCCTCAGAGCTCATTTCCTAGTACATTCAGCATCTGGCTCATATTCACAATCTCAAACATATTCTCAAAACTATCATTTTCAACATCGTCAAAATCATTATTTTAATCGCTGACAGTTTCTTCACCAGATCCACCATTAAGTGACAGTCACACTAATATTTGATTGCGTTCAGTACTTGCTCCGCAGTAAATCGCTGAGCCATTTCATGTTTTGCAGATGATACTTCATATTCTTTTGTTTTCTTCCTGCTGTGACTATGAGTGAAACGTCACTTCATCATGGTGTATCAGACATTGCCACCTTGTGGAATAAAGGTGAATTGCACTTATTCAGTCATCAAAGATTCTATTAATGTTGTGCTGAAAAAAATATACTTAACACTGTTACCCATCTCGGGTCGTTAGCGACCCTATACCATTTTTACAAAAATAATGTACAATTTAATATAGCCTAGTTTATATTGTTTGATTGAGGAATACTAAGAAGGCTGATGCCTAACTTAAAAAAAAAATAACGAAGAGGGTAGCGAATGACAACCAGAGACCCGAGGTCTGCGTTTAAGGGTTCAAATGTATGTTTTTAATATAACTTTCTCACTTTAAATACTACAAGAATAATTTATGCAATTTAATATGATTTATTTGAAAGAATTAAAAGAGCAGTTTCATGTCTATCCTTGTATTGTTCAACTAGTTGAGGTTGATATGGGATTTTAAGAAATTAAATACTTTTTAAAGAGAGTAATTAGTAAATCATTTATTTTCAAATCAATATATTATATATTATTTATTTGATAGGTAGGCAGGCATATATTTGTTCTGAAAACCCTGTTAAGGGTTGACTTTGCAATAATGACTATTTGTTTGTATGTTTTCCTATACATACAAACAGTACTAGCTGCTATAATTCTTGACATAATTAAAATCCCATGTTTTAATCTTGCCACGTATTCTTTAAAAAGAAAGCTAAACGATTGTGAAGGAGCATCCCAGTCCTGGCTTCATTCATCTTCCTGACAAACGAAAAGGAGTCACTTTTGGATGGATGTGTGAATTATAAAATGGCACCTAATCATGTGTTGAGCGCATGAAAATGAGTGTGAAGGGTGAGTGGTGATAGCATGTCAGCTACAGGCAGTGAGTCAGAAAAGAGGCATAAACAACCAAATTCAATTAGCAGACAAAAACTCTGACTCTGGATTTGACAGCGACTGGAGGGGGTGGCAGGTAAACTGTACAGCGTGGGGTGCACAAACAGTCTTGGCCATACGAAGCTTAGGTGTGCAACATAAAACAGTTCCTTTTTATTTTATTAATGAATGTGTGAAGCAGAGAGCTGTGAAGAAAACCGGTGAAGAAAAAGCAGGGCCATTGCTTTGACGCTGTATAATTTTGTGCACTGTAGAAAATGTTATTACATTTTAAAAGGAAAACAATTTCACAATGGTGCATATCTGTTAATTACTTACCTTAGAATATTTGGTGAGAAAATGTAATGGAACAATACATGTTAACAAATAAATGGTATGAAACCTGTTCATTTTTAAGCTGTTTTCCTCATGGGGACCAAATAATGTTGCCACAAGGTCAAACATTTCTGGTATTACTATCTTTATAGGGAATACCAAGACACACAAAACAAGCAGCTTTGGAAAATTCTTCATATGAAGATTTTTAATCTTTTTCTCTCATCTAGCAGTGCTGCTTTTTAAAGGTATCATAACAGTTTAATTACAACACTGCTCCTTTTCAACCTTCTGTGGTGGCATGAGAGCCAAACAGAACCATTCTGATTACCCAGCAGGATCCAGAACACACAGAGAAAATACACAATTAACACTGCCATGCTTGAGATTTTAATGAAGATGAAGATAAAAAAACAAACATAAATGGTGCAGAAAAATTAGAAATAAGGAAAAAAAACAATGAAAATTGACCAGTTGGACTGACCCTGTTACACACTTTCATGTATGGCATCACTGCTTGTGGGCAGAGCCTCGTATCGTGTTCCTTGTACAGGTAACAGAATACTTGCAAAATGCTTGAATTAAATAATTCAAAGGCTTCTGAAACAAACTTCAATTGTGAGTATTGATTCTACAGTTCAAAATTCCACAGAATGCCGGCCATGAAAGGTTTTGTGTCACCCACAAAGTGTCCATGTTGTTTATTCGAAATCTATTTCACATCCTGCCCATAATCCCAACCAGTTTTTTATGTTATGACCTTCGCTAACTATGTGGCACAGTATAGATTTAGCTGTTGTGTGGTATTTAATGACTCATTTGTTTTCCTAACATGTTTACCTTGGTGACACCTTTAATGCCATGTGTTAAGAGATAAATGGAAAGGACTATTTCCTCCAGTGTGCTTCTCCTATTCATCTTTAAATGTTTCAGCACTGCACTATAAACAGTCTTAATGGAGAACACTCTCCTGACAAATGAGAGCTGTAAATTAAGTCAATTGCCCTTTGTATGAGACAGAAAGAAGGAGAGTGTGAAACAGAGAGGGAATGGCTAGCCTAATTTAATAGCACTAAACACATTACACCAAAGGTCAGATATCTCATATTTCGTTTTTTTATAGAGTGGCAGAAGTCTGACTCGGTCACTGATGTTTTGTTCTACATGGCCCTGAGAGTCGGTCAGGACTTCATTAGCGTAATTCAAACCTCTTATTTGTTTCGTGTAATAAACTGACTCCTGTTTCTCCCCCTACTAACGATGTCTCTGGTCAATAGCATAAGCCGTTAAATAAGCCATCTTTTTTTATACCCCATAATCCTCTCAGTTTCCGCACAATAGTTTGACCTGCCTCAGCATCATTGTTTCTGTAAGAAGATTTAAAATAATTTCTACTAAATCTCCATTGTCAGTAGCATTGACAAAGAAAAAAAAATTATAATAATAATACATTTTTTACAGTCTTCAGTATGCCATCAACAGAGGAAATTGGCAGGTATAGCACGTTTTGTTTTTTACTAATTTTTTTCAGAAAATGTTTAGCCTAAATCTATTGCCTAATTTCAATTGATAACATCTGATTTTTCATAAAGTCAAAAACAATAAAACGTTCACACAAGATATTTACATTCATAGCACCCATGCTGTGTATGTGTAAATGCGGTATGTAATAAACTCTATAATGTGAATTACTGTATTTAATTGTTGTATTATGTGCACTGTTAGTCAATGAAAAACATATTCAATAGACCTTAATTAGCACTGCCCCATTTCAGCTCTGCGTTAATTGGGTTCTGTCTTCCGGTTCGCATTTCCAAAGCATGAAGGTACGGTCTGCGTCCGAATACTTATAGGCAGCTGACTTGTTGCCTTGCTGCCCTATCAGGCAATAACTTTGCAGGCAGTGTTTGCACACGAAGGTACCTCATGAAAATGATTTCGGACAGACTTAAGAGAAAGTGTAACAGTTTAATGATCCACAGCAAAATAGAGTGACCTTTGGTGAAAACTGGGGGAATATTTAATGACTACAATAGTCATTTCTCCCTAGAAATGACATCAAAAGTGGAAAACGTTGGTCAAAAATGTACATTTACTCACAAACTGACCACCAATCACAACTTCCAGACAGCATCTTTATTTTTCTCAACTGTCTCAGAATGGATGGACAAAGGCAAAAGCTACATCTATGCAGCCTTCAAAAATTGATCAGATGAAGGTACCTCAGGAGACAGGAAGTGAAACTAACATTGTATTTGGAAGGGCCTTGATGCCTTCCTACATTGTAGGCTACTCTTAGACAGCGATGCCATAAATATCCAGAGCTACCGCAAAAACAGAAGTAAAAATAAAATAAAAAAAACTCTAAAGATGGCTGTGCGCTTGTTTCACTGGTGCATGAGGCTTTAATAGTGATATAAGAATATTTGCAAATGCACAGAAAAATATGGAAAGTAAATATTTGCAAATAAGACCATAAAATCTACTGCTCACTTTACCATATTACAGCAAATCTAAAAGGTAGAGGATTTAATTTATTGGGTGTTACAATTATTCTTGCTCTCATTTACAGTACAACATGCTTTATCCAAAGAAAACAATCTGCTTCCAATATGCATTGCACCACAGAGTAACACATTATGAATGATTTCCAGTTTGATTTTTAGCTTGTCTATGTTTAAATGTTACGCTGAGTAAAAACATCCTTAGGTTGAACACTAATAATTAACACCGCTATTATGTTGTTTTCATTTTTCACTGAACTCAAGTGAAGACAAGCCTTTCAAATCCAGTCAAATCCAGTCAAATGAAGCAGGGCAAAGGAACAACACTTTGACTGTCCTGCAGCCTTTCCACTGCTGCAGATTGCTTGTTTAAAACAATTACCAAGTGTAAGAGCTCATGCACAATGTAATATAAAATACACAGAATACAAAATGAAGTACATGAAATAAAGGTAATCAAGGCAAGGGTGTGTGTCCATGTCCGTAAAATGAAAACTTGAGGTATTGGTGAAAACATCTGTACATGCAAAGTGATATGTTGACTAAATAAACAGCATGGAATTGGATTTGCCTGTCTTTGTCATATTGAAGGCAGACTTCCTTCTCTAAATCATTCCTGGTTGTCATGGCCGATAATAAGGTGTTAATTCTGACAGTCACAGCAATCTCTGTTATGAAATTTGTTGAACTCAATCCAGCCAGGCACATCGAAAGCCAAAGCCTAAATACCACAGAGGAGGAATGTTAATTGAGGGCAGGATACATAGATCATTATTTCCATTATTAGATTTCTTTGTTGTGGGAAGACCTGACAAAAATAATGAAAGATGTACATACATTTATTATGTCTATACATATACACACAATTATATAATGATATGTGTAAATATATATATATATATATATGTGTGAGATTATTCATTAAATAAGAAATACCACTTTCCAAAGCAGCTGCTATGAATACAGCAGAGCCGAATAAAAAAGTAAACTGAAAAAATAAATCCCTGATATTGAAGTAACTACATATATATTTCCTGCAATGTTCATATTGCTGCATTGGGCTGGAAATAATCTATCACTCAAATTGATCTCTTCTGAACATAGTTGTTTATCAGAGTGTTCTCTCATGCAGGCAGAGTGTTCATTAAAGTCATAAGTGTGGTGGAACAGGTTGGTCAAACGAGGCCGGGAGTTGGACTGATTTAATGAGTCTGCTTGCGAACGGTGAGATGAGTTAGAGTCTGAACCTGAGCCGATTCATTTAGTGCCCACCGTCACTCATTTTAATAGGGAATTAAATTAGACTGACAGACAATAGGCATCACAAGAGGATGAGAATTATGTATGCCCATCTTGTTTCTCTCACAGGAAGCCAAATGACCAATAAATACTGGATTCAGGGGAAACCCAATATATTTTCTCTAAATGAGGACAATGTTTTTGGGAAAAAATTGTACTTCGGGCAGATGAGACCAACATGTATCGATCATTGGCTTTAATTATTGACTTTAGTTAATCGATTATATTAACTTGATGTGATTACGCCTGTGAATTAGCATGCCCACTTCCTGTTTGTAGAATATAAATAAACAACGCATTCTCATCCTAGGGCGTCATATACTGACGCTTTTGACATTTCGTCTACATCCGACGCACATGGCACCCTTTAGCGTCAATATGAGACGCAGATTATGGGTAGGTTTAGGTCTGGGGTAGGGTTAGGGTTAGACCGCTAGGAGGCGCCTTCTGGACCATATTTATCTGCGTCTCATATTGACGCTAAAGGGTGCCATGTGCGTCGGATGTAGACAAGCATCAGTATATGATGCCTTGGGATGAGAACGGGCTGAAATAAACTGGATGTTTGATGTTGTAGAAAATTTTGCATGTTTTTTTTTTTTTTATTGAGCTCAATCACATTACATGATTCAGTAAATCGGTTTATAGTTGTCATTTTGCAAATACTTTTTTTATTTTATTTTTGCGTTTTAAATCCAATTTTGAAAATAAAAATAAATGCTGTAACCTTTGAAAAGTCTGAAAGAGATTAAAAATCACATCAGTAATTACTTGCATTCTATATACTACAGCAAAAGTAAGAGTAGTTTATTTCAATCCTCTGTTCCCGTATTCATGCTGAACCGCTCCATGCTGAACATAGCCTCAGTCTTATATGTTCTGCATAGCAATTCTGAGCATTTAGTCTGTTTCTGGATTATTGCACCATTCTTTTTGTATTTGGATGAATGTATTTTGGATGGATTAATCGGCTTTTGTCCGCTTAATATTATAATTTTGCCTAAACCGTTTCACTAAGCCTCACACACATGGATCACACAAATGTGCACAAGCTTCAATCATTACGAAAGCTTGACGAAACTCTTTAAAGTTGAGCAGACGAAAACATGTCTCCCTACAACTAGACAAAGCTGTCGTTGAACTGCTCGTGAAGTAACACTGGAAAAGCACAAAGCTAGAAAAGGTGTTCTTACTCGACTAAGCATCAGTTCACAGAAAAAGTTGCAAACATTGTTTGAGGTATTAACAATTCTTCTTGCTGCTGAGTGACTGCTGTTTCATGTTCATCTACAAACAAAGATTCAAATCCAGCATCAGCAGAAGACGGGCTAGCCTGTGGCAAAGCCCACATCTCCACACAGGCTGGCAAGTTGAGCACAGAGTGAGATGGATTCGGGAGGCAATTAGGGATGACATTCAGGGGAGACGCTCGCTTGGCATCAAAGTCTAAATCCCCAGAAGGCAGCTGTTACTTAGAGAAAGGTTAAGAACCAGCTCCAGCTTGCTCCTTCCTACCTTCCTTTCTGCTCTTCCCTGGTGCTGATGAAAACTAATCCAAACAAAGAAAAGACCACCACTGAATTTTCAAATCCAGGCAATAAGAAATCATCCATCATTAAAACAAAACAAAACAATTATACTACTCTATGATTACGTGTATTTTTAGTTATCAGATCCATTTACGCATTTTATTAATGCTCCTCAGGATTTCTTTTGTATATACTTATACTGTAGCCTATATTCTTTTCAGTTCTTTTATCTTAAGCAGACAGAAAAATCTCCTTCAGCTGGTCTGAATTGTTGAGCTCATGGCGTTGAGTGGCATGTGATGGACAGATGAAGGGACCAACGGGTTTCTCTCAAAAAGACACATTTGATCGTGTCATTTTCACAAATGGAAGCCATGGCTAAAACGTCCTGTTGTGGACATGTCATGTGCATCATTTTTTAAACCGACCCTGTCTGAGTACACTGCTACAAAACTGAAACATTTCCCCTGCCAGAAAGTCAAGCAATCATAATCATGTACTCTACACCAACCATTCACCACTGGCTGAGATGAATAACAATAGCTCTAGAGGACTTGAAGATTAATAATTCAATCTGAATGAAAATATTTGATGTAAACACCTAATTTGTAAAGGAAAAAAAGTTTCTATTCTGGATCTATAATTTCTATCAAATTAAAAGAGCAGCTGATCTCAATCCATTAAACGGAAGAATAATCTTAAATAAACTTCTGAATCTTTGTGTACATCTGCAGTGTAGTGCAACACATATTTTTAGATATGTTAGAAAGTCAAATGCTGCAGTTACACGCTGGGATCTCACGCTGGGTTTTCTAACTTCAGCTTTCTCAGTCACTTTTTGCGACAAGACCTCTGACAGCGCTCAAAAGTGTCTCGCTGTTATGGGAGCGTTGACACTAAATGCCGCTTTTAGCGTGCACTGAAGCTCTGTTTAGAGTAGATGTAATGCATTTTACCATGCAGTGTACTATGTAAATATTTCATCAGACTACAGGGTATTTAAACAGTTTATTTAAAATGTGCTATTTAATTGAATTTAATTCAGAAAAACCTGTACAGGTAAACATTTCAACAAGTCATTGTCGATTATTGGTGTAAGTAGAGACATTCAGACTATGAGGACCATTTTAATAAGGCAATGAGACAAATGGAGGTGAAAAAAACAGGATTAATAGAGAAGAACAGCCGCTTGCCTTTTTTGATTTGAGTCTTTTGTAAATGTTCTGTACTGCAACAGAAATTATTAAATGCAAGTTTTTCAGATGAAATTAATTCAATCAGAGAATAATCTTTGGAGGTAAAAAAAGTTGATTGTGTGCGAACTGGTCAACTTCACTGTAAAAAATGATTTGTTAGTTTGACTAAAAAAAGTAAGTTACCTGGTTGCCTTAAAATTTTGAGTTCATTGAACCTAAAAATGTGAGTTTTTACAACAAGTGATTTTGTTGTCATAATTTAGGATTAAATATTGTATCAACTTATTCAAGCAATCAAAGGGATTAAGTTAACTTACAAATTTAAATTCACTCAACTTAATTCAATATTATATGAACAAACTATTTTAAGTTAACTCAACGTAATCTTAACTACATATAGTTTGTTGTAACAATTAACTAAGAAGTTTACACGGTTGCCTTAAAATTATGAGTTAAGTCAACTTCAACACAACTTAACATGACAAAAGCTTTTTTGTTAAAACAAATTCTGGAATAACAGAGCACAAATAAACCATAACTTTAACATTTATTATAACATTCACAAAAATATTAATTAATTGAATTGTCTGACAAGTATATCTTAGTATAAATTAGTAGGCCTATGAGAGAATTAACTGCTGTTTGAAAAAAATACATTAAAGCAACAGGATACAAGCTGCTGCTATAAATGTCAAGCATGTGTGAGAATAAACAAATGTCAGTGTGATGACATTAACATCAGCTTGAATTAAGTGCAATAGAATTAAAAACAAAAAACCCATTTAATGAACATTACACATGAAAATCATTTGCTCAAAACAATATTTTGTCTGTTCAATAAAACAATACAAGTATGGAGTATGCGAGTATGTACAACCTCATAAAGTGAATGAAATAAGAAAACTGTTGACAAGCAAACCACAAAATATCAGGCCACTATTCATTTTTTTAAATATATCTTATTCTTAGAATTTGTATTACTATGTTTCTTGTTGTATTTGTATTTGTATATGTGCACTGGAAGCTTCAGTACCAAGAAAAATTCCTTGTGGGTGCAAGCACACTTGGCAATAAAGCTCTTTCTGATTCTGATAACAAATCTCAACAAATATTAAAAAGCATTTCTCAAACAGCATTTAAAGGGTAAGTTCACCCAAAAATGAAATTTGTCATTACTCACCCTCATGTCATTCCAAACCTGTAAGACATTAATTCGTCTTTGGAACACAAATTAAGATATTTTTAATGAAATCTGAGAGCTTTTTGTCCATTCATTGACAGCCTATGCAACTACCACTTTAAAGCCCCAGAAATGTAATAAAGACATCATAGAAGTTATCCATGTGACTCCAGTGGTTTAACCCTTAAGTTTATGAAGCGATGTGAGTGCTTAGTGCAAAAATAAAAATATTTACCCAAATATTAATCTATCAATCTTCAACGCACATTCACGTTTTTTTTGTGCAAAAAAAGCACTCACTTCATAAACTTGAGCTCAATCCACTGGACTCACATGGATTACTTCAATTATCAGGCATGAAAACAGGTCAGGGGTAAAAAAGGTGAGAAAGATGCAGCATATATAAAAAATAAACACTTACATTGAAGTTGCATATCTTTGAACAAAATGATTTTCTCCTTTTCATTAGAGCTAGCAAAGAGTTATATTTGTTTCAGAGATTTTGTCTTCAAAGTTGATGAATAAAAACACCAAGTCAGAATGTCAGTGCGTGTGAGTAGGGGAGAGTAAAATCCTCTTCCACTAAACACTGAACAGTTTGTTCCTTATTCCGCGAACATGCCTCGCCACCAATTTTCATGAGCACTTTTTGGAGTACTTCAAATGTATATTTGACCTCTTTGGGGTAAGTGATATCCAGAGCATAAAGAAGCCCCATTAGTACAGCAAAGGCATTTGACACGTCCTTTAAGCCATCAAGCACAATCTCCTCCTCTAACACCACAGCCACATCAATTATTTCCTTTGGGAGAAGTTTTGCAGTGTTCTTCTCTGTGACCACCAAGAGTCCAACATTCATCCCCTTCACCACCTCTTCCTCATCAGTTGGCTAATAAGAGAAAAGGGAAATTACTATGAATCATAAAAGTGCAAAGCATTTGTAGGTTAACAATGAATGAGTTTTAAACAGAGGCGAGCCTGCATAGTCCATAGAATCTATAGTAGGGCTGCACGATATGAGGAAAAGCTGCGATGTGCGATAACTTTGTTTAATATTGCAATGACGATACGACTTGCGATAAATATTCAAATGTGAATGTTAGCTATACTGTTCCCATGTCTTAGTACTTTAATAGGTTCTTTGCGTGATTCTCAAATAGGTTCTTTGCGTGATTCTCAAACGTTTATTACCTGCCTGGTTCAGATTACACGATTTTGGCACGATCCGTTTGACGTAGGGTGTTGTGGGGATTCATAAACGACAACGGGCGTCGGGACGCAAGATTCGATCGTTTCATCTCGTATAGTGTCATAGTGGGCGACAACCTATGTTGCATCTGCGATGCTTCACGACATCACAACAGAAAGACTAGCATGTTTAATTTTTTAACGGTCCTCTACGACGGGTTGAGTATTTAAACGAGAGTGAGTGTGCGCGAGTGAGTGAGAGTGCGAGCAACAGTGAGTGTGTGTGTGCGCCAGTGAGCGAGTGTGTGCGTGCGAGTGTGTGCGTGCAAGTGTGTGTGTGCGCGGGTGAGTGTGTGTGTGTGTGTGAGTGAGTGAGCGAGGGACAGTGAGTGTGTGTGTGTGTGCGCGCGCGAGTGAGCGTGTGTGTGTGCGCGACTCAGCGCGAGAGCGCAAGTGAGTGATTGAGCGAGGGACAGTGAGTGTGTGTGTGTGTGTGCGCGTGTGACGGCACGCGATGACTGGCCGGAAAGCAACGTGTAGTCTGACGTTTCTTGTCCATGACACGAGTCAAGAGTCAAAATCGTGTAATCTGACACCGTGACTATCGTAACAGACACAAAAATCTTGTAATCTGAACCAGGCATTATTCATCGTGTCAGGCTGTCTGTTGCAATGTGTTCATTGCGCGAGTTCATATCGCAATGACGATGAAAATTCGATGTATCGTTCAGCCCTAATCTATAGTACAATTAATGGCAAATGTTCTTTAATGTTTTAATTATTTTAAACCAATAATGCTAGGTCTTGGCCACGTCGGTTAAAAATAGCTTAAAATTATTTCAGTTACTCCAAAGAACTTTACATTCTACATGGGGTAGACTCCCTCCCCTGAAAAAAAGAAAAGTCATTGGCCAAACCCCATCCCCATAAGAAAAACACAAACAAAAAAACAAATATGACACTAATAATGTGACAAATTATTTTACTGAAAAACTTTTAGCTTTGCAGTCCAAAAAAGTGCAATGTGTTGATAAAATATTTTAAAACACAAAAATAGACTTTTCTTGGTCTGAACAATATATTGTTTAAGCATCAATACTATGATATGTGTATCTGTGATAGCCAGTAGAAAAAAATCCTTAGCATTGAGCCCTGACTTTATTGTATTACAACAAACATGATATTTACATACCTCACAAATTTTGATGAACTTGGAGGGTTCCTCTTTAAGGAAGTAAGGAAACCCAAAAAGGACAAGTGCTCTTCTAGATTGGTTTAAGCTCTGCAATGAAAAACATTGTTTTAAATAAAAACTAGTAGTCATAAGCCACTTTTCCACTGTCATGCCAGTGCGAGCCAGGGCAAACAGCGTGCCGGGAGAGGGCCAATAGCCTCGGACCTCAAGCACTAAGGCTTTCCACTTTCAGGCCAGTAGCTCTGCAGTGATTCCCTCAAACCCACCCTTAACATGGCTCCATAGAACAACATCAGACAACCCCACCATTACTTAAGACTTGAGATTCTAGTATCAATATTTGACCAATGTTTTACAATAAAAATGTTACAGTGACATTAACTTATTACTTTGTGTCAGGAGTGCTTATCAATCATTCTGAATCAAACTGGTATTTATCATTTCATATAAAAGAGCATCAACAAATGGGAAAAAAAGGGAAAGGGAAAAAAGAGACATAAAACGTGTATTTATTATCGCTATGGTTAGCATAAGTAGCCTTTAGCATCACATATAAATATATATCTGCTTCACAGTGATCAGAATCTCCATCGAATCGCAACACTCGCTGGTGTCTTAAAGGGATAGTTCACCCAAAAATGAAAATTCTGTCAGTAATTACTCACCCTCATGTTGTTCCAACCGCGTAAGACCTTCGTTCATCTTCGGAACACAAATTAATATATTTTTGATGAAATCTGAGCTCTGTCTGACTCCTCCGTAGGCTGCTAGGTGGCCCAAACTTGCTGGCCCAGAAAAGTTATTAAAGAGATCGTTAATATAGTCCAAGTGACTACAGTGGCTCAATCTTAAGTATATCAAGCGACGAGAATACTTTTTGTGCGCAAAAACAAACAAAAATAACTACTTTATTCACTATTCATTTCCTTCTCTCTGGACCTCTAGTTGGTTCGCGTAGTGTTTTTGCGTAGCGCGTCTGTGTTACACGTCACCACGTAGGCTCACTATTGGCCAACGCTGGTCATGTGTGTGATGCGTGATGACGTATAACACAGACGCGCAGCGCAAAAACACTACGAGGCCCAGAGAGAAGGAAATGAATAATGGAATAAAGTCGTTATTTTTGTTTGTTTTTGCACACAAAAAGTATTCTCGTCGCTTGATATACTTAAGATTGAGCCACTGTAGTCACTTGGACTATATTAAAGATCTCTTTAATAACTTTTCTGGGCCAACAAAGTTTGGGCCACCTAGCAGCCTATACGGAGGAGTGATCAGCTCTCAGATTTCATCAAAAATATATTAATTTGTGTTCCGAAGATGAACGAAGGTCTTGTGCGGTTGGAACAACATGAGGGTGAGTAATTACTGACAGAATTTTCATTTTTGGGTGAACTAACCCTTTAAAGTGAGTTTTGAGAACTGAAAATTGCTAAAATTGTCTTAAATGTTGAAGTTAGCTGGTTGCCTGATAAAATAACATGATACATTTATTTTATATAATAAAAAAACCTCCAAAAAGCTCTGGCCATTTGCCCCGAGGAAGTCCATTTGAGGCCTGATCAAGCCCTGGTAGTGACAGTGTAAGCACGACTGGCCCTGGCACGCACTAGCATGCTCGATTTTGGCCTGATAGTGGAAACACGCCTCTGCTGTTGCATGGAAATTTTAATTAATCAGGCATATGACACTGGAACCATTTTTCTAAAAATAAATTAACATATACTCACATCATCCTTAAGAGACTGAATCAGGGTCTTGAGTTCTCCAATGTCTTTGGCTTGGTACAACCGCAAAAATCCGTTACTCGTTACTCATCAAGCCCATGGAAAAAGGTTGCCTTAATGTCGGTGGACACAATGCGTCCAAATTTTGCAGCAATCTAGTAAAATGACAGACCCACAATTAGAATATTACAGTTTTTTTATTTTTTATTAACAATTGCTAGGACACATTTTCTCAATACTGAGGTCACTTTTTCAGTTTTCAAAAGAGTAGCCTATGTAAACGTGCAGATTGGCCTGCAGGTTTGGTAATGGTTGTCTGTAAGAGACAAGAAATCATGCAAAGATTAATTGAAAGATATATTCATTGAATTTATTTTGTGCCAAAGCAGTGATAAATTATCCACAGTTTAACCCACATAGACCACTGTTGTGCGTACTGTGTGAAGAGTTTTGACAAAGTAACCCAAGTATTGAGAAATGGGTTCTAAAGATTAAAATAAATAAATAAGTGTTTTAAGTTTTAGAATAGGTAGTTTAAAAAAGATGGTTTATAATGCAAGGCAATGCTGTATTACAAAAGTAACAGTTAACCCATGTTTTAGTAAAGAATGCTAACCTGTCTCTGGGTAAATAAAGCAGGCCATCTGCTCCTCACATCTTTAACATGTTTAGGATCCGTTCACACATAATCTCTAAAATGTAAAAAACGTATAAAAGGCTCATGTGTGAAAGCTACTACGTTAACATTAAACCACTAACGTTAACGTTATGTATATTAAATGGACTCAATGGAAACGGGTCAACGAAAAAGAGGACGACATTTCTGATGCAGAATTATAATAAATTTAAACCATTTTCGGAGTTTTTGCCGCCTAGGAAATACATTAAATTAATATTAGACAAAACCAGTTGAGATTAATACTTACCATAAACAGCCTAGAAGAATATGGCGCCTTCCCGTTCAGCTGTGTTACAAAGTTACGTCGTGTAACTTGGCAAACATGTTCAAAAGCTCAACACGTCTGAAATGTCACATAAAAAGATTCATTTGAACACTTATTGCTTAAGAATCATAAGTATAACGTTAACAGTTCAATCTCTATTAGCCTACTTATTGCCGTTTCCTTCTCTTAAATGTAACGTTAACTTAACCTGAATGCATATTTTAAAACGGGCAATACGCATTCGTGTTCAATCAAGACAAAAATTAAAAATAACAAAAATATTGTTATTTATCGGGATTATTTTAAGGTTGAAACGCTTCACTAACAGCCTTACTAAACTGTAAAGATAAGAAACACTATATAAAATAACCTCAATGGGAACTTCTGGAATTTCTGAGGCAAAATTATTACAGATTTAAACCTTCTTCTGAATTCTCGCTTCCTAGCAAATAAATTACATTGCCCTTAGAGAAAACCAGTCTATTAAGACACTGAATTTTAAAATTACTTACCATAAACCGTCTGCTTCTGAGCTTGTCAAGCTGAGGAGAAAATCGCGCCCTCTCGTTCAAGTCAATCAAGTGTCGTCTGTGTCGTACTCGTCTCCCGGGCGTCCGGCGCATGCGCAGGGAAAACTAAGACTCAGAAGTCTAGTGAACTATCTATTAGTTGAATCAACTAATGTTTTTATTTTATATCAGTGAATTGCCACCACGCCATTAGTTTAATAAACCTTAACTTAAAATGTTTTGTTATCTGAACAACATTAGTGCATCTAAGTTGATTTGACAAAAGAAAATATGTTGTGTTAACAAATCATGGAAATAATTTTTTACAGTGTTACTGAGAGTTTTGTGGGATGTTGTATATAAAGACTATATTTAGATTATTACAGAGATATGCTATTAAAAAAAGCTTAGCACATAGAAAGTAATTTTCTTAATTCATTTTGGTGCAAGTGAAAAGAGAAGGATACTACATTTATTATTGAAAATATACTTGTTAAAGGTATTTGGTTTGTGAATTTATTAATTCTTTTGAATCTTATGAAAATAGAAATTCATATCTAAAATTCAGCAATTATGTTTGCATTTTGACACATATTGGCCAAGACACAATCTTCTTGTTTTGTGCAGTTCTACAATCACCTGCAAGATTCTGAAATTAGATTCCCCTTAAAATTCACATCAAGCTGCATCATTATAGAAACAATAAGATGAATATGAGGACTGAATGTTAATGCGTCTTACATGGCTAAACCCAAAGTGAAGTGCATTAGGATTTTTTTAAATGGTTACTGAGCATGTAATAAGAGGAAACCTCTGATAGTAGAAATACTCGAATTCCCATTAGTATGTAAAGGCGTGTTATTTCTCATCTAATAACAATAATTCATGCCTGCACAAAACCCATAGCCAAATTATGAATATAAGCACAGTGTACAATGTCCCGTACTGTTAAGGGTCGTCTACGGCTTGTCACCAGTCATATTACTCACTAATTAAAGCTGCATATAGGAAAATTGTATTCAGGTCCGATCTCAGATCTGGAGTTCAGCGACAGCACAGTGTTAAAAAGAGACTTATCTCAGGAGTTCTACCTGCCTTCTGTCTAGGTTCCCTGATCCACCGGGGATTGCTGGAGATGGGAGGTGAAGAACAGAGACCTGTGGGAGACAACAGAAATAAAACCCTTAACTGTTAATTTTCTATATAGGTCTTACTAATATTCCCTGCAGGTGTTCTTACATGCATAAAGTCTTTCCATTTATTCAAGTCTCCTTGAATTTAAACAAAGAGGAAATGGGTGGGAGTAAGTTTCATAGCTGTGATTCTGAGCCCAGCATGGCTAAAGAGGTGTGTGATTACTTGACTCTCCAGGAGACGATTTATAATCAGAATAATTATTCAGCAAGAATTTCTTGGTACAAAAACCTACAGTTTTAAACTTGAGAAATCAACACAATAATGAATAACAAATGTGCGAATCAATGTCATATAAATAAACAATCAAACAGGCAAGGACAACCACAAATCCAACCAGGTGCAAACAATGGCTGCTCCTCAATACCTTAACTGATGTTGGTTTCCTTACTCATTCGTCCTCAAGCCCGTGACCTGAAGATCGATCACCATGAAGGACACATCAATCTACAAAGTGCACTGCCGGGAAAAAAGGAAGCTTCCAGAGCTAAAAAAACATAGAAACACAGGCAGCATGGTCTCATTGTTGTATAAACACGTAACATTTACAGGTACAAAATGTATGTTTGTAAAGATTCTGAACGGTAGTGTATAGCACAACAATTTTAAAGCATGTTTTACTTTTGCAGTCTAAATAAATAATTCATGCATTTCCATTTTCAAATCAGTATTCACTTTCAATGCATAGAAATTAGCAGCTCAAACATTTTGCAAAAGCTCACATTGTTGTCTGCATAAGACAATGTAAGTCACAAAGGTTTGGAAAGGCGAGAAAATGATGAATATTCATTTTTGGGTGAACTGTCCTTAAGGTTTAGCCTAGAGTAAGTTGATAAAATCCTCTGAAATGAGCTGTAAACATCACCTGTGACATATTGGTGGTGTATGATAAAAGTGACAATAGAGTGATGTTTTCTTATGAGACTGCTGAACCGTGGTTATTTTTAAGACACTGAATCTATAGTGAGCATCTTTCTTAGAAGGCAAGTCTACTGAATTAATCATCACGAATGTGAAGTTTCTCTGGAGGCTTTTTTTTCTCAGTTTGTTCTCTCTTCAGTGTTACATTTTGTTCTTTTGAAAGCTTGATCAAATGTCAAGGGCACTATCATGTTTCTAGCTAATCAAAACTCAGGTCTTCAGGCCCAGAGTTACACATGCAAACAACATTTACAAAAAAATGATCAAATAACCATCTGGAATCTCATTCAGTTTGACAAAATAATACATCATCTTGCTCATCAAAATCAATAAAGCCCATTCAAATGGCTTTGAATTTCAGAGGAACTATCAGTAAAAAAGCACAATTTCCCCAAGTAGGTCACACGAAAGTGTATTATTAGTATTATAAACAGCATTTTATATATACATATATACAAAATGTAATATGAACTCAGTGCTGGGTAAAAGTAGAGAATCAGCTGCGAAAACTGTGATATTAATTATTTAAGCTTTTTTTTGGGGGGGGGGGGGGGGGGGGTATTTCATTGTCTGTTCTTCTCCTTTTCTTTCGTTTGTTTGTTTGATATGTCGCATCGGGGGCTCATGAGAGTCTAAGACACATCCGCTCATTTACAATGCAAGTCAGCAGGACGAAGAGGTGCTGCGTTTTCTTCCAGAATATGATTTTTTTGTCTATATTCCATATCCTGAAATTGTTCCTTACAAAAGACAAAATTACACAAAAGCTTTAGCTGTTATTGTACGTTTAAGAGGTAGAAAGCATGCTTCTCTATGCTGTGTATTAAAAAAAAAAAAAAAAAAAGGCAAGCAACCTTTTTTGCTTGCCTTTTTATAGTAAAAAAAAAAAAAAAAAAAGGCAAGCAACATACCCAAATAGTTTAACCATTGATTTTTAATAGGCAATATAAATTTTAATTTGGGATCACCAGCCGATTTCTCAAATACATATCTGACATGAACATCTACAGTAAACATCTCAAATTAATACAAGTTTTTGTCAGGAAAAAAAAAGAACTGTTTTAGGGAGCTGGATGCACTCTTGTTGCTTTGATACTAGTACTTGAATACTTGCTAAACGTCACTCTCTCTGATAAGGACAGCTTGTGCTTTTTTCACACTGGGCTTTTATTCGTCTCAAACGCACAAGGGGCAGCGCATTGTCAGTAAATGAGTCATGATAGCACTTTATTGTGGTTGCCATTTTCTGCATTTTTCACCTTTCTTTCATACCTATTGTCATCTTCCAAAGGGCATATTTTGTCATCCGTTTGCTTACATGGAAAGAGCTTTGTATCCATAATGGCTCAGACACTGCAAGTTAATATTACTCTGAGATCTGTCAAAAGAAATCTGTCGTGTGTGATCATTGAAAACACTGTCCCAATAGGTTGTGGAATTTCATGTGGCAACAAGTTTGTAATCTGTTTATTAACAAGGCATGTCCATTCAGGCCCCTGAATAATTCCTCTGCTGTCCTGTCCTCATTTAAAGGGGTCATGACATACATTTTTTTACAATTATTTTAATAAATTCCGCAAGGTTCACTTATAATATTAATTTTTTTTTTTGCTAAAAAAAATGTAAAAATTCAACCCTTACACCGTGTCCTAACCAGAGGTGATGCGATAAGATTCAAGCAACAAATAATTTGTCTGTCCACACTAGATGCGACGTGACTGCGAGATGCATCGAAATCAATCAAAACCCACAGCCAATCAGAACAGCGTGTGGGCGGAGTCTCACGGCAAGTGCACAGCACCAGAGAGTAATCTTGACGGCAATCGCAAGAAAAATGGGTAAGTAGCCTACATAATCAAATTCACATATATTACACCATTTAAACATTATTAAAAATACATAGGCTTCTGAGTTACTAAAACAGTCTTTGTCAATGAATACACTTGTTTGTTCACAATTTGAACGTTCTTGTTTCCATTTGTTTAATTTCAAGATCTGAGGTGAATTATCCATTGTTGCTTTTACTACAAAGCTGGGAGCACTAAATTATATTCAAAGTCACATTGCATGCTTTTAACATTAAATAAAGCACATAAACAGTAGGCTACCTGAGATTATCATTGCCACACTTTGTGTTTGTTGTTCCAGCCGTGGTGTTGCAGAAAAATAGAAACCGTTTCTAAAATAGAATTGTTTACTTGCAGTTTGCAATGTAGCTGCTGTCAGATCCATGAAGCCATTAAAAAAATAAATCCTCTTGTTCCTGACGCTGGTATCCTTCTGAAGTCTCTAGGCTACAGAAATAAGCAAATTAACTGTTTAAACAGGATGCATCGAAGCAAACATTCCTTCCATTTACTCGTCCATGTGTCCTGTTGTTGGCAGACTTAAGTATGTGGAGTTTGTCAGAAAGTGAACACGCATCTCTTTACTGTATTTTTTTTTACAACTTCAGTGACTATGATGGGTTCTATTTGCTTTTGACGCTACGCAATGCTCACATTCATTGTAGGCAAGTATCAAGCAACGCCACAATGCAATGGGGCCATAATGCAATGCTCACATTCATTGTAGGCAAGTATCAAGCAACGGCATAATGCAACGGGGCCTATGGTGTGATGATGTACAACTATTTGTTGATGTCTTGCTCAGGAGGCAGGGATATGCAAATATGTTTGCCCGTTTGACGTCACAAATCCACAATATAAAAACGAGGCATTATAAATGCTTTGTTTATAATGAGGAAGATGTTTTAATGGTATAAAGACCTTACAAAAGATTGTTTCTCATGTCATGACCCCTTTAAGAACCAAGGTCTAAATCGGCTGCAGTGTGTGTGTGTGTATTTTAATTATACACAAATAATTGGACTGTCAATTGAATATTCTTTTTGCCATCACTGGGGAAGCATGCTATATACAGTTGATTGTTTGATTTTGATTGATTTCATTCTCTAGTGTAAATACTGAAAGTGCAAAAGCTGAAGTGGAAGTTTAAATGTGAAGAGCTCAAGCAAACTGCTATGAAGTGACTTGTTTGCATACAGTCTTGCTTATTAAGAATATTCATAACACAAGTGCCTGTCATTCTCTGGACCTGTTGTTTGTTCCCAGGAAATTAATTTCTATGGACCAGCTTTAATTTTCAGAGAGGCCATTTGTGAATGACAATGTTCTCTAAAGCCACTGTTTAAGTGCTGTGCTGTTGTTCATATATAAAGCAAGGAATGAAATGCGTATAGCAACATGTAAAGAGCTTATTCAAAATGGAGCAGATATTTATCAGGACAGCAAGTGTTGATGTGTTTGAAATCCAAATCAGAGGAATGTTCTTTGCCTATATGAAAAATTGTCTTGCCTTATCAGCTGAATATAATGGGACATGGTCATCACAGTCTGTAATAATTGGGGTCAAAGGTGTTTTTACTTAAAAAAAAATTAAATAAAATTCAATACTGAAACAATTCAGTATTACTTAGTTATGTTACCTGTAAACTAGCCTTGGATATCCAGACTTGAGGCGTCTCAAGTCCAAATGATGGGTAGTTTTCAGGTAAGTTAAGGTTTGGTCCCCAAATGATTAAAAATAAAAACACAAAATTTTGAGATATGGTTACTGTACATTGCAATGCATATGACATTTTATATAAAAATATCAAAGCTTATCCATAAAGCCACGCTGATTAATTTGAAATACTTTCATTAGAGGAGAGCTTTTTTAAGCTTGTTTAATAAAGGAAAAAGCCAAGAGATTTATCTCATGTCATGGCAACAAAAAAACTGCCAAAATACATTTGATTATTATGTGCCATGCAGACATAATTAAGCAACCAAGCTTAAATTCATCCAATTGTATCTAAATAAAAAACCAAGCTCTCATTATGAGCTCCTTTCTAATTTGATTTAAAGTTTGAGTAATTTTGTTGCACTTCTGGGGTGTTATTTTGAGAATACTGAATGACATTTTAACAAAGGGATAAAGATGATGGATCTGTTTAACTTACAGGAATCTTTAGCGCATAAACATGACAGCCAACACTGTGTCAAGTGTTAAAATATAGAGATGAACATGTTTTAACGGGAGATGCAGTTTCAAACCGCATCAGTAAATGACAGATTAGATTTGCACCTCATAATAAATCAACGCTGAGACTGAATGTGGATCATCTGGCATAACAGGGGCACATACTTGACAAATGAGATATGGGAACAATCAGTTTGAAAAATGCCAGCTGCCCCCACGGGACCTGAGGCTTCAATCGGCTTGTTTACTAAACTAAGGCAGTGTTGCAAACTACTTTTGCAGAACCAGATATAACCAGCTTCAATGTCCTGACACTCTTATTGATCGGATTTGAATCAATATTGAACTGATTCAAAGTGAATAAAGACATAAAGCTGCTTATAGCTAAACTAATTTCATAATTGATTAACTTTACACTACACTGAACTGACTTCAGCTGATCAATGACACTTTCGTGTTTTTAGAGCTGCTTTAAAGCAGATTTTAATTCTTTTTGCATCACTGATTATTTTCCTGTTTATTACTGTGCAGCTGCTTTGAAACAATCTGTATTGTATAAAGCGCTAAATAAAGGGGATTTGACTATAGGGGAGCGCGGGGCACAACCTAACGCGGGGCTAGTTGTAACACGCTTGTTTTAAATACTTCCACATGCTTGGATGACGAAACTTTGTGTATTTACTAGTTGCCATATCAACACTATATAGAAGAAAAAAAATCCGCCAAAATTATTTATTTTTTTGGAAGATATCCATAGACATTTATTAAACCATAGCAAAAGTACATTTCTTACTTAAGTTAATTTTTCATCTCTATTTTTTGTGTTTATTTAAAATAAGACAAATCTGATATCATTTTAATCTCCAAGATGTTATTTAACAGTTGAGATAGTTATTTAATGCTTCACTAACTAGCAGAAGACATAGCAGGGTTTAAATCCCAGTTGTGCAGGCGGGGGCATGTTGTAACACTGCGTTACAATAACACCCCTATTAGAAATATGCCATTATATTCTATACTTTTATTAATTTTATTGGGAAAACGTGAGAAAAAGGTGAATAAAGACTGAGAGTCAATGTTCAGAAATGACTAATTATTTATTTGTTTTGAACTATGTTGTATAGCTGTGTTTTCATGTGTTCGTAGTCAAAACTCAAAAATTTGT
The DNA here is from genome assembly GCF_965113295.1 of Leuciscus leuciscus. NCBI lineage: Eukaryota > Metazoa > Chordata > Actinopteri > Cypriniformes > Leuciscidae > Leuciscus > Leuciscus leuciscus. The sequence goes on from NC_138732.1 coordinate 11,566,280, forward strand.
TTATATTTAATTGTTAAAAATTGCCATTATGAAAAAGTTTTTTAATTGTATTTTATTTAAAAAATATTTTAGTTTGTTTTGTATATATTTTTTATTAGATCAGATAACATTTTAAGCTGTCATATGTTATGTTACAATGTGCCCCACACATGTTACAATGTACCCCACCTATGGGGCATGTTGTCACATTTCACTTCCATTCTTTCGGGGTATGTCAAGAAAAAAGTATATACTGTATCAATAAAACAAAACCACATAATTGTACTAGACATGTGGGAAATTAATGTGGGAAAAAATAAATACTCTGAACCATAAGTAGATTTACACAAACTGAGAAAGTCAAAAAGCGTTAGTTTGTGCCCCGCTCTCCCCTAGTCTACTGTAATCTCAACAAAACTCAAAACTATAATTTTTCACAACTAAAATGGAAAAAAACCCGTTCTGATTAATATTCATGCACTCTGATCTGATGTCTCTAATTGATGTAGCTTGAAAATGGCCAAGGCCAAAGGAAGCTAACAACTACAAGTATCACTTTGACACCAGCCCAATGAGATGAGACATCCATTCTGGAGGTGACCAGAACACCTGGTGGTCCACCTGCCTCTCTGATGTCAGTGAACACATGGAGAGGTGGAGCATTCTAGGCGTGTCATCTTACAATTACGCCAGTGACACATTTTGCATTTACCTTTACAGCTACAGTACATGCTACGGTGGAGGGAAAGATTATTCAGTTAATAACGACTATTTCCACAGTACTCGTCCACAGGGTCTTGTGAAGCACATTGACATCCACACACACTTACTATCCTTTCAAGTTGCTCTTTGTTCCGTGTTACAGATCTCTTTGATGTTTTTTGTTCAACCCCAAAAAGACAGTTTTTCTTTGACCAGACCAAGTTGTTCACGCAGGTAGTGCTTTATAATGACCATTACAAATCTTGTCACGTTCCCATACAAATGTTACTCTATTTCATCGTCCTCTGTTAATTTTCAGTGATGGAGAAGCTGCTTTGAAACTGTAGCTTCTCAAAATTAATACAGTCAACGTGAAACCAATATTGGCAGTTCTTATTTTTTTATGGAATATTGCAGTATTTATAAATGATTTATTCATGCACATAATTTTTTTAATTCGAGTGCCCTCATAATTTTTAATCAAAATAACCACAACAATTTCACTCGGATATGAGTCACAATGGGGAAGATAAGACTATCGCAACTTCCATTTCATGCCGACTTTAAGCTACAGTAAAGCTGACAAAGTATACCTGCATTAAAGTTTTTAACATCTAACCCAGTAGTAGACAGAAAGCATTAATTGATTTACTATAACTAAAATAATTATAATTAAAAATAAATAAGTTTCAGAATTCCAGAAGTTTAAAAGATTCAGGGATCCTATTGTCAAAACAATCCCCGTACAAACAGAATCACGAAAACGGCTAAAAACGCTGGATTATGCTGCCAGGCCATTAGTAAGCAACATCACTTTGTAAAGAAACATTTCATGCCTATAGACTGAACACGTAATACGCATGCGCGTGACATGACCATTTTCACAAATTCCAACGCTATCTCACGACCAATTCGTACGAATTTGTACAAGTGAGTAAAAGGTGGCTAATTCGTACGAACTCGTACGATTTGTCTAAACCCCAGTGATGGGTAGGTTTAGGGGCGGGGTCAGGTAATTCGTACGAATTGGGCAATTCGTAAAATATGTACGATTTAGCAGAAAAACTTATGAGTGAGGTCGTATGAATTCGAACGAATTAGCCACCTCGTAAAATTCGTACAAATTGCTGTGAGATCGGGTTGCAAATTCACATTTTTTTAGTTTACACGGAGACGAAAACTGTATCGTTTTCAAAAACTTGCATTTTTGAATCCTGTTTTCAAAATTGCTTGTTTTCAGGCCCCCAAAACGCCGTTGTCGTGTAAATGGCCAAACTGCATAAAAAGGTTTCTGTTTTTAGTTGAAAACGGTCTTGTCTAAAAGGCCCCTTAATCAGTTGGACCCTAAGTGTCACGAACACGCCAGATCCCTCAGCTCATCTCCCACAATCCCAGTCACCTAAATTCTCATTCCTTGCACCTGTCACCAAGCAATCAAGGACATTTTAAAGGACACGTCCTACGTTCAGTTGTCTGGTCTTATTGCGTACGTATAAGCAAAAGACTTACCTGTATTCTGAGTTTTCCATTGCCTTCTTCAGTTCATCATAATCCTCTTCAATCCTGATACCTGGGAAAGACAAATAATTTTAGTTCAAGTGAATTTCTTACATTGACTTACTCTCCTTTGTCGCTGTCTTTTGAAGAAATTGAAAGAGTTGATTCATCATTAGTGTCTATCTTCCTTTTTACGTGACACCAAGAGTGTTATTTTTTAGCTGTTTTTCTTAGACTACAGGCCTAAAATGGGCTCTTCATCATCCTGTCAGTGTTGTTTCTACAGACATGATGACCAGCTGAGTCCAAAGCAGGAATGGCATTGTCACAAGTGCATTCAGATGAGGTCGCTTATCTACAGAGGAGTGATGGGGACTAAAAGTGATAGCAGAGCAGAAAAGAACAGAGAGAAGAATGAACACACCTCTAAGCTTTCACTCCTGCTGTGAGTAAGAAGCTGTTTCAGGAATTGAAGTCCAGATTTGTTTTTTTTTTAGAGACTGTCTTCACCTGGATGACTGCAGTGATGTGCTGCGACACTCACAGAGGCTGTAGATGGTCACACCTGAAGAAAACACTTCTCTTCTTGTCTCTTCTTGTCTGTGGAATCGCGTAACCCGCTGAGAGGCTTAAACTGGATTTCAACCTATCAGGATGCAGTTTGGTTGTTTGTTGATGCACAGTGAGTAAAAAAAAAAATAAAAAAAAAAAACTATACTATACTGGGCAGTTTATTCCCACAAGCATACAGTATATTGCATTCTGAATTGATCGATGAGCCATAAAAGCCTCTGTTTCTACAAGACTAAGTGCCAAATCCATCTGAGATCAAACTTCACCCCAATAGGCAATTCCACTCCATGAAGGCCAATAGCACTACATTATGGATGTTCTGTAAAAAATAAAATAAAAAAACATATATATACTCTAGGTCAGGGCTACAAATCTTTACTGTACCAAACAGTGTGACTCCATTGATTCCATTTCTCTGTTTGCTGATAAAAAAGGCACATCCATTTATCTCCTTGTTGTTTTGCCAGTAGGCTGCTTGTACCTGCTGGGACATTCTTTATTACGCTTTAGGGGCCTGCCTCGTGAAGGGACAGTTGTTTTATGAGCCGGATTCGGATGTTTTAGTGCCAGGCTGTGATTAAAGTCCATTCTCATTTCACATCTGACCATCTCAGTGGGCCAAGCATCACAGTCCACTATTTCAGCCAGATACTCACAAAGAAGGCAAGAAAGAGAAAGAGCAAGAATTTATTACCACCGTCCCTCTGTTCAGACATAATCATAGCCACCTGTTATGTAATTTGCCAAGCCATTAAAATGACATGTTTTGGATGAGAAAACTCTCTGACATGAGTCATTACATTTTAGAGAAATAGGACAGTGCGCACACCTGTGGACTGGACAAGTATATTCCAAACCAATATACATATTAGACCTTGTAAAAGAAGAGGAAAAAATGAACAAAACAAATTAAAGGGGACCTATTATGTTCTTTTACAAAGTTTTGATTTTGTATTTGGGCTCTACTATGATATGTTTTTTTTGCTTGAATTTATCAAAAACAACCTTATTTCTCAATTTTTTTTACATTATTGCAGCACCTCTCGTGTGTAATGCTCAGGGCTGCTTTTCCCAAAAGCATCGTAAGCCTAAGTTGATCGAAGAACAATTGCCTCCAGTGGTCTCTACAATCAACTTAGGCTTACAATGCTTTTGGGAAATGTATCCCTGTTTAGTTCCAGTCTCTGAAGCTCCTCCTTCCAAAAACGCAATGTGCTCTGATTGGTCAGCTGGATTGTGTTTCGGAAATGCCACACCCTTTACCATAACCACAAGTTCCAACACATAGGTATTTATTAGTAAAATAAAAGTATTTATAAATACAGTATACCATTTAAAAAATATTTTAATTTTTATTGCATTATATATTATATACTCAATGTACAGTATATATCAAGACATGAGTGCAATGCTTAATATCAGACAAAAATAATAATACAAATACCTTGTAAATATATTATTATTATACCAATATATTATTATTATTATTCAATTAAATAAAATTCAGTTATTATTAAATATTATTATAGACCTCCTTGCTAAAATAAAAGTTTTTGCATGCAACTCATGGCAATTTGGTCAAATTTTCCCTTGCACAATTAACTTCACTTTTAGTATAGCTATAGGTCTTCTGGACAAAATTAGAGCTAGGATGTTCAGGTGTGGAAAAGAGGCAATGGAGTCAAACATGACAATAGTGTGAAGGAAATACAACTTCCTGTTTCCTCTCATCCTTTTTCTGCGGTGGCACATTCAATTCGAGAGGAAAATTAGTTTGTCGATAAGAAGCCATTACAGCTAATAATGTGGGATTGCACCTTGCATTCAATTGTCTTGTTGGCCATTTATTTTAAGCCACATCTATCCTATGGCATCCCTAAATTCAGCTGCAGTCCCATCAGGAGAGCAATAAACTCCATAAACTGCATGCAGAGAGAGACTACTTTGGTAATCCAAAAGGAAGTCTATTGCATCAGCAGTATCCCATGGTTAACTGCTTGTGACTGCTGTTAAATAAGCAACAGTACATTGAAAAGTTTTAGGCACTTGTGTAAAAATGCTGTAAAACAAGGATGCTGTTAAAAAAATTATGTCATAAATAAAATGTCATTGATCAATTAACTTCTAATAACTAAAACAAATTAATATTTGGTGTGACCACTTTTTGCGTTTAAAACAGCTTTTGTCCTGGGCAATCTTTGGTTTTTGGTCAAATAATAAATTACCTTTTCCAGAGCAAATCGATTTGGCTAAGGGCAAAGTTAAGTTTCATAACTTTATATTTTTATTTAACTTAAATCCTGTACAAACCAGAGGGCTGTTTTTTTACTTTTCACTGAATTGTTTGCTTGTTTATTTCCCATTGTAAAAACTTCTTATACTTTTATAATGGCTATTATTGCTCATTTACATATTATTGTTTAATAAAAAAAATATATATATATTTAAAGAATATGCCATATTTGGTATTGAGAATGGGTCTGTTAGTGATTGTGATTTCAACTTCAGTGAAAGTTACATTATTACGCCATTATACCTCTTGAATCAAAAGTTCTACCACTGTGGAGAATTATCATGGTACTTTGTACCAGAAAATGAAGTAATTATTTGACAAATAATTAGATCAAATGCAGCAGCCCTTCAAACACAAGCAGTCATAGTCATTCATCTCTTCAATATCTGCTGGTCATAACTAGGTCAGGGAAACTTCATTACCTAGAGAGCACAGCAACCCTTCAACATTCTCTGATAGGAAAGGGCCTAAATTGGCCATTCTGAGCAACTCTGACTGATGAACAGTGATTTGTTATTTTGACAAAAATATTCATTATCCCACCCACCTTTCCACAGTTTTGACAGCACCATTTTTCATGGACAACATTGCTAACTAAGAAAAATAGACAAGATGCAGTATGAGTCAAAATTTGGTAGATTCTGGTAGAAGGGAATGAAATGTTTGCTGTAAATTACTAAACGAATCACCCTTCACTATTAATCACATGCATATTAATGAATTAATGAATTAAAGCTTTATACATAATAAAGCTTATTAGTTTTTTAAAGACTTAAAAACGTTCTTAAATAGCCGTGTTAACCAACTTGTAGCCACAAAGTCCTTGAGAAAAACAACAAAAATAATATTATATTAATATTCAAAACCTGTTTTCAAAGTCATTGACTGTATTGATATTTTGGTGAATGTTTGCAGTCAGTAGTTTCTTGGCCCTTTGCTTCAGTTTACACAATCAAAAGCAAACACACATACACACCCCAAACCAGCAGCAGGTGTGCTCTCCCTCGCATGTCTTATTCATGGCAACACTTTTAAATCAAGGCCTTGATCATGGAGCAGACACAGCAGAGAGCCGTCCATCAAAAAACTGAGCTTATGAACTACAGGTTAGATGGTCAAGAGCCCCATGAAAACGTCTCGCACAGATTAAATAATGACTCATGTCCAAACTTGTAAAAACTACTAGGAAACCACCAGAGGATCTGGAACAGAATGTAAGATGGCAATGTGGAGATAAAACGCTCATGAAAGATTAAAGGGTTCAAAGGCAGGTGAACACAGTTTAACTTTACTCAAGGGCTGAAGAAACCCTTGAACATCTTTAACAAACTTAAATTCGATATGTGGTTCATCCCTTTTATCATATTAGGGTATTCTCTCTTTTAAGTTTGTATTTGAAAACTTTACAACCAAGTTTTGGTTGTTTTCATTTTTAGTTGTTGTGTTGAGCAATAAACAAGCACAATAAACCACATCACATTTACCTCAGAAAACCCATTCAATGACCAAGAAAGGAGAAAGTGAGCTTAGAAAGGAGCATTTTGATAAATATATTCGTCTACATCCAACGCACATGGCACCCTTTAGCGTCAATATGAGACGCAGATAGATATGGGCCAGAAGGCGCCTCCTAGCGGTCTAACCCTAACCCTACCCCAGACCTAAACCTACCCATAACCGAACAATGCTCTGTGCGTCTCATATTGACGCTAAAGGGTGCCATGTGCGTTGGATGTAGACGAAATGTCAAAAGCGTCAGTATATGACGCCCTAGGATGAGAATGCGTTGCTTCATTGCATATTCATTGTATTTTACTTAACCTGCTCTTCAATATTTTTTTAATAAATACGTTTTATGATAGCCAACATTTAAATGTTTCTATTAGGGATGCACCAATAGGCTACCACTTTTTCCTGAACGAGTCCGATACAATTATTTTTAGTACTTGTCGATACAGAGTACCGATACCTGCATTTTCATTGCATTTTTAATAAAAAAAAATATTAGACAGAGAAATCAAAAGAATATGAATCAAATTAGTTGGTTTAGCCAATAGATATTTCCTTCAGTTATTTTCATGCCTAATTAAGCCTGTTAAACTGTATTGTAGTTTCACTGTTCATATCATATTTTTTCTTTAGTTTAATAGCACAGTGAAAATGTAGAGCTGTTCCAGCACAAGAGCAGTGAGAGATTTTCTCTGTCTTTTGTTGTTTGATTAACATTGAGGACGAAGACAGCAGTAGGTTTATATGCTGCTGTCCCTTTAAGAGCTGCACATATCCAACATACTGTTACACACGTGCTTTATTTTCAACTGTTTAAATTTTGACATCATTTTGTGCAAATATTTTCATGAAGACATGAAAGACAACTCGATGTAATGGGCTATTCGCACGCTCTCTGAGAGGCAGCTTTGTGGGCACGCGCTTCGGATGTTTGCGCACAGAAAACCTCTTGAAAACATCATGATATTACTGTACCGCCTTCCTGTAATGTAGGGAACCACTCGTTATATGTAAATCACATAACAGTTCATGCTTTTACTTGCACATACGATTTAGTTTTAATTTAAATGACGCATGTGCTGAGTGAACGTTACCGTCAGTTAACGTTAGTAATATGCTCCTCATTTTACTTTCTTTGCTATTGCTACCTGACCGAACTACAAACTTTCCAGTGATGTCTGTGAAAAAGGGATGTTTCTTTAACCCTCTATTAATTCGATACATCTACTTCAAAGACATCCTTCTCTGATATATCCATTCTGGTCTCTGTTTGCTCTGTTGTCAGTGTTTCTTTGTCACAAGCACTGGACTGTACACACTTCATGGTATCGGTTGTTGGAATTGGAGCATGAGTACACAAGCGCAGAATCGGGTTTTTTGTATAAGCATAATTATGTCATTAAATATTAACCTTTAATATAATGTACCAACTGGGGCTCCTTGTTTACATCAATTACAAGGATTTATTTCGGAAACATGTCAACTTTTTCACCTCTTGTGAGTTTGTAGGTCTGATATTACACTTTAAACAACTTTTCCATTGTTTGTTCATATACAGCGTTAATTTATACAGCTTGAAATATAGGCCTATTAGTAAAAATGTTAATTAAACATTTCATCTTTGCTGTAAAGGTAAGGTTTAATATTCACTGTTAGTTCATGATACCTAATGCATTAACAAATCTTAACAAACCAGACTTTGGTTTGATCAATAATTTTTCAAATGAAGGAAGCTCTGGTGCCGTCTTTTAAACTTTTACTCACTGCTGTTTAAAACCTCTATGATTTTCTCTACATTTTGCATGAGTTTCATAAAAGTAGTCCTTTCTATTTGTTCTTAGCCTTTAGAAAGCCATACAATACCTCTATGTGGGACATTTAAATAATTATTACTTGAATATCCTTAAAAAACTTCCCCTCCACCCTAATATTGCTTAAATCACATTCCCATTTTTGAAGTTAGTGATGTCACATTGGCTCTCAGGTGTTTTGTTACTAATTGCATCACACAAGTTTGAATGAATCTTTTACACGAGATTTAAAAGCCTTGAAGGTGGGGAAGATATTTGGCAAAAACTACCAAAACTTCAGTTTGTTCCTTACACAAAGCTATCATGGCACACTATTTCTATATCATATAATTGTACTACTATTGCTGAGCATTGCAATGCACTAGCTTTTCATTTTCTCTTTCTTTTTTCTTTTCTTTGCTGTAACAGATTAATTTGAAAGAATTTCAATTCAGTAAAGAAACTTTACCATCATTAGAACCTTTCCATTGTACAAGGCTGTTTTTTTTATAGTGGAAAAAGTTTCTTTAGATTATTAAAATATTTCTCACACTAAGAAAAACATGGTCCTTTGTAAGAACTGCTCGCTGAAAGTTTGATTCTGCTGTGGCATTACTGTGAAATATTTTTAGATGTGCACAGCCACTAAACACACTTTCTTCTTCTGTATCCAGCAGCTCTTACAGTTCCCATTATTTGTTGCTCAGTGTGCTTTTGTCACCTCCCATTGGCTGTTTCTTGCTTGGCAAAGGTCTGTGTAGTTGTGGAGGACAAGAAGGACAGGTGTACGAGACAGAGATGCTTTGAAAATGCTTGTATCAAAGGTAAACTGACTGAGTTCATTCAAGCTCTAAACTGAGCTGGCAATTGCCAGAGTCCCATCAGCTCTCGAATGCTACATCCGAGAGGAACTCTGGGACTTGAGGAATAAGACCTGAATGTAAAGAACTTTATTGTGATTTTTCAGCTACCATACTGTTATTTATTAATTTATTTTGGTGTTTAACATCTCATTGCAACTTCTTTGAACAGTGATTAATGGAAATCATGCAAAATGTCTACTAAATGTCATGTTATGAATAAGCATTCAGCTTAAGAATATGGGTTTAAATATGGTTTATTTCTATATTTTACAGTATATTTTGTGTAGGATGGCAGAGGAAAAAAGGGGAAAGAAAGATGTGGCTGAGGCAACACAACTTCTTTGTACCTCTGCAGGTAGGAGGAAGGGAGAGAAAGATATAGAGAAAACGAAAGAACGTCTGTCTTCTCAGGAGGAGGCAGGTGGATCTGAGTGGCGGATGATATGGCAAAATCATTTTCTTTGTCTCTAGCATGGACTCGCCAAACCCTTGAGGCCTTTAACAGGTAAAGTAGTTTTAGTTCGTCATGACCCACCAGCTGTCAGTCTCCGTTTAGATCCTCCACAGAGAAAGAGAGAGAGCAGGTGTGTGGATTAATGCGGTTTTATACAGGCCAGATATATCCTATTTTCTTGTTGGTCTAAGCTAACAAGAAAAGGTGATTAAAAAAATAAATAAATGAAAATAAATCCAAATTACTGACTTTTACTGTCACAACTGAGTTTGCTGACTTTCTATAGATGGTCAACTTCGGTCCTGGAGGGCCACTGACCTGCAGAGTTTAGCTCCAACCCTAAACAAACACACCTGAACCAGCTATTCAATGTCTCCAGGATTACTAGAAAGCTAAAGGCAGGTGAGTGTTTATCATGGCTGGAGATAAACTCTGCAGGACCTACAGTGCCCTCCACAATTATTGAACCCCCTGGTAAATATGATCAAAATTGGCTGTAAAAAATAAATCTGCATCGATTATCCTTGTGATCTTTCATTCAAAAAATGTGCAAAATTCTAACTTTTCATTGAAGTAAAAGAATTGAAAGTGGGGGGAAATCACATTATGAAATAAATGTTTTTCTCCAAAACACGTTGGCCACAATTATTGAAACCCCTAGAATTTTTTACGAGTAAAATATCTCTGAAGTATATTCCCATTAATATTTACCTTTTTTAGTACACCAGGGTGACTAGGAACATGAAACTGTCCAGCTATGACTTCGTGTTTCACAGGAGTTTAAATATGAGGAAACACAAAGGCCAAATCCCCTTAATCATCCATCACAATGAGTAAAACCACAGAATATAGTTCTGATGTGCAGCAAAAGATTGTTGAGCATCACAAACTAGAAAGTGGCTGTAAGACAGTAGCTAAAGAATTGAAAATCCCAATTTTGACCATCAGGGCAATAATTAAGAAGTTATAACCAACTAAAGATGTTATGAATCTGCCAGGAAAAGGACGTGTGTCTATACTGTCTTAATGCATGGCGAGTATGAAAGTTTGAGTGGCCAAAGACTCTTCAAGGATCACAGATGGAGAATTGCAGAGATTAGTTGAGTCTTGGGGGTCAGAAAGCCTAAAAAAAAAATTATCAAACAACCCCTACATCCCCACATGTTGTTTGGGAGGCTTTAAAAAAAAAACTCCTCGCTCATCCAAAAACAAATTCCAGCAAATGTAATTGTCAGACACGACTGGATCTTCAAACAACACAGGGTTCTGTGGTCAGATGAGACTAAAACAGAGCTTTTTGGCAGCAAACACACTAGATGGGTTTGGTGAACACAAGGATAAAAAGTACCCCATGTGTACAATTTAATATACCATTGGATCTTTAATGTTGTGGGCATATTTTTCTGCTGGAGGTCCTGGACTTCTTGTTCAGATACATGGCATTGTGGATTCTATCAAATATCAACAGATAAAAAATCAAAACCTGATGCTTTCTGCTAGAAATCTTATAATGGGCCGTGGTTGGATCTTCCTTCAGGACAACGATCCAAAACAAACATCAAAATCAACACAAAAATTTGTTGTGGAGCACAAAATGAAGCTTCTGCCATGACCGTCCCAGTCCCCTGACCTGATGAGTGGAGTGAACTGAAGAGGAGAAGCACCAACATGGATCTGGGAATCTGAAGGATCTGGAGAGATTCTGTGTGGAGGAATGATCTCTGATCTCTTGTCAGGTGTTCTCCAAACTCATCAGGCATTATAGGAGAAGACTCAGAGCTCATCTTGGCAAAAGGAGATTGCAAAAAGTATTTAATAAAAGGGTTTCAATAATTGTGGCCAACGTGTTTTGGAGAAAAACATTTATTTCATAATGTGATTTCCCCCCACTTTCAATTCTTTTACTTCAATGAAAGGTTAGAATTTTGCAAATTTTTTGAATGAAAGATCACAAGGATAATCGATGCAGATTTATTTTTTGCAGCCAATTTTGATCATATTTACCAGGGGGTTCAATAATTGTGGAGGGCACTGTAGTTGCCCATCCCTTTTCAGTATTCTAAGGATTCATCAGTATGGAATATCTGGGCTTATAACAACCGATAATCAATAGGTTTACTTACTTTAAGGTGACCCCACTTATCGGTGGACCCGATTTATCATATTCTCTTCCACACCTTCACCGTTGTGAGACGCCCTGCTGATTTATGTCATCCACTTTGAACTCATTCATTGGGTCAGACTTCTAAAAACACACTGAAAATATATGACATGGCTTTCAGTGAAGCAGTACAGACACCATCTGCCATCTGTGCTGGATTTCCCAACAAAAGAAGGGATTTGCCTCACAAACAAGGCTGCAAAATACCAGCAAATCGGAGTATTAGTGGCACAAAGAGCATTTATAGGTGGGTGGGAAAATAGGAAACACATCCTCAAAATCCTAACAAAAGATTTCTGGCAGTCATCTGCCCACACAGACCGACAATTTTGAGAATAGCACTTGAAGTGGGATAGAGGAAGGACTTAGGCCCAGTACTGGGTTGCTGTCTGGATGCCTCATCCCCTTAAAATCTTCCCCTGACCCTTCTAAACACAGAACAATGCTGGAAATATCAGAACTGGAGAAATATTGGAGCATCTGACTCATCTTGGACACCTCGTTTCCACTCTTAGATTTGCAGTTTGGTCCAGTAAATACCTATGACATGATCTGGGGCTCGTTCTTCGTACGTTGCTTATTACATCCGAGATCAAATGACACATCCAAGATGATATCATCGTGCTAATCATGATCTGGCTAACTCGGTTCTTCGAACACACTTGCCGGATGAGATTAGTATCGCTGGATTGAGTTATCTGAGATAATTGCGCGTTCATGCGCTGGGTTAAAAGGGGATATGTATCGATAGTAGAAACATTGATCAGCAACGCTGCTATTGGCTGTTCAGCGTGGCCAAAGAGCGCGCTCAGTTTTTCTCCTCAGCAGAGCAAGAACTAATAGTCGAAGTTAATTCGGAATTTTAATGTTTAATCAAAACGCCAGGGAACACCTCAAAGTCTACAAAAGCCAGGAGAGAGGGCTGGCAAAAAGTAGCAGACAATTTAAATCCGTTAGATGTGGCCATGTTAGATGTTTTTATCACTTATTAGCCTATATATTTGTATTTTAATAATTGCATAATTAGTTTGTTCATTGTAATGTCAGAGTCACCACACTAGAACATGGGAACAAACAAAAGTGAAGTACAAAAATATTCTACATAATGGTAATTTTTTGTTATATTATAGTCTCTTTTATAAATGCCACTGTTAAATAAATGGTTGTCTGTTTATAAAAGCAACCAAGAAAAAGGCTGAGAAAAAAAGAGAAAAGATCTTAGTAGCCTACACTGTAAAATAATTTTTGCTGCATTAAATTAAGGCCGTATAGTCATTTCAACTGTTAAATCTAGTGTGAGTAATGATGAATTTTGACTTGTGAAAGTGAAAACTGATAAACTTGTTAATGTAAAAATATTTTGCCATGAGTTATTGATCACATTTTTCCCGAGTGTAGTTCATTGTAATGACATTGTGTTTTCCTCTTTTGTGCACTTTTACATAATACACTTTTACATAATACACCAACACTTGTATCTGTTCCCAAGAAAGTGGTGGCTGAAATATGTGCAGTCAGTGGACATTTTCTAACTTTCCAAAGGAAAGAAAGTATAAGACTTTGTAATGTCCATTTGTTTCCATTGCACTGGACAGTGAATAAACCCTCTCAGATAACTGTCATATGGAGGAACTAGCCTACCTGCAAGTGCATAAAGAACTTTACTTCATTTATACTTGTATGCTTTATGGCAGCAATATAAGTTGCAGGATTCCACATCAACAGAAAGGCCTACAGAAGAGTCTGCACAGACAGAGGAGACATAGGCCTACAGGTGGGTAGTGTATAGCCAACTTTTCCTTTTTATTTGTTGCATGAGGCATGTGTCTAATATCTCTTGTTGCAGGCATTTGAACACTGGCTTTTCTTTACAAAGAACAATTGAAATAAAACTCAAGGAACTAAGCATATTTGTCCTTTATTAAACATTTAATGAAAAGTGTTTTTTAGTTTTTGTTTTGTTTTGTGGCAATGTTAATATGGCACATGCAACAATGTCACAGGCCCTGTCAGGTGTGCAACCCTCAGACTTATCAGACACTGAAATCTTCCCTTTAGTTAGCCAAAGTTCATTTCATTGTGTGCCCTTGTCCTGGCTAGAGCTGCATTGTAACTGGTTTGGGTCAGGGAATGGGGTCATACTGTCTGCAGGCTGGAACATGTCATAATCACCTATGAAGAAATGCAGTTCTGTTAGGATCAGCATAAGTTATGTAATACAGTGAGCTTGATATTTAATTGTGGAACTTTCCTTACCACTTTCAAATAATGTGCATTAATGTGAATTTCTGAAAATTCTTAAGTCATGCACAGATCCTGGCCATTTTGCTTTCACATTTGTGATATGGAAGATTTTAGTCAACTGCCTTTTTTAAATTTGATATAATATTATTAATCTGGAATATTAAGAATCCCAATAGTAACTGGGCTGCACATTTACATTGTGAACCCCCTTTCTGTTCACATAATCCATAATATCCATAACATAATTCATTGAGGCCTTGATGGCAGTCTATGGTAGCCTGTAGTCTATGGTACCAATCACGTTAGTGAAGCCTGAGTGACACATACTGTAATCGGCATGGTCATGATGGCATGATCTTCATAAAAAATTATGATAGCCAAAAAAAAAAAAAACTGCTTTAAAAAAAACTGCTTTACAACATTGGGTCTTAAGTGGCTTGGAAATGCCACAAAAAAACCTAAAACTGTTTTTTTAAACCTAAAAGCGCCAGGTAAACTCCGAATGACACGACAGACAGCACTTTCCATCAAGTTCTCCGCATCTCCAATAGTGTAAAGGAAAGAGCCACTCGCAAATAATCTTAGGGCAATGCAAACAGTTTGTGCTGTAGTTAAAGCCCGACTCCGACAAGTCGAAAATAAATGTGCGTTTCCAACAATTTTATAATGTAAACGACAATCTCACGAGTCACGAAAAAAAAATATACATCTCAGAAAGTGCACTATCGCGCTGCGCTGGACTTCCCCATGGACTTCCCATATCAGCTCCGGTTATGAAGCCGCAGTCTAATCCTGTTTACATGAAATAAGCCTGCTCCCGAGCAGGTTCAAGTTTGCGCACCTGTTGCTATGACAGCAAGTCCAGGATGAGCGTCGAAGAACCAAACAATCCAAGATCATGCCAAATCGTCAACAATCAAATCCAGCTAACTGAGTTAGCGACGTACGAAGAACGAGCCCCTGATGGCTACTATTGAAATAAAAATAATAATAATAATATGTGCACATCAAAAAACTTGAGGCAGGTGCACGATCAGATAAAGCACTTCACTAAAGAATAAACAAAAATCGGCACACTGCCACTTCTGCTCCCAAAAATCAATTTATTAAATGTTTCGACCCAAAGTTTTGTCAGGCAGATCTTTACCTTCAGGTTGAAACGTTGTATATTTTAATAAATTGATTTTTGGAATCCAAAAACAACACATCATAGTACAATTAGTTCAGAAATACATTAGCATTCATAGCATTCATCAACAGCATTTTTTATTTAAAGAAATTAATATACTTGTATTCTGCAAGGATATATTAAGTGTAAAGAATTTGACATTGTTGTTGTTGTTGTTTTTTCTAAATACTGTTCTTTGAAAAATTCTGAAAAAAGTATCACATTTTCCCATAAAAATATTAAGACTATTTTCAACATTGATAACAATAATAAATACTTCTTGAGCACAAAATCAGTATAATAGAATGATTCAGAATTTTATTTTATCTTATTATTTTAAAGATTTATTTCTTATTATTACCAAACCTTTGAATGCTAGAAAATAGCTCACTGCTAGAAAAATAAATAAAAAATGCAGTTGTTTTCAAAAGGTGACTCTGATTATGTGTAAAGTTACTATAACGTTTTTGCATGCTGCATGTAATATTAATTAGATAAAATAATGAAAAATAGGAAGAAACTAATTACTGACTGTGAGTGTTGAGACTGATGTTATTCATGATAAATGTCAATATGCTAAGCTCTCAATTTCCACTCTGAAAGGAGCCTCATTGTACTTTGATCTCTCAATAATTCATTGTCTCATTTATGGAACACAAACAATTGGCCTCTATTAAATACAAAATTGAAGAGATTACAGAGTGTAAGGCAACAATATTCACAAGGATAGACCCGACCCAAGCAAGAAAGTCAAAATGTTTCTCTTTGATGATGATACATGTTTCTCAAAAGGACATCGATTACACTTGTGTGTGTGTGTGTGTGTGTGTGTGTGTGAGAGAGAGAGAGAGAGAGAGAGAGAGAGAGAGAGATCAGAATGTTATAGCAACTGTTTAATTTGAAGGTCACAGAATTGGAGGGCTCTCTCTGAAGGGGGCAGTCAAAGCTCTCAGTGGGATTCAAGGCCTCAGAAATACAAAGCGGATGTTGCTCTCACCGGTGGAAATCTATGGGGTTGTCGCTTGCCGCTTGCCGGTGTACAGAGGGTGTTACTGATCATGATGCTCAGGATCTGTGAATGAGTTTATCCTGATGGAGATATAAAGAAGTGTTAAACTCCAACAATCTTTTGGGAACAGGGTGTTTTAACCACACAAACAGCTCAATTTGAACGAAGTGCCCATATAGATTACAGCTCCTTTCGAGGGTGCAAAATTAATCAGTTCCTGCCCCAAGTGTAAAGCCAACCGTGATTGGTTGTAGCGAGATTGTGCTATGATTGGTCAGCTCAATGTGGCCGTTATCTGATTGGCTTAGATAAACGGTGGGTGGAGTCCACTTATTTGTGGATATATCTGCACTTCGACGCTAGAAGTGTTTCAAAAATCCACAGATGCGTTAAGGGATTTACAAAGGCACAAGAAGTGGTTCACAAATGTGTGCGGCGATTTGCAAATGCACAGAAAGCAGTTCACAAATAAATGCCAGGCAGAGTTGAGTTTGTGACATAAAACAAAAAAAATTATTTGCAAATCTCGTTTTATTTATTTGTGAATTATTATTTAATTTTTTTTGTGAAACTCTTTACATTTATTTGTGGATCTTAATCTATTTGTTTGTGAATTTGAAAATTTTTTGTGAATCTCTTTACATTTGTTTGTGAATCTCAATCTATTTATTTGGAATAATGCAACAATTCTAACCCCATAGGAAATCAAGATACATTCAAAGTTGAAACATGAGATATTTTCCCCAAATCACAATTTCACAGATTCCTCATTGACTTGCAAAGCTGATGTTTATCATAATACTTAGTGGATTTTGCTGCTCAAACTATTTAGCATTGCTTGATAAGTAACCTAAAAGGAACAATAGGCATTATACCTACTGTAGCATTTTCTGATTTCAGCATGAATAGAACAAAACATCAGAAACAAGATCATAAATAAATATATCTGAAAGGCCAACATGCTGATAATCCGCTGATAAGCTTATTATTCTGAGACCAGAGCGTCCTCCATTTACGATACAAACCTTCATAGTGTTTTTACTTGTTGTGCTTTATCTTTTCATATGAATCAGACTTTCCTGTACATGATGATCAAAAGACTGTGATTGACCAATCAGAATCAAGCATACCATAGAGCCGTGTAATATGTCATTGTATGTCTATGGAAGCTTGTTTCTGGCACAGAATAAAACATTTTAAAAGACAAGTGCGACTTTATATCACTTAGATATATAATTGTGAGATAAAAAGACGCTTTTGCGTGTTATAAAGTCAGAATTGCGAGATATAAACTCACAATTGAGAGAAATAAACAATTCTGACTTTATATCTCCCAATTGCGTGTTGTAAAGTCTGAGTTGCGAGATATAAACATGACATTCTGAGAAAAAAAGTCAGATTTACAAGTTTATTTCTCGCAATTGAGATAATATCTCACAATTCTGACTTTATAACATGCAATTGCAACTTTATTTCATGCAATTCTGACAATATAACACACAATTGCAACTTTATATCACGCATTTACGGAAACAAACTTCCATAGTAGCATACTGTATGTCTCTGCAGCATCTGATGTTAAACTACAAAAAAAATAAAAATTGCCAGCAATTTACACTGAAACACTGACAGAGCTAGTTGTCAGAACTTTTATGTTAACTACACAGTTTCAGGTATTAGGATCTGGCATTTGGTAGTCTAAGTCTCAGCCTCAGACATCACGGACCGTTGGCTGAACGTCTGATGCATATGGCACACAGAATTGGGAGTTTCAGAGTCGTCATCTGATTGGTTGAATTCTACAGGATTCCTGGGAGACTTGTGTGTCACATTCTTTAACAGTCCACCTGGAAACAAATCTGCTGTTACGCCAAACCACCTCATGGAAAAAGAATGCCGTCATGACAATAAGCTCATGACAATTATCGGGATCAACTATGCTCTATTTCCAAAAGTATGCTTTAAAATACTTACAAGAGTTTTACACGCCAGTCTGTTACTGTAGGGACATTGACATAACATTTTCAAGGCCCTACACAGGATGCTGAACAAAACAAACTTTGATTGGTTGCTTTACATGTCAGTCACATTGCTTCTGGGTGGTCTATGGCCAATGAAAGCTGCTATGGAGTCCAGACCTTCTGCCGTCAGTCTGACAGTCGGGCTACGCGAGACTAGGCATTAGGTTACTGTATATTCTACAGTTCATTATTGTATACATCATTAAATTAGGCTATAATATTAACATACCAACCTACCTGAAATGTACAAATAATCACAGTGCATACTGACTTCTAAGTTGTCCATAATTCTAAAATGAAAAATAAGTCATACATTGTACTTGCATAAAACAGTTTTGTAACAGTATTTTGCAGTAAAAGTCAATTTACTGTAGCATTTTTTCTTGTTAAAATTACTAATATAGAAACCATTAAAAATAGAAACCATTAGCTCTTTTTGTGTTTGCTATATTTTAGTGAAGTCTAATGAGAAATCCCACATGAACACATCTGACCCTGGTTCTGGAGCATGTCTGCTGTGGGACTGTAGCCAGAGTCTCTGTTATTGGGCAGAAATAGAGTTGCCCTCAGTTCAGAACATCAGAATTAATTTCTTGATTCACCAGTGCATTTGACCAGCTGCCTAAATCTGCTAAAACATTTGATCTTTGGGATGCTTCCAGACAGATTCTGCACAAGAGCCAGAATCTTACTCCACCAAAACAATCATTTGTGTCTTATGTTTACTGTTTGCATTTTGACACTTGCATGCTCTTTTATTTAGTAACAATTTCAGCTGTATTAGAGCTATACTCCTGCCTCTGGCACCAAAAACAAACAATCTGACGCTCGATATCTCATAGTCAGAGTCCCATTTACAATGTATTCATCATACTTATTTCCAGACCTCTTGTGTTAGTTCAGACAAATGTTGCTGCAAATGCTAAAATGAATGTTATTTCTTTAATGCAACTGTAGCATTGTTGTCTCATATCTAAGAATGATCCAAAATGAAAGAGGCAGAGAAAGAGAGTTTTAATTTGGCATTAGTGGCCCACCACACATCTGGCTTGGTTTAACAAGCAAATAGTGACAGAAGCTTCTCATGTCTGCAACCCACAGGATTAGCAATATTTCCCTAATGATAAATCTCTGGCAAGGGCCCAAGTCTTATTATGAACACAATGTCCTCTCTTCACTCTTATAACACACAGTCACCCATTCTGTAGCAAGTTCAGTAAAATTTTGAATTTAAGAACTGGTTTCCTTTCAATTCATGAGTTGAATTTTAAGTTGATTTTCAGTAACTGATATTTCAGATTTGGCAAATTGTATATTATATTTATTTTTGCTCTGCCAGTTAAGTTATTTTTGCTTGTTAGTATAGTTGAATTGGATCAGTGAAGGTCAGCAGCAAATACATTGGTTAAAAGTGAGATTAAATACATAAAGTAGCTATAATTTGTGTTATTTAACATATTTAATTATTGCTGGTTAGCGTAATGTTCTGAGTTTGCCTTTGCCTGTTTGTTTGTTTTTTCTCTTTTTCTTCATTTTTAGGAACACTGAATCTGTTTTTGTCCAAGTGAGTTGAGCAAATGCTCACATTTAGTCTAGAACTACAATAATAGCCATCATGTTCACACAGCGCACTCAACACCTCTGCACCTTTCACACGATTTCTCTCAACTTGGGGACAGGAGAGGTGTCAGTCAATAAATGGGAAAACAAAGTAACTTGTGTTACTTATTTGAAAAAGTAGCTCAGATATTTTGTTGTAAATTTAAAAGTAATGTTTCCCCAAACACTGCTGGCAAGACCCCGTTCCAGGCAAAAATTCTCACTCTAGGCAAAATCTAATGATACTGAAGTAATAAGTTTAATACTGTCAATAATAATAATAATAATAATAATAACAATAGATTAGAAATGGCGATTCACACTCAAATTTTTTTACTATTTTATTAATCACTGGGTCCCCATGTGTATTTTCCCCCACATGATTAATAACACACATTAAACTTTTAATTCAATCTTTTAAAATGTTTGCGTGTGAATCACTATTCAGGTTTTAATGCAAGTTATATGGATCTATGCACCAAGGCGAGAAAGAGTGTGGTGTAAACAACTTTGTTAAATAATTAAATAACAGCCATCAAAACTGATTTAAGATATCTACCACATTATTTTCATATACAATAATATATAATATAATAATAAAACTTATTATACTAAAATATAAAATCTTATTACTAAACTTCATCTTATGACTATGCTTGATGTAGCCATATGATGAGTGTATTATGGACACCTGAATATGTATAACTGAAAAATTATGAAAAATGTATTATTAAAAACAATTTTATTTTTGAATTTCATTACATTTAAATTCTATGTTCTGAAATACAAATGGCAATTCTGGATCTTGTTTGCTTGTTACCTCAATTCAATTTTAATTTCCATCAAAAGGATTTCTGAATGGTGCACCATGGTGGTCTGTAGAGACATCACTGTAGCCTGTCTCTCAAATGATAGTGCTATGTGACAAATAGACCGCATCTATCCAATCAGCATCTGAAAAATAGGGGTGGTTAATAATTTGTAACTGTGAAAGAACCCATGAAATGAAATGGGAATAGGAAAAGGCCAACAGAGGCGAGAGGTTGTCATAGAAACTGACTAACGTTAACATAAGTCTCCAAGTCGCTGCTGTGACTAGCTGAACTTAGACCTCAAGGCATTCCTTTTAACCTATACAATGTTACTATGCACTTGAAACCAGTGGGTTACAGACTTCATTTGGATTTCCATTCTAATTAAAAGGCTTTTAAGCTCATGCCTTCTATATTTTAAGTGGTACTGCATTAAATGAAGTGCATGCTTGCTATTTAAGCATTGTTTCCAATTTTTGAAAAAATAGAAACTGAGGTTGCTTAGAATTTGAACATGACACTGAAAGGAAGTTTGCTATACTTTAACAAAAGATATTCTGCAACCATGCAGCTCTTTGTTGCGTTACATGGCACACAGAGACTGTTGACATATTTACATTCTTTTTGACTGGCAATGAGCTCTGCAGCTGGTAAACAAGCACCTGTGTGTGTGCGTGCGTGTGTGCGTGCGTGCGTGTGTGTGTGTTTTTGCACATCGTGTTTTCAAAACCCATGCTACACTGGTGACAGTCAGACCCATTAATCGATTAATCAATTCAATGAAAATTCTTCAAACAAGCACGTTACACGTTAGGAGCAGTGAAGAGAGGATGGATATTACAAATGGAGAGGAACAGAGGCCTATTAAGAGAAAACAAACCTGACATACAGTAAATGTTCAGTTCATATTCTTTAGGTTCTCCACTATCACTCAGCAACATGAAAGAAACCATTAGCTCATTCTTCACAGAACAACAGAGAGAGGATCCGAAGATAGTGAGTGGTGAGAGAATGCAGAGAAAAGAGCAGAGTGAACTCACAATAGGGACAGTCTGGGTCTTGTGTATACAGCGCAACTTCTGTGGCATTTCAATGGGCAAGGCTGAATAAAGGAGAATAAAACAACAAAAGTGATTGCAACAAGGAAACAGGGTAACACTTCATTTCGATAGTGCACTTTAGACATTGTACTAACTAAGTATCTTTGCACCTACATGTCAACTGTCAGTCATTAGAGTATTAGTAAACTGTCTGCACTGTTAGACTTTTCTGTAATTTCTACAGTTATTTACTTTAAATCCCCCAGTATTATACTGCTATTTCTCTTTACAGTAAATAACTGTGATTCCAATTGCATCATGGGAATTTTCTGTGACGTCTAACACCACATACAGAGACTTACTGTATTTTTTAAATTTGCTGTATACTACTGTATTTGACGTAACTGCCTCTCTGGCTGGCACCATTCCACCGTGCTTTTTATTTCCTAATTTTTGCCTTACACCACGTGTCTACAACGCTATAATAGCCAGAGGCTGTCTATATTTGACACATTGAAGCGACCGGACCTTTAAATGCAAACCTGTTTATCCCTTGTAAGAACTAGTGCGAGCGCTTGGACTCGTATCGGACTACGTCTGAAATATAACGGCCGCGGCGCATCACTACACTGTCTGGGATTTGTCGTGTCGCGTCAGACAGACATCCAGTGTAGGTAATGGGGTCTGTCTTTTGTTGGATCGCGAGGTTCGTGTCTGGCCCGGGGAAGAGACGGAATTCACTTCACCGAGAGAGAGATCAGCAAGCAAGGTAAAAAAAAAAAAAAAAAAAAACATTCTGTGTATGTTGACAGGATTGTGCCCAGTTTAACGTATGTTATAACGTTAACGTTAGCCTAACGTTACTCGTCGTCAACATGGCGGTAACGAACTTTACCACGGTAAACTGAGCTAACGTTTCATTTTACACACTTTGTTAGATTATTGAATTGTCGAGTTAAAATATGCCAACGAGCAACGCGTTTACATTAACAATAAATGTGAATAAACTAATGTGAAATTCTGTTTATATCTTAATGTTGGCCTACTGATGAGAACCTTTATAGTTTTAGCATTAGTTTGCAAACTATACCATATTATAGTTTTTTTTTTTTATGGAATTTAATATTTACTTCCATTTTTGTGTTTAAAGGCAACTGCAACAAAGCGCCAATTCGCGCCAGTGACTTAGCAAGATTCCAGAGGTAGGCCAGCCCATTTGTGATATATTTTGAGATAAGTTTGCTGAAATGATTAGCATACACTATGTGAAAATTGCTTTTGAGCCACTGGTGCAGACTAGGTAGCTAACAATATCTTATAAAATCTCTATAAAATTGGCTAACTTTATATCAAATAAGTGACCTTTGCATTATGTCTAACTTTATTACACAGCAAATGAACCAATCAGAAGATGGACCATTGTCTTTGTTCAGTCTCACCAGATTAAATGTATCCAGGTAAGCACTGCAGTAAAACTCTCACTAAGACCAAATCTAGCATTCTAAACAACTTAAGTTTATATTTTTGCATTATTTTTATATTTTATTAGCCAGCGACTCTACCATTGCAGTTCCACCTGACTAGGAAGGTCCTAATATCAGCGCACAGGTGGGTTAACTACTGTAGGAAGGAGAACGATCATCACACAGTGATTTCTTGCATGTATCTTACTGTGTATTTGTCTCAAACAGGAACCCCTCCACTGCAGACAAGCTGAAATGGGCTAAAATCATCTATTTCAGTCGTTCAACTTCTTTCTATGCATCTCAGCATTTTTGGACAGAATTTAGGATTTGTAAGTATTAAAATTTAATCTGGCATAATTTAATTTAGTTTTTTGTATGCTATTTATTGACAAAAGCTGTTTACAAATATATATTGTTTTTGTGAAAATAATAATAAAAATTAACAAAAAAGGAGGTTAAAAATAATGTGACACTAATATTCTCTCTCTCTCTCTCTCTCTCTCTCTCTCTCTCTCTCTCTCTCTCTCTCTCTCTCTCTCTCTCATATAGTTTTGGAACCGGGATCTCCTCTGAAGGACTGAGTACATTTGTGTTTGTGGGCACGCATGCAGACCAGGGAACACTCTGATGTTGTCAATCAAGTTCTGAACAGGAACCAATCTTTGGAGAAGTTCATTTATTCACAAAGGTGGACAAAAACATTGTGTTGGCTTTTTAAAGATTATTTTGATGACTTTTACTCCTATGCTGTAGAAAAGATGGAGTAGACAGTCAGACATTGATAATAATAATAAATGTTTCTTGAGCATCAAAGAGACTTCTTTCAAAAACATTACGCCACTTAAATACTTCTTTTGGCCACCAGTGTACATGAATCCAACACATTTTTGGAAATAAGTGAAATTATTTTTAAGGTGGGGTTATGTATCTTGTA
Organism: Leuciscus leuciscus; assembly: GCF_965113295.1. Lineage (NCBI taxonomy): Eukaryota > Metazoa > Chordata > Actinopteri > Cypriniformes > Leuciscidae > Leuciscus > Leuciscus leuciscus. Next base: position 11,590,394 of record NC_138732.1, read on the forward strand.
TTGTGAAAAGAACTGTGTTTTGTCCTGTTTTGGACATTTCCTTTTTGAATGCTTAATGTATTTATATTCTGCAGTTTTATGAATGTAATGGTTGATATTTCATTATAATACTTGTATAAGCTAAACAACCAATGACTCTACATTCATTTAGTCAAATGCTAATGTTTTGTTTATGATTTTATGTATGTTTTCAAAAATGTTTGCAGTGAAGGACAGCACATAATGTGTTAATTTAACACGTTTACACATCTTTGTGCTAACCTCTCTGACATATTTACTTTGTTAAAATCATTAACACAATGAATGAGTTAAAATTAACACAAAAAATGTTGTCTCTAAACTTTCCCATTAATGTGTAAAAATTTCACACATCATTTCCAGCATTGGCATGTTTATTTTGTGATATATATGAAATGTTTTAAATAAAAAAATGGTATTTTGTGATAACTTTGTCTAATTGGTTTGTATGAAAGTAGTACTTATGTAGGATAAAAATAAAATTAATCATATATCAAAATTATCAAATCTAATTTATATTTAGTACAAATAAAAATAATTACAGTAGTGTACTGATTAGCTTCGTTTTTACAGTAATGCACTGTACTGATTAGCTTCGTTTTTACAGTAATGCACTGTATTACACAAAACTGAAATACGGTTTGGTACTGTAACTCTTAATTACAGTAACTTACTGGCAACAGTGTTGCCAGTAAGTTACTGTAAAAAACCCTTGAAAAGTCTAACAGTGTGCTTAATATCTGCTAACACTTTATACCCCAAAAGACATTCTAACTTTACAAGTACATGTCAACTTAACCTAAAAGTTTACTTATACTCTATGAGAGTTAGTTGACATGTAGTTGCAAATTAATGAGAGTTAGTTGACATGTAGTTATAGTTGGAATGTCTAAAGTGGACTATCGAAATAAAAGAGTAACTGGAAGGAGTTTGGCCTGTGAAATGAAGGCTACGGCTTTGGTCCAAAATGAACGAAGCCATAATGCATTAAGAATATAATTAATTGAAAAGTATTTATTTAAATAGTTCAGCAATGTAGAGTAGATAAATGTAGAGTGTTCCAAACTGGCCAGTTGTGAGGTTCCATTTAAACATTTAAACATGTACAGCCGCCTATAGTAGCTAGCTAGACAGTAATGCTCACTATAGGTTCTAGAAAAGAGCCTGTACATATTTGGTAAAAAGGCTTCGTCAAAAGGTACAAATTATAGAACTGAGCCAAAGCTAAATGGAAATGTGACTCCTTCCTAACCCATTGTGTGTAATAACTCTTAATAATGTAGCAATGAAGAACATGTTACTGTCACATGTAAGGTGGAAATGAAATAAAATCATTTGCTTGGAAAGGTCATGTAAGTGGCTAAATTTAGATGTGTTAGATACCTCAACTTAACTGTATGGTTATATGCTGATTTGGCCACAGCATACTGACACAGAGGACTAATTCACTCTCAAGAAAACTTTTAACTCAGCCATTCTGCAAGTGCTGCAGTTCTTGTTATATTCCAGCTTTATTATAAAGGTCACAAATGTCCAGAAGTCACAAAAGTTAGCATGAAATTAATCTTGCCACTATTTTTTTTTTTTTAAAAGCTTGTCTTTTATAATTAGGTGGGGAAAAGTCATGTAGATGCATTTTTTTTTTTTTTTTTTTTGCTAAAGTTATTGTATTGTATGTATTTCAGTGTGAAATCAAAAAGCCAAAATGGTTTGCTTCAGGTCTGGAATGAGTAATTATATAAATACAAGACAAGACATGATTGACAAATATAGTTGTCAAGCACATCTTCTCCATAAACAAAATCTAATTTGTCTGCACTTTAAATGAGGACAATATCTCACTTAATTTAACAAGAGCATGTTCAAAGTCTACAGTTAAAACAACCGGTGGAATTGACCTCCTTCTTTCCCGGTTTGTGAGCAGGAATTCATTTCTCCAGAGAGAATAAATATCTTTCTTCTTCCCTTCTTTGAATTAGTGTTCCCTTAGGGGGGCATATTCAAACAAGAATAAAAGTTGACCATCATCATATAAATCCGAAATAAAATTTAAAAGATACAGCAAGGTTAAACATGAACTTATGTTCTGCTTGTCTTTAAATCAACTTGTCAGGAATTGTAAATCATTTAAATTGTTTCAGAACTTAAAATTCCACAGCTTGTTAATATATAAATATAAATTGTTCAACGTGAATATCTATCTAAGCAATGAATATAAAAACAGTCTCAGTTTCCACATCAAAAACACAGAGGTTCCTCAGTGTAAGGTGTCATTCTTTTATCCCTGCCTTTATTAACACGCTGCAGTATGCGTTTCATGTTGGAAAAAAAGTCACTCTTTTGATTATAGTTTACCTGAGGTTTGAGACTAGCTTGAACACATCATAAGATACCACAATGCACCAGTCAAAATGAGTCACACCACTTCAAATTACACGGAAAAGTGAAGAGCATTATGTGGGTGTACTTCCAGAATTTCTATAACCCAGAAATGTCAGGTAACGATTTTCTTCTTATACTATACTGTGAGTGTGAGCCATTATGTGCAATACCCACAGTTCTGTGCTAAAATTCAGGCCCTAAGCAGACAATACATGCATTTATTTATTCAGGATATATTCTAACTTAACTATTCAGACATATAACTATCTATTCGGATTTGCATTTATATATTCAGATTTGTAACTATATATTCAGATTTAAATCTACCTATTCAGGCTTACAAATATATATTCAGATTTGTATACACAATATATTCACGATTATTTCCTGTTTGGCCCACCATTATATATATATATGTGTGTGTGTGTGTGTGTGTGTGTGTGTATATATGTGTGTGTATATAAATAAAATATTTGCAGCAGGTAAACAACAACAGTGTCATCTGTGAGATATTTTAAAGTCTATGATTCATACTGCCATAATAAGCTCTTTCTTATTTGAAATGCCTCATATGCTTTGACCTAACCTTTAGCAGTGAACCGATGAGAAAATAATCATTCATAGGCAAGGCAGTATGCTACAGTTTTTGTCAGGTTGCTAGATTACTTCAACATTTTCACTCCCTAACATCAACTGCAATCAATTCAATGTTTTATTCTCTCTAACATTTCTCTTCCATTTCTGTCTTTGTGTATATAGGGAAAATCCACTGAGATCAATTTATTAAAAAAATTTCAAACAAAGTAATTGGTGAACTGATTTGTGTCCAATTAGATCAGTTTCAGATCAAACATATATTATAATCTGTCTACTAAATGATGTCTTATTCTGTACTGTCACTGAAAACCAATAAAAAGATTTGTAGTAGTAAATATATTATAATAAATATTTTCTCCTTAGTTAATTTCAAATTGCGCAGTCTCACAAAAACAACAACACTTGTGTATACAATATTTTTTTCATGTCTACATGCACATTTCCTAGAAATCACAAGTTTAAAATTCTCTGATATATACAGGTTGCCTATGAAGTGCAAATCCTTTCTTGAGCAAAAATGATCCATTAGCTCACAGGCTCTGGCTCATTACGAAACACATCCATACTGCGAGAAGAGCACGACCTTAAGTTAATAGACAGATAGCATCAGCTAATCAATACGGCTCATCATGGGGCTTATAATCCGTTCCACTGGTCTGAGGCAGACGTGCCCTGTCAACTAAACAGACAGGGATCTCGTTCTGAAGTGGATAAAAGATGTATGTCTGTGAGTGTGTCAGAAAAAAAAATCTGATTCAATCGATCCTTGATACTTGTTTCAATACTTGTGTTTTATTTGTATTCTTCCTGAAAATGTGCTTCAAGTGCAAACCGTCTGCAAACCGTTTTTGTTGTTGCTGTTGTTTTGTGGGGAGGGGTATAAGTATAAGTATAAGTGGATAATGTTTTTTAAGAGAAATACAAGTAGGCCTATGCGATTAAGCATTTGAAAGAGGATGTTTTTGTACCTTCAGTCTTCTCAAATACTGTAGGCTGAGATACTGTGATGATCCCTAAAGCTTTAAAAGTCCCATATTAGACTAGGCCACATTCTAAATCAAATGCTCTTATTAATCTTCTTCTCTTTTGGTTTAAGGAGGGTATTCCAAATACGTCTGGGTGACAAATGACGGTGAAGAAAAGCATATTTTCAATTCAAGCCATTAATCCGTAGCCGTAAATAAAAGCACTGCCTATTAACAACAACAAATTCTCTTCCTCTCTATTTTCTACTTATCCATAACAACACTTCTGCTCTAGCTTTTGTACTACTCTGAATTACACTTGAAATTCAGTATAGCGCTACTGCTAATATTATATATTGCTTGTGCTTTTCCTCATTTGTAAGTCATTTTGAATCCAAGTGTCTTTTAAATGATTAATTGTAAATGACATTTTCTCTTCCAACTCAACATCCAGTTGAAAAGTACAATGTGGTCCTAAAACCTGCATGTTCTGCTTGGTTTATTATATTAGATGTAATGGTTGTAAGACTCTTTAAAGCACCCCATTCTCCCACTCAGCTGTAAAGGAATGATGAAAACAGAAGCTATTGGACATTTATCATGAGCTATAGTGCTATGTAAAATAAAATAATAAAATAAAGACAGACATCGGTCTACATATATTCTGAACCTTTTGGGCAAAAATCGGACACAAAATGAATCCTTGCAACAACAACAAAAATTACCCACCTCTTCTAACAGAACAATATAGATTTATAATCTCCATTTCGAACTGGATGACTAACACAGTGTTTTAGGCCAAACGGAGGGGAAAAAACTGAAAGAAACTGACGTTCCATCAATTAACTTGGAAGAAGAGGAAGGAAGAGCATCTTTTGCCCAACCCTCCGAAGCAAAACACCGTTGTGTACAGGTAAGAAAGCTGTTTGCCATAGTATTTTAAAAAAAGATAAAAGACAAAGACAACATTTTCAGTGATAACCCTACTCTAACAATAACCATTTTGTTAATAACACTGTCGATCCGATTGTCTGATACAAAAATGCGGAAGTACTGTATAATCTTACAGTTTCAGTCCAATTCTGATGAAACCAGATCGGAATCTATTCGGACAAGTTTATGTTTCTTTTTTTCCTTGGCTGTGACTACCAGCATGCAAATCAAAACCCTTAACAGTTTTTTGCTCTAAAAATTACAAGAAAGAACTTGATCAAACTTCTTTCTTGTTTCTTACAGTTTCTCATTTCTGTGGCAGTGAGAAGTGTAAGTGTGTGTGTGTGTGTGTGTGTGTGTGTGTGCACACTTTCCATTGAATGTGAAACTGCTTTACTAACAAAAATCGTTGTGTTCGGGGCTCTCAGGGAAGAGAACAATTGAGTATTTTTACTTGTGATTCACCAGACTTTAAATTCTGACCATCCATTATTTACCAGAAGACAGTAAGGTCAGATCTTCAACTCCAATATAATCAAATAATTTACATTTCTAGGTAGCTTCTGTTGTGACATTTATTCATGGATAAAATTCACTGTTCGTGCTTTAACAGAAGCTAAAAGAAAGACAATTTACCCACATTAAGTTGGATGGTTTTCAATTGTAAAGGACACATTGAAGGGGGTTTTAGCTCTAGATGATTTCTTGCAACAGAGAGCTTGGAAACTATGGGTGGGGAAAGAGGCGAAAATAGAGTGTCAATTGATTCAAAAATTGGGAGCAGGTGGAGGTCTTTCTCTTTCTTACCTGAAGTGATTGATGGTAAGGCTTATGAGAGGAATGAAGGCTGCTGGCAGATCACATTATACATGGAAGAGTCACACAGTCAACATGAGGACCATGAAAGACGCAGCTGGTGTTTTCTTCATTGGAGCCGTTACAAGCCGTTCAATAAAGAAGGGCTTGACGTGAACTTTTCCAGTTGGTAAAAAGGAATCCAGCCCCAGCCAACAGATCACCAAAGACACAAAACATAAGTTCCACAAAAAAAGATAATTTATTTAGGTGGAAAAAGTTAAATGAATTAAATGAATGAGCCATGGCTTCAGGGTGCCCCAAGGCCAAAATAATAACCAACATAGACTAAAAATAAAATATGAATAAATTACCTAATCAGGGAAAAATCTAAATTACAAAGAAAATTACCTAACTCCCTAAAAAATAAACAAATCACAAACAAAGTCAATATAAATGGCATGACACCCCTACACTCCTAAAACATAAGAAATAACCTAATTTAATCATCACTAACAAAAGTATGAAGCCGTTAAACAAACAAACATAATCAAAAGAAGATTTTGGCATCCGTCGACGGGAGGAGGAATCCGGAGCTCTTCATGCCACAAGGCCAACGCCAGAATGAGCTCGACATCTTTGATTAGCGTTGCCCTTTTAAAGCGGCACATCAGTAGATCTGCAAATCAGGTTCCTCCGTCGGCAACCAATCCCTGCACACATATACAAAAAAAACAACCCACACAAAACAGATACAGAGGATCGTAACAGAGCTTTTTCTCTCTTACTCTCCCATACTGTACACTGTCAGAAATAGGGGTACAGTAGTAGTCCATTTCTGTCCCCTAAGGTACAATCTACACTAACGTACCCCATAGGGCTTATTATTGGACCTCAAGGTACATATATGTACCTTTTTGAGGGTCAAAAAGCATTAAAAGGTACATATATGTACCGTTTCTTTTAAAGGTTAAGGTACAATATTGTACCCTTGAGGGTACAGCCCCAGTGACAAGCCATTGTACCCCTAAAGGTACAATTATGTACTTTATTTTCTGAGAGTGATATGCTTGAAAACTTTAAACATACAGTAAAGTGAGTAAAAACTATACCTGAGAGCAAACTTTTTTTTTTTATCTGTCAAAATTGGTGTAGCCTATTAAGGGGGACAGGTGTTTCTCTGCTGCACTTTATCCCAGTCATTTGATGTGTGTTCCCATAGAGACTGCCTGCTAACTGCTTGCATTATTACTCAGGCATACTCTAATAAAAAAAAAATTTGACAGATAGACTGAGCTGGATCTTCTTTTTATGAAAAAGTACACTGAGAGCAATAGTTAGTCTGATGTTTTTCTCTACTGTTTTTATTTTCTGTCTCTTTCTCTTCACAGGGTTTGATTAAAAGCTGAGCAGCCCATCTGCTGGTCTGGAGTCTGCAGTGATTTGGCTAAAATTACTTGGGTAAAATATAAAAAACTATAAAAAAAAAGCTATAAAACCTTTCACATAGCAGTTGGAAAACAGGAAACCATCAAGAAAGCAGGCCATCTATCCAGTTCTTACTTAAATCTTGTTTTTGTGATTAATTTTCTGTATGCTAAAATACTTTCTTTTATACAGAAAAAAATGTGCATGGCCCAATCACAATTAAATCTGGCATTGAGTATAATTCCGATCAAAAGCCCAACTGGCCTTCACATAATGACAGCACTTTTTTTCAGTAGAGAAGGGTAGATTGTCTTTCTGAGCTTGATTAAGTCAAAATTATAAAAGGATTGATGACAGCATCTGTAGTTCAGCAAGTTTGGAATAATAGCTTTCTATCAATACCCACTTTCTGGTACTTGGCTGTGGATGTTCCTCACTGAGAGAAGAGAACAGTCATTCATTCTTTCTAGGAAAAGACTCTTGTTTCATAACTCAGTGAGTGGAGATACATACATGTAGAAATAAACAACTCCAATTGTTGCATAAGGCATCATGATTATAGCGTTATTTTCACTAATCTTCTTTAAGAATATCTTGTATAATTTAAGCACTTCTGTATTGTATTTACCCAAGCAGTTGTATATCTTAAATGTAAATTAAACTGCATTAAGCTAGAAGAATCACAACTGTTGTTCATGTTTTCTGTCAAATGAAAAGTTTGTTGGCACCAGCTCAAATCTCCAAAAGTGAAGTAATCTAGGGAAACAGATGTGCATACTGAATTTCTATCCTACTTCCTACCTTTCCCTCCATCAGAGGATTAAGATAAGTGACTTGAGGAGGCTCTCCTCTAAAAATACATAGGCCTATTCAAGGTTGACCAAAAACGATGCTTCAGCAAGTTATTTCCTTTCTTTAACTTATATGGGGTCCAAACATCAGAGAACACATTGAAAATCAAGGGATTCAAAACTGAATTTAAACCTGAAATGCATGGATTAAAAAAAGTAAAAAACACGATAAAATGTATGTATGTATATGTATATGTATATACATATACACATACACACACACACACACACACACACACACACACACACACACACACACACACACACACACACACACACACACACACACACACACACACACACACACACACACACACATATATATATATACACACATATATATATATATATATAGAATATACATATTCTATACATTCATATTGTAGAATATGAATATCTAGATATATTCTAGAATATATCTAGAATACACAAGAATAACTTGTGTATATATATGTGTATATATATATGTGTATATATATGTGTATGTATATATATATATATATATATATATATATATATATAAAATGTCAATGATATTACTGAATCAGAAGTGGTGACTGTCTGCATAGTAATTTCCTCACTTCAAGTATTTCATTGGGATCATAATGCCTCCCGAGAGACAATATGTGTCGTCACGAGGCGTGTGGAATGTCTGAGATGAAAGTTGTAGTATAAGCCGGTATCTCTTTGTCACAGCTGGATCAGGTGACTAATTAGCACTTGCTAATTTGAGGTAATGAAACCAAAGCTCTAGTTGACCAAAAAACGAATGTGTGATGCACGCCAGAGCAACATTGTGCATCCCAGGATGCCCAGGTGAGGATTGGCAGCATGAGTGGCACCAGCTGGCACTCAAAAGGGTGTTCGCTGTGGGAGACAAATGGAAATCTCAACCGAGCACATCAGCCAGGTCATTAAATGCACTTGAGCTTGGAATGCACAGAGACAAGCCATGACAGAGCAAAGCAATCGTGAACACATAAAAGCATGACTGTGGGGGGAACTCAATTCTTTGAATGTAAGGAACGGAGTCACAGTTGTATCAAGCTCATTAGGATGTCATAACGTGTGAGTCATTCAGATTAATGTAAAGCAACTTGTGTACGCAGTGTTTTCTCATACATTATGTGGTTTGTTTGATTATACATGGAAAATGTGTTTATGATGCCAATGAATTACAATCATCTAAGAGTTTTAGCTAATTTTAAACGCAGATGCATAGTAAATTAATAGTTTAGAGGAGAGTGGTTGCGGTTTATTGGCTAACCTGAATGTCCATCTGGGATCAGATGTCTGCAGTTTTCACCCTTGTTTGGTGGTGACAGAGTAGCATAGATAAACGGTTTTATTTCTTCATCTGGAAAAGTATCAATAGGAGTTTTTTTTATAAACTAAAAAACAAACAAACAAACAAACAAACAAACAAAAAAACACACCCAGATCTTTTCTGTAAAACAACAGCTCATAGGCATCACATCTGTAAGCCATATGATGTTGTGTGCATGTCAGACCAAATATTCATCTACTCAAGAAATGAAGCCTAGCACAAGTTCTGCCAGGAAGACTCAAAAGACTAATTCAACAGAAAGTTGAATTTGAAAACTGGATCAGTGAAAGAATCATTCTTTTGAGTTGGTTCTTTTCAATAAACTGATTGATTGGGTTCACAAATTTTACCAAATTATGTGGTCAATCAGTTCAACAATACAGTCACAGCAGTTATCCTTTTAACATCACTCTGAAAGGGAAGCTAGAAAATAACTTCAGAAAACTTGGAATATAGATGCATTTTTAGGTGATTTTAGAGAGAGAGAGAGAGAGAGAGAGAGAGAGAGAGAGAGAGAGAGAGAGAGAGAGAGAGAGAGAGAAACAGTAGATAGAAACACTGTACAAAATAATAAACGCAACACTTTGTTTTTTGCCCCCATTTTTCATGAGCTGAACTCAAAGATCTAAGAATTTTTCTATGTACTCAAAAGGCCTATTTCTCTCAAATGTTGTTCACAAATCTGTCTACATCTGTGTTAGTGAGCACTTCTCCTTTGCCGAGATAATCCATCCACCTCACAGGTGTGGCATATCAAAATGCTAATTAGACAGCATGATTATTGCACAGGTGTGCCTTAGGCTGGCCACTATAAAAGGCCACTCTAAAATGTGCAATCAGTAATTTGTCAGAAAATAAAAGAGGGACAATCCATACCCTCAGGGTAATGTTCAGCTCTATATTCTTACAAGCTGAAGTAGATTTTCTTGTCTTTTCTTGAGCCTTGGGGCAGCTGAGGGCTCTTTCTTAGACCTGAAAATATCCCCATTTCACAAATATTTACTCACTTCCCCAAATAGGGGAATAACTTGAGAGAAAATGCCAGGCATATTTAAGAAGCTACACCTCTAGATGCCCGAATAGATTTATATTGCACTGAAAGTACAAAAATAACTTTTACAGGCAGTACCGGCAAAGTAACTAGTACAGAATTTGTTAATAACAACAGTTATATGTGAGTGACAGAAAGCCAACCATAGGCAAACCTGATCCCATGATGAACATAGGGTATAAATTATTTTAAGTCATCATAGGCCACATCCTATTGAGCAGAAATACAATTATGACAACTCGGAGTAGTTTAAGCAATGCCTTGATTGGCTGGTAATGTTGTTTCGCTGGGTAGAATTTCAGTCAGCTGACTCTCTACGGCTGTGTTTAGGGGGCAGTCATGGCCTAATGGTTAGAGAGTCAGACTGGTAACCCAAAGGTTGTATGTTCAATTCTTAATACAAGCAGGAAATGACTGAGGTGCCCTTGAGCAAGACACCTAACCCCCATTCGATCCCTTGGTGCCACAGAAAAAAATGCCCACTGCTCGGGGTGTGTGTGTGTGTGTGTGTGTGTGTTTTCACTACTTTTTAATCAGATACATATCCGGTATCAGGACATGACCGACATCTAAACATGGGCATGTATATTCGATTCCCCTTGGAATTGCAAGTCACCACAACGCAAGGGCGACACGTTTTCCCACAAAAATAGATTTTTAATGTCATATTATGAAGCACTGTATGCGCTCGCACAAAAACTCACAGCTTTTTTTTTTTTTACATAAAAACTGGGTTTCTGCCTCTTCCCCATGTATTTTATAAATAAAACAAGTTTGCTACGGAAAGCTACATTATTTCTCAGCTGCAAGGTGATAACTGTTGTTTTTGTAATTAAACTCACAAGCTTCACTATTACATAAAGACGCTGTACAGACACACACAGGTAATTCACACTCACAATCCCTCTCTCTTTCTCTATCTTCCTTTCCTTAATTCATTAGAATTCATTCAAATAAATGTAATCTTAAGCACTACTTTGTTTCAGAATTGATCAAATAAATGGAAATTACCGTTATTTTTGGGTCTACAGGCATTCAGTCAGATTTTATGTTACATCCATGACAGTTTCTACCTTATACATGCTGGCAAATAATCATAGCCACCAACATGAATTATGTAAATAAATTTAGTACGGCCATTCAAAACACAAGGGTCAACCATGTCACATAGTAACTTGAGTCTAAAGTGACCACAAACAGGCAGGACAAACAAATATCGGATATGATCAAAAGATCATATCTGTGCATTAAGACTTGCAGTGTAAACGCAGCCTACTTCTTCATTCTATCATTGTACTAGTGTTAACTGTAACCATAATGAATGGTCTCATCATCACATTAATCTATCAATCCATACCCATCTGAATTTAAATTAGACAGAGGGAAATGTGAAAGTCATATCCCATGAGCAGAACGTAGGAAAAAACACAGCCGCAACGTTTTTTCAACGTTCTTTCCCAGACAACGTTTGGATTGAGGCTTGCCGTTATGGCCTGGCATTTGATTGATGTCCTAATAGAGGCCTGTTGCCTCTCCGGAGGCCGAGAGTTCACGCTCTGCATTCAAGGCACAAGAGAGCCGCATAAACACTGTCATCTCATCAGTGTACACGGCTCTGATGAAACAGCGGGAAAGAGGGAAGTGCCCATTAAAGAACATGTGTAAATCTAACATCAGTTTATCAGCGAGATCTCACAAATGATATGTTGCTTTAAGGAGGGATGAAAGCGATGTCAAAAGACGTCAGGAGAAGGAGTCCAAGCAATGACAAGCATTGAAGATCAAAATGCAAACTGCAGCCACATGGGACTCGCTGTGACTACTGTAAACATTTATGTCAACACTAATTAAATGGAGTTGAAATATTGGTCATATCATGGGAAGAGATGTTTTTTTTTTTTTTATGCACACTTACAGCAGTAGCTGAGGGGTGAGAGACAGACTGGAGCTCTTTATAAATGATTTCAGGGCATTCACAGTAACACTTTAGTTTAGGGACCAGTCCTCACTATTGCTTATTAGCATGCATTTTAGTAGGATATTGTTTTTACACTTATAAATGTTTTTAGTACATATTAATGCCTTATTCTGTATGACCATATTCTACATCCCAAGTCCTACCCAATACCTTAACTTAACTAACTATTACTTAGCAGTGATTAGGAGTTTATTGAGGCAAAGTCGTAGTTAATAGTTAGTTAATAGTGAGAAATGTACCCTAATCTAAAGGTTGACAGCATTCACATATATTTGCAGCAACAAAGCATCCTGAATGCATTCATTTTCAATAAGAGTATGCATTTTTCAGAAATCATATTTCAATAAATTGTTATATGGAATATTAGAATGATATATGTTAAAAGATATAGATATAGTTGGGGATCATTCGTACCTATTAGGACATCTATCCACAAATTAAGGAGTCATCATATTTTCCCAGGTCTTCTGACAGAGCTCAGTCAACAATATTAAGCAGTGTCAAATGAACAGATCACATCAAATTTAGGGGAGGCCAATTGAGGGGGAAACCTGTTATATTTTGTAGACCGAAGATTTAACCGCTCTCATTTATGAGACAGCGCCCATGCGAGCCAAGCAACCTCCAGCGGAATTGGATGCGTCTATGGATGGAACAGGTTACTATCTGGATGACTTTGGGGGTGTTCTTGCACAAGCCAGTAAAATATATGTCCAATCCCCAGACTGGAAGCAGTTTAGTGGAAGAAACATTGAATGAGACAGCAAAGCTGGGGACAAAAGGTGACATAAGGATATACAATGTTAAAGGGGTGGTTGATTATGATTTCACTTTTTTAACTTTAGATAGTGTGTAATGTTGCTGTTTGAGTATAAACAACATCTGCAAAGTTACAACGCTCAAAGTTCAAAGCAAAGGGAAATATTTGCTTTTAAAGAAATCGCTTTTTAAGGACTACAACAAACGGCTGGTAGAGACTACACCACATTCCTCCCGGGTTAGTGACATCACTAACCCTAAAATTTACATAAACCCCGCCCCCTGAACACGATTTATAGATTCTCAAGACAGAACATGCTAATCAATGACTAGAAGATAACTACACATAAGCTACATAAATTCATCAACTAACCATTCAGAAATGTCCTGTTGCTTCTAAATGTTGTCACTTCTTCTCGGGTCTCTCCATCATTGTCTGAATCCGGTTTGAACATAAAAGGCTAAAAGTTTTAGAAAATTTCAGTGCATGTCTGTGTGAGTGCAAGCTGTTGTAGCTCCGCCCCCTGTGCCGGGAGCTGCAGCTCATTTGCATTTAAAGGAACAGACACAAAACGGTGCGTTTTTGCTCACCCTCAAAAAGTGGCAATTTTAACATGCTATATAAAAATATCTGTTGGGTATTTTGAGCTAAAACTTCACACACACACTCTGGGGACATCAGAAACTTATTTTACATCTTGTGAAAAGGCCATTATACCACCCCTTTAATGACTTATAATTATCTGCCTATCAGAATCTCTGAATACAACCAGTGTTCGTTTACATTAATTATAGATGCTTAGAAGATAGAATCACATATTAAAATGGAAATATACTGCCTCGTTTATTTAAGTGTAAAAATACATCCCATAATATCTCAACATATTACAGACACACACATAAACACTCATATCTGTGTACACTTCTGACATGAAGACCTCTTACAGATTTTCTTGCAGTGTATTTCCAATTCCTGGTTGTTATTTTTGTGGTTTGCAATGAAAAATTATAATATTTGGCCAACGTGATTATGCTTTGCAACCTGATTAACTTTTTTGTCATCAATCTGATGATTTACTCCCATAATCAATACAAAGACTGTGTAGATTTTTTTTAAGCCTGCAGAAACGCTCACACATATGGTTTAAACACTGACATTAACATGCCACTATCAAGCTAGCATATTTATTTGTGAATAAAACGTTTGGCACCACAGAGTTTAACCCTTTTCTTTACCCTTGGTCACAACACTTTCTGCTGCTTATTTTAATATATTTTTCTGGCATGGTGCACCATGGGGAACACACACATTTTCACCCTGAGAACACCCCACATAAAAGCATTTTTTTAAATAGATTTTTCACCCAAAAATGTTTCTTTTTTCTATGTTAACTTATTTTTGAAAGCATTTAGAGTTGATGTGATTGTGTATGTTATGAGGAATTGCTTTCTGTGTCAATGGATTTGAAAGCAATGAAAATACTATATAGTGCAGTCATGTCTTTTAAATATTTAACTTTTATAAAATCCTTTTATTAATTAATTAAAATCCTTTTTATAAAGTCTAGCAATTTTTTTGTATTAAGGCATCATACTTTTTTTTTTTTTTTTTTTTTTTTTTTTACTAATATTTAAACAAATTAAAGCCTGTGTTTGATTAATTTCCTTCCATTGACACACAGTGTTGCCTCCAGGCAACATACCTAAAGGTCCCCAATTAATTTATTTTATTTTTTCAAAATGAGTTTTTGATCTTACTAATGATTTTCATTTTATATCATAAAAGTGAAACATGTTTTAACATTGTTTTTATAATGCATGAAACAGAGGGTTAATTGATAAATACATCTCATTAGCAAGAAATGCCTTTTACATTAACACCAATAATAGCCAAATTCTCCTTTTTCAATATTTATAGATTGTTCAGCATTGGAATTTGCAGTGAAGATATGACCTCTAAGTGTTCCATACTTATCTGATTCTTTCTAATTCTGTCTGTGTCTATCTGACAGCAGTCTGCAAAGCAATCTCCCTCAATTCACCTGCGATTCTAATCTCACACATTCAACTTCCCATTCTCTTTTTCTCTCTCTGTCTCCATCTCTCGCACACTCACTTCCAGGACTGCTAAAGATGGAACAATAAATAACGGGGGAAAAAGGTGTGGGTTTAAATTTAATCTTTAGAAAGTGCTTGTTCATGTCCTGCATATGCATTCTTTTTGCACTGAAGGCAAATTGAAAACTTTTATAAGAACATGAACAATGGAAATTAAGACAATCTTGAAAAGGTATAAGATGTAGAGACTAGTGGCATCTTCATATTAGGTGGACTGGGCCTAAAAAAAAAAAAAGGACAAAAACTGTTTTTTAGTGTGTGAAATTCTACAATGTCTGTTCAAGTTAATTGAAATTCAGAGCACACATATACCACAAAACAGACTGGATCTAGAAACTTCAGATGACGCAACTTATATCTCTATGTCTGAGAGCTACCATAACTCTATGCAAAACAACAACACAAAACTCCAGAGCTCTAACTAGAGAAATTAGTGCCAACAAGTGCCCATCCTTCTGTAATGCCCTTTTATCTTTTCCAAAAGCATTCATCAGGCTCAGGATGTCAGACTGAAGACCATTATTGACAGTATTAATATTGGGTTCATAGGATTGACTGTCCTTTTCTAATTACTGAATCTCACACACAGTTGCATGCAGATGTGTTTTAAACTTAACCAAAGTAAAGGTCACTTGGCAAAAAAATAGGAATATCTTGTGTCTTGTGAATGTCAAAGGAATCTTGTGTGTGGGGTGGTTCTCTGAAGGTTATTTCATGAATCCTAGCAAACAGAAGATGAAGAGGAGAATGAATATTAACTTTCATCAGCCCAGCAGGGGAGCAGTCCTTGCAGAAGAACCTGAGGGCAGGTCATCACAGAGATAAAAGTGGTGGACAGCGGAATACTGTATACAGTAGTATACAGGTCAGATCGTCCTCTGTTTTGCTGGAGCTAATGTAGAGCAAAGGATATTAGTGTTCCTGTTTTACCAGAACCAGGTCATGTTATCTTTGGTAAAGCAAAAGATTAGTTGCACAAAGTGTTACTACAGGGCCCTCAGAGAGTCAGAACAACTGCGGCTGATGTGAGGCATTGCATGTCTATCAAAGCATTTCAAAACCATTAAACTGTTCACTGGATGAGCGTGTTACACATACCAAAATCATCTCAATATGCTGTTATGCAAATTTTCCCAGAGGTGGCGTATAATTAAGGGAGTAGATATGATTTAATTAAGACCACTATAATTACTCGTGCAAGACATCCCATGTGAGAATATGACCCATTTCATAAAGGGGAAAGGGGGTAGTCATGTAGAGGAAAGGCTTATTTATGTATCAATTCATTTATGCAGTCCAAGACCATATATATCTCTAACATAAGAGTAATTTGTTCATGAATTGAACTACACTGGTCACATTGTAAAGTATATGGTTTTTGCATGCAGCATGCGTGAACGACTCAATAGAATGATGTTTTTTCCATCATTGTTTCATGGCACAGTCTTTTTTTTTTTACTTTCATCATCACACTTAAATACAGACTGCTGACTCAAATTTACAACTCAGGGGGGCACTGCTGCTAAAAAGTGATACAGGAAACAAACTGTATGTCAGTGGTGTTTCTTCAACATATTTGCAAAACAATTATTGTAGGTCTACTTATAAAGGATGAGAGCATAATTTGTTTTGAAGTGTTATTTCATTCTAATGCTTAAAGCAGACTTAAACCGTATTGGATGCTGGCTTAATGCCCTCAGAGATAGAGCAACACTTCAGAAAGTGACGAGTGCTGAAATAGGCTACTTCAGAAGATGTCCATTCCTATTGTAGGCTGAAAGTTGGAAAACTTTTCTGAAAACCAAGCTGACTTTAGGCTTAGATTGGAGCTGAAAAATCCTTAAGCTTTTCAAAAGTGCCAGTAATTGCTGCCTCAGAGCAGCAATATCCCGCAAAGAGCTGGAATCCCGCTGGAGGACTTGCCCACAAAGAGCTTTCTGTCAGATACAGAGTAATTAAGGATAAACTGCAGTTTTCTGGGCTTACCACATAACGTAACACATAAAAAAAGCTACATAAACAGTATGAGACAGCAATGCTTCTCAGCGATTTTCAGTGATTGCTAGTTGAACTATGGATTATGGCTTTCTAAAAGAGGTTTCTGCTACCTTTCTTCCCACCCAGTCACAGATAACGGCCACACATTTGGAACGGCCACAAAACTTCACATTTTGCGATAGTTATTTTAATTTTTTTCAGTTATTTTTTTTTTTTTCAGTTACAAGTAGACTGCAGATTGACATGTTTATGACTAAGACAATATTTTGATTGACATGTAATCTCTAATATGTTAACTATAAGAATAATGAGAGTGATTGTCCTGTTAAAAAAGCAAAATGGTTTGAGGCTGGTCTAGCTGGAGGACCAGTATATAAAAATTGTTTACTATCAAAAAATAGTTGACTAAGCCTCCAAAAACACAACATACTGTGCAATCTAGTTTTTGTTTTGTTTTGTGAAATTCTACTTTTTAAATGTAATTAATTTGGATCACAGACAGAACACAAAACAGACAGCAGCACCAAAGGAAAGACAAACTGGATCTTATATCTTCAGATGATAACTGTCACATCCTTATTATTATGTTTGATTACTTACACCTGTGTCTCATTATCTTGTTAATGCCTGCTATCTTAGGTTACGTTTACACGACAACGATATGCTTAAAACAGGGAAGTTTTTCCTTTGAGTTTTCCTCGTACAGACGACACCACTGTCAAAATGATCCCCATTCACAGGGATCTGCGAAAACGACTAAAAACCCTGTATTCTGCTGCCAGGCCATTAGATGGCGATGAAACACTATAGACTGAACACTTCAGAGTTTCGCGTTTTTGTTGTTTACACGGAAACTTTTGAAACTACACTTTGTAACCCGTTTTCAAAACTTTGCGTTTTCAGGCACCCAAAACGCTGTTGTCGTGTAAACGAACGGCCAAAACGCTGTTGTCGTGTAAACGAACGGCCAAAACGCATAAAAAGTTTTACGTTTTTAGTTGAAACCGGTGTTGTGTAAACAGCCCCTAAGCCCTGTATTTTTACTCATTTTTTGCGAAGTCTTGTAAGTGTCACACTGCATTTCTGAGCGCCCTCCCTCTGGCTACCCGTGTTTTGGGATTGCCCGAAACCACGGCCTGGTTTCCCGAATTTGCCTGTTTTCTGCCCTGTTGACTTTTTGGATTATCTGCCCTGTGTTTGGACCTATTGCCTGTTTTATGGATTATGATTGGATTGCTCTAATAAAGCTGCATTGGGATCGTGTCAGAGCAGTTTGTGACAACAACTATCTCAACAACAACACAAAACTTTTTTTGGTTTTGGACCAGCATTGTGATCCTGTAACAATGCTGTAGAAACATTTGCTGTGACAGTTCTGGCTGTATTACAACCTAGAATTAGGCTTAATTCTTTATAAAGCCTAGTTTAATGATAGTTGTAGAATAGAGAGAAAATATTTAAACTGAACACATAGGGCTGTTGCAGATGGTTCTGATAAAGAGGACAATACGGGAAAACGCCTTGTTGTGCCAATATCCACAAGAATACTCTGGACACGATGCTATGCAACTCAGATTCATTTGTCCTAACACAGTCTGGTTTTTAACCCACTTCAAACAGAGAATTGAGCACGTATGGACTAAAGCTCACATGCGATGAAACAGCTGACTGATGCAAACATCAATAGAACGCAACACATTCTCACCCCCAAATCGTCACTTTTTCGTCACTTTCAACCATGCTTCAATATCCGACGCACAAAGCACCCTTTAGCGTCCATATGTGACGCTTCGGTTATGGGTAGGTTTAGGTATGTGGTAGGGTTATGCGTCTCATATGGACGCTAAAGGGTGCTTTGTGCGTCGGATATTGAAGCATGGTTGAAAGTGACGAAAAAGTGACGATTTGGGTATGAGAACGGGCTTTTTACTCGTTCAGAGCAGGACTTGTTTATCTGACCTCTTAAAAGAGTTTTGGTGTATTTTATCCCCCAGACATGACAGCTACAAGCTGTCTCTCCCACCCTGAATTGATCAACATGACTATGCTTGAGTGCTTCACATTTCAGCATACAGTATAGCAAACGTATCTTTGAGGACCAAATGGACTTTAATATTTAATTATAGGCACAAATGACTTTGAAGACTAATTTATTTCTGCTCTTGCATTACATTAGGAACTCTCTAAACGATTTCCCAGGTGTTTTTAGGATGCCAAGCGATACTTAAAACTTTAAATAACTTGCAGTAAAAAAACAACCAAACTGATGTACAAAACCAGGCATCGCTATGCTTTGCTTTATTTTATCTACAGATGTCCATTCCTGTGAGATCCAGAACACAACCCATGGGATAATGTCTGACCTTTAAAATTTGAGGAGGGGAGACGGGAGACCAAGATCATTATCGTCCCTCAAAGAGTCACCTTTTTTCCTTGGTTACCCGCAGTGTAGCACTGACCACAATTGCTGATGGTCGACCACCAGCTTCTCCTAGTTTTGTCTCAGATGTGATTGCTATTATCTCCCCCTCTATGACCTTTCAAAAGCTGTAATCTTCAACAAACACTCGCTCAACTACTACCATAAATCCCATGTCATATCCAAACTAAAGTTTCAAAGCTAACAGATAAATGGACAAATGTATGTGGCTGCCCTCTTCTAATGAACAAGTTTGGCTATTCCAGTCATTTCAGAGAAGACAACACAGCATGCAATACTATATCAAAAGAAGAACTGTAGTAAAAGTTTGTAAAGTACTCTCACAAATTTTAACTAAGGATTATAGTTTCGGGTAACACTTTAGAGTAGGGTCCAATTCTCACTATTAACAAGTTGCTTATTAGTATGCATGTTAGGATATTGGCTGTTTATTAATACTTATAAAGCACATATTAATACCTTATTTTGCATACTCAATACCTAAAATTAGCATCTACCATACTAACCATTAATAAGCAGTAATTAGAAGTTTGAGTCAAAAGTCAGTTATTAGTTAATTATGATAATTGTACCCTAATCTAAAGTGTGACCTATAGTTTTGTAATGAAATTAAATATTCAGTAAGAACATGTGTATGGTGTACAGGTGTTCATATAAGCCGCTTTTCCACTGTCGGCCCAAATGGTTCTTAGGCCCTGTTTACTCCTGGTATTAAGTTGCATTTTGGTTGATCGGACTAGTGGACAATGCTAAATACAGGTGTAAACGGGGTCTAAAACGTTTTGAGTTTGTCCACTTTCGACCACTTCCAGAGGTAGTCGAAAATGCATTCAACCAGATTGCTTTCGTAGTGTAGACGCTCATGAGGTCGAATGTGTTCGAACAGCCACAAAAGACAGCCTAATCTCCACCTACTGACTGCGTTAACATTATGGGAAGTGCTCTAGCCAGACAGGGTTTAAACTTTGTCGGCTGGAGACCCAAGTTTGGTTTGAAGATGAAAAATGTACTAAGCACAATGTTCGCTCACCATTCTAATACGCACACACCGTGTTCGGCGTGATATTGCGGCTGTCAGAGCAGAAATGAAAGCTGATGCTCTCTATGTGAGTTTTTCCATTGTCTATGGGTGCGTTCATGTAAATTGCAGGAGCTCATTTCGTCCATTAGACTGAAAGATCTGAAAAAGCCCATACATTTAACCGCCTATAGCCCCTACCTTCGAAGAAATCAGGAAGAAGTGGTTGGAAGCAGACAAAAGAGACGGATTAAAACACCTGGTTTAAACAGGAATGTGTCTCCCTCTTCTACTTGTGATCCGATCGACCAAACGGATTTAAATACCAGGTGTAAACAGGGCCTTAGAATGGTAGGGAAGGGTTTCAGTTGTATTTCAACTTGAGCCTGGTACAGCACGGCACGATTACAAACTGTTCTCGGCCCGGAATACTCTGCACTTTTTTTTCCAGGAACTTACAAAACCACAGAGAAAATGTTCAAAGATGACAGAAAGCCATCTCACACTCATAGATCTTCCTTATGTGATTTCTAAACCACTCTACCAGCTTGAATGTAAAAAGATCATAGAGTATGACAAAAATGTCTCTGAAGGCTTCAGGTAGTAAGCTGAGATGGTCTGACGGAATCCATGTATTATCCCAGGATTATGCATTTAGATCTGTCATTAAAGGACTGAGATGTAAAAAATCTCAGTCGACAGAGTTCTTCACATCCATTTGGACTAGTAGTTAGTTTGCTTGGAAGACTTTAGACTTTGATCAAAAGTGCATAACTTAACATTTTAAGAATATCACAAGGCATTCATTTAACGAAATAAGATCATTAATAAATAATAATAATAATGATAATACATAACACATAGCTAGAAATATGAGATATGCTTACAAATGTCAATAAACTTAATTCATATGATCATGCAGTTTTTGAAAATCTACAAATGCATTTTGTTTGCGCTCATTAAAACCAGTCTAACCATATACTAGATTTGATATGGCTTTAAAACGCATGCAGATAACAAACTTTCATGATGATGAAGAACTGCAATGTTACATGAGTGTTTCAATTTACATTAAATAATGATCATGGGGCCTCATTTATAAAACTTTGCGTAGGATTTGCGTCAGAAGTGGCGTACGGATGAAACATAGGACGTGCGTACGCACAGAAATATTCGGATTTATAAAACCGTGCGCACGCACATCCTACGCAGTTTTCCCTTAATAAATCACAATCAATTCTAAATGTAGCGCAGCTTTTGCGGCTTCATGTCACGCACATTGTTGCCCATAAATAGTCCTTGAAACGCAAACGCCCACAAGTTAATATTCATGGATTGCGAAATCATGGCAAACACAGAGAGGAAAACCAAGAAACGTAACTTCACTCAATGAGAAGCAGAAATTATCGTTGGCGAGGTGGAAAAGAGGAGTAAAATGTTGTTTGGAGAGCACAGTGTGGGCATTACTAATGCCAAAATGGCACTTGAGTGGCAAAAGGTTGCAGACGCCGTTAATGCTGCAGCCTCACCACCTCGGACCGTGGCCGAAATAAAAAAGAAATGGTCGGACATTTTATTACCATCCATTTGATTGCATCTGACAAGCTACAGATGTGTAATGAGGATGAATTGCATAACATGCCAATATTATTGCAGAACATATTTCACTTTTCTTTTTGCAAATATTTGTTAATTTGCATTTCTGTTGTAATCTTCGTTTGATTTTGTTTGTTTTACACTGCAGATCGATCAAACGGTTGTTCGTGTAGGCTGTTAATTGTAAGACTTGCTTTGTGAAGTCTTCATTTTATTTATGAGAGCAGTATTGCCATTTCTTTTACACAACGGTCTACAGTTTCACACACTTTCACGTGTTTCTTCCATCTGCCGATGGTGTCGCCATTTCTCATTTCACCCGTTTTTGTGCGTACGCCTGGGTCAGAGTTTGCGTGAAGGACCACACATTTTCCCGTCAAGTTTGCTTTTTATAAATACCAATTATTGCGTAGAGAGCGGCGTACGCTTTCTTTTGTGCGTATGCAACATTTATAAATGAGGTCCCAGGTAATTAATTTTAATAAGTGAATTAGTAAACATTAAAAAGCACATTGTTATTTCTATAGCTATGTGAATATTTATATTAACTAATATGCTATATTAACTAATGTTATATTAAATAATGATGTTTGTTTATGATTTGTTTAATGAAAGTTATTATAAAGTTTTGCCTAATATTTAAATAAATATTCTACATTATTTACACATAAGAACAAAGTAGGGCAAACTCACTAATCACCTTCAATCCGGTTTAACCAATAATAAATGCACTGAAACTGTACTGTGCTGTATTTAAGTCAATGTCTTTCTTTTTTTTGTTAAAACGAGTTTCTTTTTTAGTATGCATCCTTCACAGCGTAGCAAAACTGACAAGACCAGGAATCCTGGTGCAAATAAACAGTAAGTGCAATTAGTTCTTAGTCAATTCCCCCCAGGGTATTTCAGGCATCTCTATATATAGATTGGCCATTTCAGTCTGCTCGAGGAACTGAAAAAACTGTGTATGAGATGGTCTAGAGCGAGTGCTGATCCAGACAGCTGGAGGAGTTCATCTGACGGAGCACAGATCAAAGGCTCTGGATGAACTGACTCCAGATCAGTGGGCATGCTGTAGTGAATCTAAAAAAAATACTGTCATCCTTTATGCATGCAGGGAAAACACTAGCTCAGGTTGAATGAGGAAACCTTGGCCTGCTGTCTGGACCAAGAACTCCTAATGTTCCAAGGTAAAGCGATCTGTTAGCACTCCCATTCATTTCAAAGACAGTTGCTCAGCTGGTGCATACAGCCCCAGATGTGTGTGTGTGTGTGTGTGTGTATATATATATATATATATATATATATATATATATAAGAATACAATATCAACTATTTCTGATAGCACCTAATGGAGGAAAATGCTTTTTGCATCCAGATGGCGTAGTTGCAACATACCAGCAGGTATTAACCATCCAAACCTTGACATCCACATATGTCTAACCATATCTCTCTTCTTTTTTTTTTGTGTGTACTACCTCTCCCAACAGCCAGACATATAACAATTAATGTGTCATGTGATTGTAGGGTAGCGTGAACCTGTAATGTTATTTTCCATCCGACCACTACACTGTTAGACTTTTCAAGGGTTTTTTACAGTAACTTACTGGCAACACTGTCTCCGTTGCTGTAAACCGGTTGAGAGGGACAAAGAGAGAGACCGAACACACTGAATTGTTATTATTGTCATTCTAGGTTTCTGTGGATGCTTATTTCTTAATAAATTACTCTTAACTGCACATTGTCACAGTATTATTTTGTCACATTATAAGAGTAACATTTAATTTAATTTAAAATAATTACCAGCACTGCATAAAACAAGTAAAATGTATTTAAAATATCAAGTGGTTTTACTTAATTATATTAATTATATCAGATTTGTAAGTAAAAATTACTCAATATAATTTAACAGGCCAAGTTATATGTACTTATTCACTTTGTGAATTTTACTCGGCTTAGCTAAGTAGATTTACTTAATTTCCATCAATGTGAAATTTACTTGAAAAAAATTCGTGCAAAAACTTGCCTTATAAAAATTGAGTAAATTCTACTTATTGTTTTTCTCAGTGTACTCCTCCATCTTTTCTACAGCATAGGAGTAAAAGTCATCATCAAAATAATCTTTAAAAAGCCAACACAATGTTTTTGTCCACCTTTGCGAATAAATGAACTTCTCCAAAGATTGGTTCCTGTTCAGAACTTGATTGACAACATCAGAATGTTCCCTGGTCTGTGTGCGTGTCCACAAACACAGATGTACTCAGTCCTTCAGAGGAGATCCCGGTTCCAACTGTATATGAGAGAGAGAGAGAGAGAGAGAGAGAGAGAGAGAGAGAGAGAGAGAATATTAGTGTCACATTATTTTTAGTTTTCACCATTATTCACCTTTTTTGTTAATTTGTATTATTATTTTCACAAAAACTTAAGAATATATATTTGTAAACAGCTTTTGTCAGTAATTAGCATACAAAAGAACTAAATTAAATTATGCCAGATTAAATTTGAATACTTACAAATCTTAAATTCTGTCCAAAAATGCTGAGATCCATAGAAAGAAAGACTGAAATAGATGATTTTAGCCCATTTCAGCTTGTCTGCAGTGGAGGGGTTCCTGTTTGAGACAAATACACAGAAAGACACATGCAAGAAATCACTGTGTGATGATCGTTCTCCTTCCTACAGTAGTTAACCCACCTGTGCGCTGATATTAGGAGCTTCCTGGTCAGGTGGGGCTGCAAAGGTAGAGTCTTCTGCCTAATAAAATATCAAAATAATGCAAAAATATAAACTTAATTTGTTTAGAACGCTAGATTTGGTGTGAATGAATTAGTGAGAGTTTTACTGCAGTGCTTACCTGGATACATTTAATCTGGCGAGACTGAACAAAGACAATGGCCCATCTTCTGATTGGTTCATTTGCTGTGTAATAAATATAAAGTTAGACATGTCACATGATGCAAAGGTCACTTATTGGATATAAAGTTAGCCAATTTTATAGAGATTTTATAAGATATTGTAAGCCACCTAGTCTGCACCAGTGTCTCCAAAGCAATTTTCACATATTGCTAATCATTTCAGCAAACTTATCTCAAAATATATCACAAATGGCCTAACGTTACCTCCGGAATCTTGCTAGAAGTCACTGGCGCGAATTGGCGCTTTGTTGCAGTTGCCTTTAAACACATGTAAAAATGGAAGTAAATATTAAATTAAAAAAAAAAAAAAAAAAAAACTATAATATGTTATAGTTTGCAAACTAATGCTAAAACTATAAAGGTTCTCATCAGTAGGCCAACATTATCTACAACCAAAACAGAATTTCACATTAGTTTATTCACATTTATTGTTAATGTAAACGCGTTGCTCGTTGGCACATTTTAACTCGACAATTCAATAATCTAACAAAGTGTGTAAAATGAAACGTTAGCTCAGTTTACCGTGGTAAAGTTCGTTACCGCCATGGTGACGACGTTAGGCTAACGTTAACATAGGTTAAACTGGGCACAATCCTGTCAACACACACAGAAGGTTTTTTTTTTTTTTTTTTTTTTTTACCTTTGTTGCTGATCTCTCTCTCGGTGAAGTGAATTCCGTCTCTTCCCCGGGCCAGACACGAACGGCGCGATCCAACAAAAGACAGACCCCACTGATATTACACTGGATGCTCTGGCGCGACAGTCGACACGACTCACGACAAATCCCAGACAGTGTAGTGATGCGCCGCGGCCGTTATATTTCTGACGTACGGTACTCCGAGTCCAAGCGCTCGCGCTATTTCTGACAAGGGACACACAGGTTTGAATTTTGTATTAAAGGTCCGGTCGCTTCAATGTGTCCAATATAGACAGCCTCTGGGTATTATAGCGTTGTAGACACGCGGTGTAAGGCAAAAATTAGGAAATAAAAAGCACGATGGAATGGTGCCAGCCAGAGAGGCCGTTACGTCAAATACAGTAGTATACAGCAAATTTAAAAAATACAGTAAGTCTCTGTATGTCGTGGTGTTAGACAAATACAGTAGTATACAGCAAATTTAAAAAATACAGTAAGTCTCTGTATGTGGTGTTAGACGTCACAGAAAATTCCCATGATGCAATGGGAATCACAGTTATTTACTGTAAAGAGAAATAGCAGTATAATACTGGGGGATTTAAAGTAAATAACTGTAGAAATTACAGAAAAGTCTAACAGTGTAGGACTCATGCTCAATCACTATATTTTGGCACAACTGACACTAAGGACTGTTGTACATGAAAAAGTAAGCTATAATTTTAGATGTAAATGCAGTGGAAACAACAGATCTTATCACTTGTGAACCAAATAAACTTTGATGCGACTGTGTGGAGGTGGCATGCATTTAAGGTGTGAATCTTCCTTTCTTTTTGCAACCAAGGAAATGTCAAAATAAGGGAATAAACATTATCTAAATCTATGCTAATGCCATGTTTCATGTTGTTTTGAATGCAGAATATAAATCCTCCAGATCTGGCTTCTTGCCATCTGTGGCCTTTTGGAGCTTATTGTTGAATAGTGTGAAATTATTTGCTTGTTATACTCTACATGAATAATTCATACACCAGTTACATGTTTTGAAGGCTTGGTTAATATTAAACTTGTTATGGTCATAATAAAGTTCAGATTCAACCCTCCTTGTTAACAGAGTATTTTAAACAGTATCTCAAGAGTCATTATTTGTAAAAATCAATGTGAGATCTCTGATCACTGACCACTTTCCTTTAAAAGCCATGAAAAGGACTGTAGACATTTCATGCTTCAAAATATTGCCAATAAATAATGGAAAAGTTTCACCTCAACATGCCAACATTTGTATAGCAAACACAAAAAAGCATTGTTAGACCCCTAAATGTATTTACATT
The DNA here is from genome assembly GCF_965113295.1 of Leuciscus leuciscus. Taxonomy (NCBI): domain Eukaryota; kingdom Metazoa; phylum Chordata; class Actinopteri; order Cypriniformes; family Leuciscidae; genus Leuciscus; species Leuciscus leuciscus. Next base: position 11,617,522 of record NC_138732.1, read on the forward strand.
ACAACAATGATTGAATCTAGTTTCAGAAATGTACCTGCTCAATAAGTGAACTTTATTTGCGATCAGATATATTATTAGCAAATTTATTATAAAGCTGCGCTTCAATTTTGCTCTAATGGTTACGTGAGATGGAAGATAACTACATATGTCCTATAATATTCAACATTTAACCATCTCTACTAAATGGAATCAGTATATTTCAGTCTTTGACAAGAACTAATGGGCTCATATCCTCTAAACTGCTGTACTCATCTTTGAGATGTAAGCTGTATACCAATGAGCTGCAAATCTAATAAAAATTCATAACGACTTCTCATTAGGTGGTCATGTGAGAAGCTTCAACAGGGTAGATGCCACCGGACCTCCTCTAAGTGTTTGATGCTTTAAAGAGTAAAAGTGTTGTAGTGTTTCTATCCCATAGAGAGCACAAAAAATAAAACCTTCCAATTAACCCAAGACAAACCATGTATATTTATACTGTATATAATTATGTATACTGTGTGTGTGTGTGTGTGTGTGTGTGTGTGTGTGTGTGTGTGTGTGTGTGTGTGTGTGTGTGTGTGAGAGTGTGAGAGAAAGAGAGTGTGTGTCTGTTTGTGTGTGTGATTGCATCCCCTTCAGCCATAACTGTATTCACAATACAGCACACCTCGAGAACCTTATTGCTTTTATAAAACAGTTACCATACAAGACAAATACAATACATTAAAGTCTAAATATATGTATTAATTTGTTACTTTTTTTAAGTAAAATCCATCAATTCCATCCTTCCTCCAAAAAAACAACAGCAGTAAGAATTCAAGAAAAATATTCTTATTAAAGCTACTAAAGTTAATTCAATCAAGAGCAGTGAGTGATTTTCTGTTTTCCTTTTGTTGTTTGATTCATATTAACAGCATATATAGAAGGTACTGTATAATGCTGCTTTCACTTTAAAGGCCCGTACACACCGGGACGAATATCGGCGCGTGTTATTCGCCAGCGTTTTTCAACACGTTTTTTGTGTTCACACCCAAGCGATTTTCGCTGACGATGAGCCGAGTGAACATGCAAATTCATTCCCTGACAGTAGATGGCGCTTAATGTAAAACAGAAATACAATACCACTCCATAACAGTATATACTCTGCAGTACCACTCCATAACAGTTCTCTTTTATTAAGATTTTTGTAGTCGCTGTCACGTTTGTCATATAGTTCTTTTTGTTCCGACACCAACGAGACCAGCAGCTCTACATTCATCTTGCCTTGCATCTTCCTCGTCTTATTTCTTTTGCTGGCAGTGTCTGTCTATGGGCAGTGGCCCTGTCCCAAATGGCGCACTTCATGCGGACTTTCGGTCTCGTGGACTTGAATTGCGCGTGCTCGCCGAGTCTAGGAGTCCGTAGGCCGTCCTATTCAGCATTTTACCGCTCTGAAGTGTGCTCAGCAGTGTGCTCAACAGCGCCCCCTTTGTACCCTTGAAGCGGTCTTCCACGAAGCCCGCATAGAAGCAGGCTCCATGCACTTTAACTACCCAGGAATCCTTGCGAAAGGCCAATCAGACAACAGATGGGAGGAGATTTCACTCACGGATAATTGTTGACATGGCTGAGAAGAAAATATTAAGGTTTTTATGACCTAAATGTACATTTTACCAGTTGTTACCTACAGTTTATACAAACATTATGGTCATCGAGCAGTGGTTGATGTCTCAAACATAATAATAGCGCGTTTAATAATACGATCGCATTATGATTCATTAAATAAATAGAACCGAATGGCAGGGCTTTACTGAGTCATATGTAAACATAGTATGAATATTGAAACCTGTAAATTGAAAAAATTATGTTTAAATTATGTTTTAAAATTGTAATCTTAGTTCAAATGGAACATTATGTATTATTATGTACAACTGTATACATCATTTAAATAAGCATGATATATCTATTGTCTAATGCCCAGGTGATATGCACAATATCAAAATATAGAACTGTAAAATTAGGCTGTGTAGTGGACATGCAGATGAGACGTCGGAGCGCAAAAATGTGATTTCTCCTTTCCAACAACAACCAGACCGTTATTTCCGGCGTGCCGATCGAGTCTGTCCCAAAAATACCTCTCAATACGCCCTCGTGGACTCGCGCCAAGGGCCCTATAGGTCTGCACTACATGACGTCACCAAAGTGTGGACTCTGAGGAAGTCCACAAGTCCGGAGTGAGCCATTTGGGACAGGGCCAGTGTAGACGCTACTTGGTGTATATCTTCTTCGCCGTTACGTATGTGTGCTCGGCAAGACCGTTTTGTGTTTGAGCGCCCCCAAGTTGTGTTTTACTGTAACTTCAGAAGCTCCAGACACGTGAGCAAAAGCGGCAATCTCATTGGCCAGATAGTTTTTGACGCGGCGCGCCAAACCAAAAAAACGAACCCGAGGCGTTTTTAAAAAAATTACGCTTTTACGCGTGGCGTTTTTCGCGTCGGTGTGCTCACTCACATTGGCGCCCCAGTCGTTAAACGTCGGCGAATATCGCGCGCGAAATTCGTCCCGGTGTGAACAGGCCTTAATACACAGATCTAATATACGCATGCGATTTCTTTACTTGCTTGTTTACGTTCACAGATATAACCGATTGCTTTTATGTGAACTTTGTTTGACATAACCTTGTGTGTATTTGACAGATTGAGCACAATAAGACGTGAAAGAGAACTTTTAATACTCACAGGACGCACCATCTGATATTTTCAAGCTTTCTGTGCATGTGCTTCGGATGTGTGCGCTCAGAAAACCACATATCAGAAGTTTAGACTGATACGGCTGTACAACACATGCAGATATAAAATATAAAAGGCTCCTCCCTCTTCTGGAAAGCGGGGTGTGGAGCGAGGCTCTTTGCATTTAAGGACAGCATGTTTTTCCTTACACAAAAAAATGAGTTTACAACATAAAGTTTACAACATGGTATAATAAATTATCTGTGGGGTATTTTGAGCTGAAACTTCATGAACACATTCTGGGGACAACTGAGACTTATATTAAATTATATTGATTATATATGTTACTAAGGATGTTGCACAGTGCATGTAGAACTTAGATTTGTAAATAAGTGAGTTTTTGATTTGTTGATTTATCTGAGATTTGCATTTGCTCTCCATATTTGAACTTCTGATATTTACAGAGCCTCACCAAGCTGCTGTCAGTGATTTCCACCTGCTCAGCTCTGCTTCAGGCCACATAAAAGAGAATATGAGATCACTGAGGCTTTTCTTCCATTATTTGAACCCTGCTCATTCTATTATTACATCTGAAGTTTATAAACTATTAACGTTCAGCTTATTGAATAATGCATTAAAAATGGGAAGAACAGCTCTATCATAAGAATAGATAGGCTGCGCATCATGACTAATGCAGTACATATGTGTTTTCTGCAGACTCATCTGCAAACAGAGAGGATGATGTCAGCTCCAGCCTTGTTACAACAGAGGTGCTCAGCATCCTGTGTGAACGTTATTGTCTTATCTCCAATTAAATAGATCTAGTAGTTAAAAAAAAAGTAACTACATATATATTTTCGGAAAGTGTATATCCGTGGCAATTACGTAAATAGGTAGGTGTGTGCTGAGGCCTTCATTCACGCTGAAATCTTTTCCAGTTCATTTCTCCTCATGAGTCTGTCGAGGTCAGACGTCCGTGATTAAAAACATGAACACATGAGAGCCGCTTTATAGTAGAAAATAAAGTGGTACTTCTGATGGGAGAATGGGAGACGAACTTCATGTAGTGAAAACATTTGGTACTGCGCCCAAACAAATTTTTTATTTTAAAAGCTTCTTTTTTTTTAGATATCAAGCTTACATTTGCAACAACTGACTGCAACTTTGGCTTTGATTTTCTTGCAGTTTTAAAGTAAAAGGTGTTTTTGAAAATATATATTTCATTTAAAAATGTAAAATATTTCTTTTGCATTTTTCATAACATTACTTTTTTTAAGTTCACTTTTTAACTTTCTCGACTTTTTATCACTTCAGCAATAATTTGCCAAGTGTCGTCTTTGAAAAGAGATTAAACTTAAAGGGATAGTTCACTTTGAAATTAAATTTTGGTATGTTTTAGCTTACCTCAAGGGCATCCAAGATGTAGGTGTCTTTTTTTCCGCAGTAGTTTCAATTTTGATATTTTTAGGTCAAACCGTTCTTGTCTGTCAGTCATATAATGCAGGTCGATGGTCACCACCTCAAAGAGCATGCACAGAGTCCAAATTAAAACAATTCCCCGTCGTCCAAATTAAACAATTCCCCATCGTAAGTACACATTGATGGCCTAAGACACGAAACGAGCGGTTTGTGTGAGAAAACGAACAGTAAATATAGTTTTTACCTCTTGTACACAGCCACGTCGAAGTGATCTGATCTGACGTGTACGCAGACTGGTGCATAGATATATACACACTAGATGTCACCTTGTGTACGGCAGTTTATTGGAACGAATGTCTTTAAGGCGACATCTAGTGTATATATCTATGCACCAGTCTGCGTACACGTCAGATCAGATCACTTCGACATGGCTGTGTATAAGAGGTAAAAACGATATAAATACTGTTCGTTTTCTCACACAAACCGCTCGTTTCGTGTCTTAGGCCATCAATGTGTACTTACGATGGGGAATTGTTTAATTTGGACGATGGGGAATTGTTTTAATTTGGACTCTGTGCATGCTCTTTGAGGTGGTGACCATAGACCTGCATTATATGACTGACAGACAAGAACGGTTTGACCTAAAAATATCAAAATTGAAACTACTGCGGAAAAAAAGACACCTACATCTTGGATACCCTTGAGGTAAGCTAAAACATACCAAAAATTAATTTCAAAGTGAACTATCCCTTTAAGCACAGTCTCTAAAGCATTCAAGATTTACATTTAAGTTGGAAATTTAATTTTCAGGTCTATGCTCAAAAAGTGAATAAATGGATTATAAATACAGCGTAAATATAATTTAGTACCATAAAATCCCCTAAAAATACAAAATATAAAAATTATTGAACTAAAATATAGTACATTAATTTTATTGAAATATATATATTTTTTACATTTTTCATTTGTCAGTCAGACACGCATAGAGCACCAAAGGCTTAATACATTAAACCTGCTTGATTTTAAGCAATCTATTGTGTAAATTGCTATAAATAAACTTGACGTGACTTTACTAGAGTGCCGAATTGCAGAGCCCGCGCAAACATATCCACGTTGCTATGGTCAGATACTTGATCAGATGATTAATCAGATGATGAAAAATGCTTGCTGTTTTCTAAATTTTGTAGTGTGTTTTGTAGTGTTTATTTTGTTGTTTAGAGGAAAGTAAGCAGCACATATTACATATTCATCCTAACGCCGCTCTCAGCAGTGTGGTCGGCATGAGATGTTCGCTAACAGTATATTGCTGCTCACATATTTCAAACTAAATACTTACCCCTATAAGCGAAAATCGTATATCGCGTCAAGCCTCAGCCCTCAGGCTGAAGGAAATGCTAATTCACACCTGTACAGTAGAGGGCGCAGCTCAAACCTTTCAGCTCTGCTGCCATTCAGGATTGCAGAAGAATAGTATGCAGGAGAAGAAAGATCAAGGGTGCGTCTCAATCAGCTCCCTAGCTCGTGAATCAGTACAGTATATTGTGCACACGAATTCGGGCACTGGTAAGGACAGTAAAGGACTCTATATTTCCGGCGACTTGACAACATCCTCATTGTACATCATCACTACTGGTATTTGGACAACAGCAAAGCTGATATCTTAATGTTATTTAAAGTACATTATGATAAATACTTTGCTTGTTACATATATGGTATGTGTAACATTTCAGCCGTAAATAAATTATACATGTTAGCTATAGATTATGTTCATTACCTGCCTAGCGATGAATGTTTATGCTGAAATGTAATAAAATAATGGTTTGTATTTTAAAAAACTTCTATCGCGTGTCAGATGTGTAGTGAGTTGGCTCACGTGATTTAAGTTTCACCCTTCAGAACTTCCGTTAAGGGAACATAGTGAGCATCGATGCTCCCTCATTTTCACGGTGCATTTAGTGACCTTATTATTTAACATTTAATTATTGAAGGTTTGAGTAATGTTCTGAGCTTGCCTTTCACTGCTTTTATTTAAGGATTTTTAAGAAGTCTGAGATGAGTAAATGCAAATGTTTACACAGCGCACACACGCCTCTGCGCTTACTCTCAATTTCTCTCAACATTGGGACAGGATACACAGGAAAACAACGTAACTTGCATTACTTATTTGAAAAAGTAACTCAGATATTTTGTTGTAAATTTAAAAGTAATGGGTTGTATACATCTCAAATAAAAAAAATTTTTTCCTGTCTCCATTTGACATTACATCTTTCCCCGGATTCACAGGCAAGGCTTAAACCTAGCCCCAGACTAAAATGCATGTTTGAGCTAATTTAACTGAAAGCAACTTGCACTGACATATATTAAAATATATCACTGCCATTGTTTTTTCTCAAGATGCACACCAGTACAAAAAAGATTTCTAAGGCACATTTGAAAAAGCTACTTAAATGTCCTAATTGAACTAAGGTCTTATCCTGGCTTAGTTGAAGCCCTCTCTGTGAAACCGGCCCTAGTGCACAAGCCTGGAGCAAGAGTTTCTGATATACTACTAAGTGCAGAGCTTGCAACTAACATTCAGATGAATGGGAAGGCTGAATGAAAAGCTCTCTCCAGGTATGCTAGACCTCCTTGGTTGCAATAAGTATCAATGGGATTTACGAGATTTGAGGGATAAAGAAAGATAAAAAAAAAAAGCAAGTTTGTGGACCTAATGCAGCAGCTGCATCCAAGCAAATCATCTGGATAAACAGAAGACTGCTGCTGAGCTGCCATTGATTTCTAAATTGTGATCCATTGATTCCATGTGCTCTCACTCGGGAAGTGAGATATAGAGACATGGCAGAATTTATAACAATAAATCACGTTTCCTTTATTTAATCAAGTGCGTTTAGCATTATGGGTATTTGAATGATAGGCCTCTCAGTGTACAACACCCTACAGGCAGCTTGGATTGACAATGTAATGCTATACATAAATTCTGCAGACTCTAATAGTCAGTCTGATCTCCAGCAGCTTATAAATATATAGGAATCTAATCAGTGAACATTTAGTATCACAGGAGAAAATCAACTGTTTGAATCATATCGACTGCTTGAATCAAAGCGCTTTCATTGAATTTATTCTGTAATTCCTCTATCATTACTTAGCAACAGGGCTGTACCACTGCTAAATTTATATCCCATTGGCAAAACAATTGCACATTTTAGCTTTTTTTGTGAACTTGAAGCCTGAATTTAATATAACGAAAGAGAAAGACTAGCCGTCATGAAATAATAAACAGAGAACTAGATTCAGGGATGAAATAGATTGAGACTATTCATGATGAGCCAGTTGGCTGTCAAAACCAAAATGTATATGCAGTGTAAATACACAAATTAATTAAATTAAATTTATTACAAAAATAAAATAAATGTAAGTTCCACTATTGTCAGGCCAGTCTTTTTCCATCAGTGATAACACAGGTCACAACTTTTTTTCAAGCAACTCACTATGCTACACTTCTCCTACTGTACTGTCTGCCCCTGAGTCTTCTCACAAACTAGAAGCAAAATAAGCAGAAGAATGGTGTAATGTGATACCAGACTCAGACACAGAGAGTTTAGTGAACTGGACAGGCATTTTATTGCACAGTTAGACAAGGAGAGTAAAGTAAGTAAATGCAGATTTAGAGACTTTTGCAGGTAATGGCAGAAGAATAATGGGTTCTTTTCTCAAGTAACCAGGTTACTTGAGAAAGCACGGGAATGAATATACTGATTGCAGAGCACACACTTCCCTGAATGGAGATCAGTGGATTCCAGGAGTGGAGAAAGGTAAGTAGAGCTGGTAATTATGGAGTGGGTTTAAAGGAGACACTGGAGCGAAGGAGAGTCAAACTCTTCCAAGTATTGAGTCTTCATCCACATGGGAGACCAGACTATGAGGGAGTGAGAAGTGTGTGCTCTTATAGTGCTCTTGATGAGAATACTAACAGGTGCCAGGTGCAGGTGATCAGTAACCACTGTGATGGGATGTGTGAGTGTGAAGGAACAAACATGCAGACTAATGGCGCTTTTCCACTGCATGGTTCGGCTCGGTAAGGTTCGACTCGGCGTGGAACGGTTCGGCTCGCTTCGCTTTTCCACTGCATGGTACGACTCAACTCGGTACGGCACGGTTCGGTTCGCTTTAGCTCGGTTGCTTTTCCACTGCAGTTAGTACCGCTTCAAAGTGGGTGGGACTAATCATTATAGTTGCCACCTCTACTGCCATGACATCATTGTAAACGCAAATTTTTCATTCTGTGTTGACCCATCCAGCTCTCACTGGATCCGCTCCTCGGCAACCAACGAGAGGAACGTCTGCACCTCGTCCACTGACCACGATTCAGCCATTTCATTTTTTTTGTTGAAGCTTTTTACTTATTTTTTCAAGCAAATACTTTAAAAACAGGTGCTACAGCGTTGGCTGTTGTCTACTGGCTATTTAAATCTAGCGGGTTTAGTTTCTCGTGTCGCAAATACAATGATGCTGGTAGTGATGATTCTGTCTGACCAATCAGTGAGCTGCAGTGTTTTCACGTCACATTTTAGTATCGGTACGGTACGCTTGGAACCTCAACAGAGGTGGTACCATTTAAAGCGAGCCATACCGTACTGTACCGTACCATGCAGTGGAAATGCGCCATAAGTGAGCCGTACCGAACCGTACCATGCAGTGGAAAAGCGCCAAAGCATGCCGTACTGAACCGAGCCGTACCGTACCATGCAGTGGAAAAGCGCCAAAAGAAACAGTGAGCTTTGGATGCTAAAAATGCACAGTACCGGACAAGTTAATCAAGTAAAATTATTAAATAAACACAATCCATCCCTGCTAGATAACTCATATTCTGGAGGACTACACAACTGAAGTCTCAGTAATTTCTTAAATGCCCACTGAAGTGCCTTGAGACGCGCAGCATTGTATGATGCATTGACGTTATTTCCACTGAAACAGGAAGCTAAGGCGGAACATAATGAATGGCTCCTCCGCCTTTTCAAATAGCCAATAGCGTTTAGTTTACCTCACAGACTGCGAGTTTACCTCACAGACTGCGAGTTGTACTTGACAGCACCATGGAAACGAATCCAAGTGCTGATACGTTGGATTCAATAGTAACGTTAGATATGTGAATAAATTCTAGCCATTTCATTCTGAAAACGGAATAAAACTCGAGCGTTTGAGCAACCGAACACACGTCCAACCCATATTCCCATATCCGGTTCGTGAACGATTCGTTCTTTTGAACCGGTTCTTTTTTTGTGAACCAGTCAAACCAGTTCACCAAATCGAACTGAATCGTTCAAAACAGAGTCAGCGCTGATCCAGTTTTCTAAGGTTACTCGCTTTCGAATGTGCCTGACAGTCAATCCGACTCTAAATAAACAATATCCTGGAGTATATGTTACTTCAGTAACCCCGACAGTTAACTGATGAGCACGAACAGCTGACACTGAGCATGCGTTTACTGCCGAACGTACAGTCAGGTACAGCCTTGGTCGCTTTGGCCAGGTGGTATTTATAGCATAGCGGGCGGGTCACTTTAGATTCTAGAGAGCATTTCATTGGACAGAAGATGTGATGAGAAGTCCGCGGTGACGTCATAAAAATCTGTGATCCATTTTAGCGGAAGTGAGAGACTGAAAGTTTTGAATGCTTATGTCTCTTAAATGTGAATTTTGTCATTGTTTTGGAACACACCAGCTTATTAATACCATTAAGGCTAACATGTTCATCCTAAGAGCTATAAAAAAACGTATTTTTCTTATTTCAGGGGGCCTTAAAGGTGATTCTAAAGGTGAACTTTTTTACCACCAAAACTTTTTATACTGTTGATTTTAATTTATTTACTGTTTTCAAGTGTGCTGCCTTTCCAGTGTGAAAAATAGCTATTTAAGACATATCAAGTGTAAATGAAAATCAGTATATATATGATAATACAGCAGGCAACAGACTATTGCATTGTCCTCACCCATTGTAAGCAACAATGAACTTACAATTTAATGGCATTCAACTTGTGATAAAATACTCTAAAAGTCTAAATCTCTTTCAAGAACAACTGATCTGCTGTAACCTGCAATTTCACTGTAGGAGGAAACATGATGCATTGTGTTTAACTGATTTTAAATGTCTCTACCAATGTTAAAAACAAACCTACAATCTTGCTAATTATTATTTGTGCATGCAGCGAGGTGCTCAACTACAGAAACTGCAGAAATATATATTTACATCTTAGCTGATATAGGAAGATTTCAAGCAGTTCAAACTGAAGATACAGTGATGATATACAGTACAGTTAGCACTAGACACACGTCTGGAGAAAGTGAAAGTCAGGTGCAGTGATTGAAGGAAGGGACGTTTGGAGGAGAATGCGTATCTGTGTGTAGAAGACAGAAACAGTGGGCTACATCCTACACCATCTGTTTCCTCTCCCTCTATCCGTCCTCAAAGGGACGTGTTTAGGAGCGTGTGCGTGTGCGTGTTTTAATGCACCCACACAGGTGAGAGAGATGCGATTGTAGAGCTTTAAAACAGAGATATCAGCCAGTGCTGGATGTTTAGGGTGCAGATGTACATCAGGACCCAGGACAACAATCAATGCACACCTTTATTTAGATTATAAAATAAAAACACTTGCGGTCACATCTATACTGTTCTCCCAAGATTTTTACCATAACAACTTTTTAAAATTTGTTTGATGGTATAAATTAATGTGTTTTGGTTGATTCAGTGATACTAAATATTTTTGACTTCAATAAAAGTTAACACAGAGGTTACCAATTTTTATTTCCAGTTTAGTTTTGCACCATGACATTGCAGATCAGAGGCACATGTTTGCTATTACAGGTCAAGATAGCCCATCATTTTGCAGTATAGGCTAATGGTTAAAAAAAACTAAAACACTATCTATGAATAAATTACAGAACTCACTTTAACTTTAAATAACCTCGTAGTGTCTAAAAAGAAAGTCCTGTGTTTGAAAATAAGTAAGTGCATGAACGCAGTATTGCTGCTAAATGAAAAAAGAAGAAGAAAACAAAGTATAATTTTGTAAACTATTATTATGAGCTGCAGGTTCAAATCACTGAGCTCTTTGTGACTAACTCCCTCATGTAAATCTAACAGGTCAGGGGCAGGTGACTAAAGCGTTATTATTAGGTTGTAAGCACATCTTGTTATTTTTCTTATTTCATTGTTTCATAGCAATTAACACACAGGATGATTTAAAATCCTGCGTTTTTAAAATTGTATATCTTCTAGGGGTGAGAAAAATTCTTAGGATGGGGTCAGAACAAATCCATTGAGTCTTAAGATGGAGTCAACTTTTTGCTTATTTTTTGGTAACCAGACAGTTGACGGCACCCATTGACTTCCTTAGTATTTTTTTCCTACTATGGATGTCAGTAGTACTTATACTATGGCTTGTGTCAAAATGATTTACGACTTTGACCTTTGACCTTTTGGCAGGTTGAACTTCCGGTGACCTTTATGATTGACGGGTTGAACTTCCGGAATGCGGTCATGGGATTAACCTATTGACCCTGCTAGCCTATCGATCATGGGTTTTGACAGTTGCTTTTGCCCCGGTGACCTATGTAGGACTAAATCATAATTTTGACGGTTAGTTTTTGACCTTATTAACCTTTTTAGCCCTAAATCATAGTTTTGCCGGTTGTTTGAACTTTGTCCCAGTTATGTGTGTGCGTGTGTGGTTATATGGCTTGTGCCTGTGCCTGCAGTTATTTCATATATGTGACATTCAGTTATTTCACATTTATATATAAAACATTCTATAATTTATATAACCTAAAACAATTAAAGGTTGAAAAAACATTTAGTTATTTCACATTCATATGTAAAACATCCTATCCTTTATATAATTTATATAATATAAATTATCATGCTAAAGTTCTTTTTAAAAGTGTATAATATATCATCTAAAGCAATTTAACTAAGGTTGAAAACATTCTGCTCTTTTTTAAAATTATATAATGAAATACTTATAAAATCTACATAATGTTGCATATCACACTAGCAATAGTTTGAAAAAACATGCTGTTCTTTTAAAAGCTTACTAAAACCAATTGGTTTAGATGAATAAAATCATCTTACCTTATTTTAGAAAGTTGAAGTATACCATTGATGTCCACAAAAATGCAATGTATGAATGGATTCAAAATTGTTTTACACAACTGAATTCACATAGTCATTCCTGAATGACCTCACACTGTCTCAAAACATAAGGAGCGCGCGCGTGTCTGTGTGTCTATGCGCGCGTCCTCTTCCTGCGAGCTCTGACCCCCCTCCTTACAGTGTAACTGTCAAGTGAATCTCACACTAACAAAAGTTGAAAACATGCCTTTAAAAGTATAATATAAATATCTTATTGATCCAATTGTTTTAGTTTTAGATGAATAAAAAATGACTGAGTTAAAATTAACTCATCAATGTCCATACCATTCATGTCCACAAAAATAATTAAACTAAAGTTGAAAAACATACCTTTAAAAGTGTATAATATAAAATAAAATATCTTGCTAAAGTTGAAAAACATACCGTTCCTTAAAAGTATAATATAAATATCTTATTGATCCAACTATTTTAGTTTTAGATGAATAAAAAATGACTGAGTTAAAATTAACACATCAATGTCCATACCACTGATGCCCACAAAAATAATTAAACTAAAGTTGATAAACATACCTTTAAAACTGTATAAATGTAATGGTTATAAAATAATTTTACTAAGGTTGAAAAAATATTCAGTTCTTTTAAAAGAATAAAACATAAAAAGCTTACTAAAACCAATTGTTTTAGTTAAACGTAAATAAAATCATCTTACCTTATTTTAGAGAGAAAGTTGAAGAAGTGGCTCCTAACACATCATTGTCCATTGATGTCCACAAAAAATGCAATTTATGAATGGATTCAAAATTGTTTTACACAACTGAATTCATATAGTCATTCCTGAATGTCTCTCAAAGCACCGTCTCAAAACATAGGGAGGCGCGCGGTATGTGTGTCAAAAAGTAAAACACACGTGTGTGTGTGTGTGTGTGTGTGTGTGTGTGTGTGTGTGTGTGTGTGTGTGTGTGTGTGTGTGTGTGCGCGCCCCTTCACATGTGAGCTTTGACCCCTCTCCTTCGCATACCAGAGCACAGTGAAAGTGAGGAAGGGGTTTCCTAATATCACACTCACAAAAGTTGAAAAACATACTGTTCCTTAAAAGTGTATAAATAAAATGGTTATATAAATATACTGAAACCAATTATTTTAGATGAATAAATAAAATTCATCTTACATGTTTAGAGTTACAACTCTTGAACTTACATGTTCAAGAAGCTGTTGAGAGCTATAAATCACAGAGTGGTTCTCTCTCACACCAGCGTCTCTGACTCAGAGGGGTGTATTCAGTGATGGGATGAGACATTTTGAATGGTGTGTTAAACTTATAATCCTAAATGTTTAAATGACATCTTTTAAAAATAAAAGATGTTTTAAATAAATTATTAAAAGTCTTAATAAAAACAAATATTTTACAACGATGGTCTGTGGAAAAATTTGACTTGAACAAAGTATTTTTATTTATTTATCATGGGTATGTCAAATCACTTGAAAATTGAAGCGTCACAAGTCATCTCACGCCTGTGAAATATTCAGTAATTTCTTAAGTTGTATCTGTGAGAAAATGACAACCACATAGGCCTATCTTCAGAGAGAGCAACCATGAAAACATTTAGAAACTGGGAATCTTCCAGAAATAAGGTCCTTCCGATCAGCGCTGAGAAAGAAGTTACTGGACAATAATGATAGCTTCAGAATATCGGATGACAGATGAGTCTCTGTGCATCGTGTCAGAGCGCATGTCATGTTAGTCTGCTAACGCCTTTACAGAGCCAAAAGTTTTGTACACACAAAATTTATTTCAAATCATAATCGTAAAAGTTTACATTAGATATTTTAAAAGATTGTTTAAATTATATCTTTAAAGTTTGAATACATACTCATCTTCTATTTATCTTTTAGAAGACTTATGTATGATATAAATTATTTTGTTTAACGGTGACCTAAAGTATAATTGTTATTAAACAATGTCTGTTCAAAACTTTAGGTGGTCGTCTTAAATCTAATTTATATGAAAAAGATTCAATCAGCATATTTTTTTCCATGCTGGGTTTCAATTTTTATGGTGGGGGCTTTCCATAGCTATCCCGTACACCTAAAAACGACCATCACAGAAAACTACATTAAAAATGAAATAAATAAATCATTTTATAAAATGTAAACAAAGTTTTAGCTAAATAAAAACACCTTACATTTCCAGAGAGGTGAAGTAGTTCTTTATGCAATGATAAAAACGATCCAAAAAAGCAAATAGTTTAAGTTGTCATAAACAGAACAAAACAAAACAAATCCTTCAGTGATAAACTACAGTGTGAACTGAAGCTTCAGGATATAGGGCGACAGAACAGATGAGTCTCGGCGGACAATGTCGCAGTAAATCTAGTCTGCTAACGCCTTTCCAGAGTACATCCAGAGTTTACACTAATTTCATTTAAAAGCATAACCTTAAAAGTTTAAATCAAATCTTTAAAATCATATCTTCTTAGAAGATTTATGTATTATTGTTACTAAGCAGCGTCTGTCCAAAAACTTTAGATTGTTACATACAACATGAAACATGTTGTCAAGGTTTGTCACAATGTTTTTTAAGAAATCCTAGGACTTCACATTGCTCTTATTTAGTCAAAGTTGTATCATTTGGAAAATCAAAGTAAAAATCATACATCGTCTTAATTCAGAGTATAAGTATAAGATCGTATAAGATCATTTTTACTCGTATCTCCCGAACTAGGGTGAAACCCTTTACTGAGAATATACCACCGGTCATCTACTCAAAATATATGTAGAAGTTTCAAATGTTAGCATTTGTTGATGGTGGCCGCATGAACAGACTTTGGGGAGAGCTATAGCAGAAAGCATGCCCTTTGACCTCCTCGATTTTGGAGGCTTTTTTGTTAAAGATTTCTCCCATCTAGCGGTTCTCCCATCTACTCGCTTTTTGCAACTTTGGTAAATGTGCCAAGAAGCTATGACAACGTGTCTTCCAATAGCACATCATCGAGTTTAACTATACATGTTCTACCGTTATGCTGCCTATATAATGATTTACACAACCAAGCTCGTCATTTAGACCGTAACTTTGACTTACCTGTCGAGAAGAAAGCAGGCAACTTCCCTTTCAAAGTCTTTCTCCTTCATTAGCTCTTTCCACCTGGGAAATTTATTTATTTACATACCGATAAATAAAATTTTTGCTTTTTGGCGACGACCAGTGCAGCCTTTCAAATGTGCCAGGGGCAGTATTTTCAAATTTTCATCCAGGCTGCCCCGGGTTCGACTCCCGGTATGGGAAGACAATTTTTTTACATCGCCAACAAAATTCAAGTTATTCAAGTTCATCAATAATCATTTTTAGTTATGCATAGTCTTAGAGGCCTACACGAACTGCAGAAACAAGCAGTTTCTTGAAGATTCGGTACTGAATCATTTTCACAAATACAATTATTGAATTCAGAAAATTTCACTATGGAATATTTACTTTATCTATCATAATTTCAATTTAGTACGTCATCATTTAAACTTTTCATCTCATAATTATGACGCATAGTCATAATTTTTATTTCAACTTTTTAATTCAGAATTACAATTTTTGTCAATTACGCCTTTTTAATGTAATACTTCAAACGGTTTTAAGTCATCATTTGGTTGTTGACTATAGTAGTGCTGATGATGAAATGTGTCGAGTTAGGCTAGCGCTTTTTGTACCTCTCTGGTCTTTTTCAAGATGGCGGAACGACACGGAAGCTTCCTTGGACATACCCGCCCCATGTAAATAAAGATAAGAAATGATCTGATTTTAAGAAAGATCATTTTACACCCATGAGGACATATTTTATGAATACAGACAATGATTTTAGCTAATAAAATAAAAATTTTCAACCCGAGCGAATCTACACATGAGAGGCCTTCAGAAGTCATAACTTCAGCGGCTTAGGCCCATTGGTGTAGGTATTTGTAAAAATCAAATACTCTATTACACTTTTTAAAGTTAGAATAAAAAGACCTGTAGTGTTGTCTGACACAAGGCCATTAACTTGTTTTATAAATGTACTTTGCTTATTTCTACAAATATCAACCTGATAAATGAAAATCAGAAAAAAGAAAAAACAGTGTTTTAAAATACAACTAAACCATGATAATGTTTAGTTTAGATGTTGATGACTCAGGCATAGTGCAACCAGATTTCTCTAACATCTCACTCACAACGCAAAACGTTGTAAATAAACATTTTCAAACTGTAATTTAACCATATTTTATTAATATTATGTTGATTTAAAGTTTTTGTTATTAACTAATACCTTTATCTTTTAACATCCGGCACAAAATGAAAGAGATGAATTATTTGAAAAAAGGAATATTCACAATCTACAGTTAGATTTTCTCCTACTTAGTATCTGTGGGTGTATTTTTACACATTCTTGTAAAGACTATGGACTAACTTTAAAACAATCTTTATACAGGAATGAAACGTGTCCATGTAAGATTCAAAAGACCAATTCGCTAAGAAAAGTTTCCAAATGATGGTTTTATTACTCCGCTAGATTTAGTCATCTTGTTCAGATAGCAGGCGAGACTGTTTCACATGTTGTATGTGTTTTAGATGAAAACGTTTCTTTGAGAGCCGTCTATAGAAATAAATGACGCTTAAGAATTTAAGCGATAGTCTTTCTGTTTGACTAAATTGATATCAATCACACAAATACGAATCACACAAAAGTACATGCTGTTTTACACTTAAACTATTGCACCGAGAGAGGCATATTCATCAAAGTTCCACACTTTGGTAAAACCTGCAGATAAAATTGCACGAATAGTAAGTTCTAATTCTTCATCACCATGAGCCATTTAAAAACATACACAGAAAAAGCCACTATAGTGATCAGTTTTGACTTTTGGGGGTTTTGTCATTGACATTTTTTGCTTCTTTTTGTTTTTGTACAGTTTGCAAAAAGTATATAGTCTCAGAGCGTGGTCAAACATGTTCATATAGGAATGTATCCTATACTTTATAGGTCCTTCTAGTATGAGAGTGTTTAGTATGAGAGTGAATCTTTCTGCTATGTCTACGAAACATCGACGTGAAAGATGAGTATTGCTGTTTTTTCTGTTACCTATTACAGTTTAAACTCGTCTAACTATTACACTTATTTTGTTATTATACACAGTTAAGCTAATGAATTACGGTTGATAAGTGTTATATTCATGTGAAAGGGGGGATGATTCATTTTTTATTCCGTCCACATCAGAGTTTTAGGCATCCGTCTTTTAGGCCCGATCCAGAAAACAGACGTTGTGTCTTAATAATTGCTCTTCTTTTTATGATCTTCTTTTTATTCTGCATAATGCTGAAATATTTTAACCTATCGTCAATTTCAAGCGTTAGATAAATCGTCTAACTATTATATCTTGTTTATACCTGGATTCTTGTTTAACAGCGCTATTGTTCTCGGCCTCATCAAAGTTCACATAGTTTTCACCGACTCTGAAACAAGACCAAATATTAGTTGCTCTTATTTAATTTTGGTTACATTGTTTTTATGCATCATGTTAAATGTAAATTTTATGATAGGAAAGTACGGACAGCGCCTTTGACCAATCCTCTACATATGGGGCACTTGCTCAGAGAAGGCGCACATTCTTTGCACACAACTAGGTGACCACAGGGCATGAAGACAATGTTCACTTCCTTATCCATGCAAACTTTGCAGATGCGCTCCTCTTGAAGTCTTCTTAACTGTTCCTCCATAGGCAAGTCTGAAAGATCTTGACTCGGTGATGCAGCTTCATTTGTCTGGGCCGTCAGGCCACACTCAAATTCCATCTCTAAAGCAGACGTCACCACAGGATTGTTCTCTTGTTCTCTCACAAATTCTCTCGAGTCGCTGTCTCCATTAGTCAATAGCCGCTCAAATAGTCTTGGAAATCTTGCTTGAATCTGACGGACAAACTCTTGGCCCTTTTCTTGCAGCAGGTATTCACATCTTGGAAACCACTTGGCATGTTCTACCCATGGATCATCACCAGACTCCCAACATCTGAGTCCACCATCGCAACAAAAGCACTTCACGTCATCATTACGACCAACATAGTAAAAACCAGCCTTAGCCAATTGGTCTGGTCGAACAGTTATTCTTGAGGGCCAGTAGACAAATGTGAGCAACCGGTCTTCACACTGTTGCATTGCCGATCCATTGGAAAGGATAGATAAAGGTACATTATCTGCACGGTCATCTCGAACGAAGCGGCAGTGGGGGTAATGCCTCTGGTGTTCTGATACTGCCAGATCTCCCGGTTCCCAGTTGCTAAGCTGGCCTCCACAACTGAAGCAAGCCACTCTGTCGCCCTGGCCAAGGTAGTAGAAACCACTTTTGGCAAGCTCGGCCGGAGCTACTGGTGCAAGAGTCCAATTCTGAAAGGTGTCAAGGCGTTCCTGTTCCCGACGCATGTCAGGATTCTGACAAGCCGGAGGGCGCTGGTGAGACATATCCATGTTTAAGTAAACTCCTCCGTTTGGCCTGATACGGATGCCGTGGTGGTCGATGTAACGGGTGTCGCAGGGGTGGAAAGAGGATGGCTTCGTTGCGAAGCGGGGAAAGGGCACTTTTGATGAAGACATAAAAATGGGACCACAGGGCGTATCCACTCAAGCCCTTCTCTCTGCCGGACATCCCATGACTAGTGTCTAGTCGTCCATGACAGAACACATCATCTTATTAAAAAATGTAATGAGAACAAAGAACAACACCACAAAATGTCCTTTCTTCTGTACACGGCGGGCAAATTAGTTGTATCATTTGATATGATACAACTGTATTGCCGCCTCGGAAATACGGTAATTAAAATGCAGAAAACAAATATTGAAATATTGAAATATTCTAAATATTACTCTAAATATTATTATTATAATACTATTTTTATGAACTCAGACATTTTTTTCATTCAGAAATTTTTATTTCAACATTATACTTTCATACATTGAAGAAGAAATTTGAGTGAAAGACATTTACAGATGGTCTAACCAGAATAGAAAATCTCTGCAGGCTATCATGTTTTGCTCCAGGGTATAGTTGACCAGACTTTCAACTAATTCACCAACGTCAGTTTTTGCATTTTTTGACACCAGTGACACACAGAGATCCGTTACAAATGTCCATATAGCGAGAATTTCTGTGATTTCGAATTCGTCGCAACATCCACCCAACACATCCAGAACTTTTCTGAGGATTACGCCGATCGGCTCTTTGCCGTTAAAAAACATGGGTGTTACATCAGGCCATGGCTTTGTCAAGCCTCTTACGACGTCCATTTCATTTTTGAGATTTGTCACACGTTTGGTATCCTGCGCACAATCTTTTTTCATATCACACGCAGCGTCGATGATCCTGTGCATCAAGCCAACCATTTGGCCTCTAAAATGATCTTTAAACATACAGTCCAGCGCAGCTCTTAAACGACACTCTTTGCCCGTGGCACACTCACACACCGGAGGATAATTGTACCCCGTATCGCCAGAACTGGACGGGGAGTCGTTCTCCATCAGGTTTTGCGTCGCCATTTTTTCAGCTTTTCGACGAGTCTCCTGAATCTCCTGGAATGTTCCTGGAATCTCCCTTGCGGTGCAATCGTGCGTTAATGCTCGGAAGTTTGTGGGTCAGAAGTTTGCGTCAGGCTCAGACAAACAGGACTTTCAACTTTTGTTGCAGTGGCGCAGCAGTCCGAGGCTAGTAGAGCTAGAGTAGAGCGTGCAATGTTCTGAAATATTTATCAGGCTGGGGTCCACCCACCCCGCTGGAGGGGCTGAATAGGGGTTGTCATCAGGAAAGCCATAAATAACTAGGTCCTGCATAAACAACAAGTCCTGGGTCCAAGTCCTATCCAAGTCCTCCAGAGAGAAGAATAGAATAGAAGAATAGAATAGAATCGGGCATTTATATAGCGATTTACAATCATATCAGGGGATCTCTCCTCAACCACCACCAGTGTGCAGCATCCACTTGGATGATGCGACGGCAGCCACAGTACAACGGCGCCAGTGCGCTCACCACACACCGGATATAGGTGGAGAGAGGAGAGAGAGTGATAGAGCCAATTCAATGTAAGGGGATTATTAGGAGAGAAGTTTATTATTTTCACTCAATCCAGTTACAAAATCTGATTAAACATTACATGGGTGAATTGTTCAACATAAGTTCTGTAACACACATTTAGAAAGTAGGATGTATTTCATTTTATTTTTTCTTCAAACAATGAGACAAAAGTAGCTTTGTATGCACAGATTTTGAGAAAGAGACATCCTTGTCTTTATTTTTAAAAACATAGAACCAGAGAACAGAGAACCTTGTGCGGCATATCCGCATAAAGGGTTAACATATACATTTTAGCATTATTTAAAAACTAGGATGATATAATAATATAATGTAAATGTCTCACGTGAAGATTTTATCAAATCAAGCCAATTCATGCGAATACTGTCGTATATGACCAAAGAGATATATAACAAATATGATATCCGGGGGGGAAAGTGTAAAGAAAACGCCATACAAAACATTACATTCACACTCGGCAATTCGATAAGTGTTAAAAGTGTAAGGAAAATAGACAGGCTACAATAGATTGAGAATGGTGATGTTAAAAATTGTTAAACAGGGTGTTTCAGAAGAAATGCAAAGATGTGCTTTTTACGAACGCCCGCTCTACACGTGACGTCACATCTCCGCGTTGCTGTTTTGGCACGCTTTATGGAAGTTTGAATCGTTCAGTCATACACACAAGTGCAGCGATGGAGCGCGTGAACACGAGCAGTGTGAGAGGATTCCTGAGATCTTGCGACGATCTGACTGAGAAAATTCGCTGTTTAATACAGAAGAAACTCATCAAGAAGTACTTGAGCAGGTAATATTATGCGCTTACGATGCAATGTGTGGGAGTGACGCAGTATCCAGAGGTTGAATTGTAAAAAAACTAAAAAACCTATTTTATGCGTGGATTAAAGAATAGAATAAAAACAAATAGGCATTTATTGAAGACATATTTTTTATATCATTGTAGAATGTATTTCTCTCTCACTAGCCTATGGACAAACAATCCCATGCATGCCAAACTATCATTTGGCATAACTAATCATTATCAACATATTTTTTGATAAAAGAGTTCCAAATGATAATTTTAAGCGCTCCAAAGTTCACTTTGTCCACAAAAAGGAAATTAGCCTTAATTTACTGAAGGCTATGGATGTTAGGTAAATATGTTTATTAAATTGTACACATTCATTCATGTACACGTTATGTGTTTCTTCTCCTCTCACATTAAATCACAATTTAGAAAAAAAGAAATTAGAAAAAAGTTGATTAGTTTGATTATTTTTGTCATTGTTTAACATTTCTCAAAACATTTCTGTCAAATATGAAATGTTTAGTTTAGCTACTTGCACCTTATCTCACACTTTAACCGTTATCAGCTATTATCAGATAGTATTGTCCTAACATAGACTATTATTGTTATTGGCCTAACATAGACTATTGTTTTAACTCTGGTTTAACTTGCTGTGCGTCTGTTCACCGGCCAGCATGTGCTCTAACACTGCAGCATCAGCCGCTTCATTGAC
Organism: Leuciscus leuciscus; assembly: GCF_965113295.1. Taxonomy (NCBI): domain Eukaryota; kingdom Metazoa; phylum Chordata; class Actinopteri; order Cypriniformes; family Leuciscidae; genus Leuciscus; species Leuciscus leuciscus. The sequence continues at coordinate 11,639,377 of NC_138732.1, forward strand.
TTTGAACTGGTGTATGAATGTGTTTATTTTATGTTAACTTTATTTTTGCTATTGTACATACATTTTATTCTTCTAACTGTTTGTCTTTGGTTAACACAGTTGGAGAAGAACAACAGGGAGGTTGGAAGACACAGTAGAGGAACTACAGAATAAATATGGAGAGAAAACAGCATTAAAAAGGATCAAGTCCATAGTGAAAAAAATCAGAAAAAAGAATATCAAACGTAGGAAAAGATTTATAATTTACTTTGTTAGTGGTCAATATGGTTCTCAATCTTCAATAAGCTTTACTATAATGTTTACATGGTTTTGGTTGTGTATTTAATTGTAAATTTTTTAACAGATGGTGACATTCAAACGCTGAGCGTTCAAACACATTCTGGAAACATGACAAATCAACAGCCTAACAACCTTCCACAACGACAGCATAATAATACTACATCATTCGGACAGCCATTAATTCAGAACCCTAATCAGCTTAACCTCACAATTGCCCAGAAGAATGGTGGGACAATAGTTACTACAATTATGGTAGAAAAGACAATATATGGTGATGTTAACATCGGTGCGGTGAGTGTCTGATAATTTAAGAAACAGTTGCTTAGTTAAGAAATGATGTGTATGTGTTTTTTCACAAATTTTGTTTTGTTTTTTAAAGTTAGTCCATAGTCTTTACAAGAGTGTGTAAAAATACACCCACAGATACTAAGTAGGAGAAAATCTAACTGTAGATTGTGAATATTCCTTTTTTCAAATAATTCATCTCTTTCATGTTGTGCCGGATGTTAAAAGATAAAGGTATTAGTTAATAACAAAAACTTTAAATCAACATAATATTAATAAAATATGGTTAAATTACAGTTTGAAAATGTTTATTTACAACGTTTTGCGTTGTGAGTGAGATGTTAGAGAAATCTGGTTGCACTATGCCTGAGTCATCAACATCTAAACTAAACATTATCATGGTTTAGTTGTATTTTAAAACACTGTTTTTTCTTTTTTCTGATTTTCATTTATCAGGTTGATATTTGTAGAAATAAGCAAAGTACATTTATAAAACAAGTTAATGGCCTTGTGTCAGACAACACTACAGGTCTTTTTATTCTAACTTTAAAAAGTGTAATAGAGTATTTGATTTTTACAAATACCTACACCAATGGGCCTAAGCCGCTGAAGTTATGACTTCTGAAGGCCTCTCATGTGTAGATTCGCTCGGGTTGAAAATTTTTATTTTATTAGCTAAAATCATTGTCTGTATTCATAAAATATGTCCTCATGGGTGTAAAATGATCTTTCTTAAAATCAGATCATTTCTTATCTTTATTTACATGGGGCGGGTATGTCCAAGGAAGCTTCCGTGTCGTTCCGCCATCTTGAAAAAGACCAGAGAGGTACAAAAAGCGCTAGCCTAACTCGACACATTTCATCATCAGCACTACTATAGTCAACAACCAAATGATGACTTAAAACCGTTTGAAGTATTACATTAAAAAGGCGTAATTGACAAAAATTGTAATTCTGAATTAAAAAGTTGAAATAAAAATTATGACTATGCGTCATAATTATGAGATGAAAAGTTTAAATGATGACGTACTAAATTGAAATTATGATAGATAAAGTAAATATTCCATAGTGAAATTTTCTGAATTCAATAATTGTATTTGTGAAAATGATTCAGTACCGAATCTTCAAGAAACTGCTTGTTTCTGCAGTTCGTGTAGGCCTCTAAGACTATGCATAACTAAAAATGATTATTGATGAACTTGAATAACTTGAATTTTGTTGGCGATGTAAAAAAATTGTCTTCCCATACCGGGAGTCGAACCCGGGGCAGCCTGGATGAAAATTTGAAAATACTGCCCCTGGCACATTTGAAAGGCTGCACTGGTCGTCGCCAAAAAGCAAAAATTTTATTTATCGGTATGTAAATAAATAAATTTCCCAGGTGGAAAGAGCTAATGAAGGAGAAAGACTTTGAAAGGGAAGTTGCCTGCTTTCTTCTCGACAGGTAAGTCAAAGTTACGGTCTAAATGACGAGCTTGGTTGTGTAAATCATTATATAGGCAGCATAACGGTAGAACATGTATAGTTAAACTCGATGATGTGCTATTGGAAGACACGTTGTCATAGCTTCTTGGCACATTTACCAAAGTTGCAAAAAGCGAGTAGATGGGAGAACCGCTAGATGGGAGAAATCTTTAACAAAAAAGCCTCCAAAATCGAGGAGGTCAAAGGGCATGCTTTCTGCTATAGCTCTCCCCAAAGTCTGTTCATGCGGCCACCATCAACAAATGCTAACATTTGAAACTTCTACATATATTTTGAGTAGATGACCGGTGGTATATTCTCAGTAAAGGGTTTCACCCTAGTTCGGGAGATACGAGTAAAAATGATCTTATACGATCTTATACTTATACTCTGAATTAAGACGATGTATGATTTTTACTTTGATTTTCCAAATGATACAACTTTGACTAAATAAGAGCAATGTGAAGTCCTAGGATTTCTTAAAAAACATTGTGACAAACCTTGACAACATGTTTCATGTTGTATGTAACAATCTAAAGTTTTTGGACAGACGCTGCTTAGTAACAATAATACATAAATCTTCTAAGAAGATATGATTTTAAAGATTTGATTTAAACTTTTAAGGTTATGCTTTTAAATGAAATTAGTGTAAACTCTGGATGTACTCTGGAAAGGCGTTAGCAGACTAGATTTACTGCGACATTGTCCGCCGAGACTCATCTGTTCTGTCGCCCTATATCCTGAAGCTTCAGTTCACACTGTAGTTTATCACTGAAGGATTTGTTTTGTTTTGTTCTGTTTATGACAACTTAAACTATTTGCTTTTTTGGATCGTTTTTATCATTGCATAAAGAACTACTTCACCTCTCTGGAAATGTAAGGTGTTTTTATTTAGCTAAAACTTTGTTTACATTTTATAAAATGATTTATTTATTTCATTTTTAATGTAGTTTTCTGTGATGGTCGTTTTTAGGTGTACGGGATAGCTATGGAAAGCCCCCACCATAAAAATTGAAACCCAGCATGGAAAAAAATATGCTGATTGAATCTTTTTCATATAAATTAGATTTAAGACGACCACCTAAAGTTTTGAACAGACATTGTTTAATAACAATTATACTTTAGGTCACCGTTAAACAAAATAATTTATATCATACATAAGTCTTCTAAAAGATAAATAGAAGATGAGTATGTATTCAAACTTTAAAGATATAATTTAAACAATCTTTTAAAATATCTAATGTAAACTTTTACGATTATGATTTGAAATAAATTTTGTGTGTACAAAACTTTTGGCTCTGTAAAGGCGTTAGCAGACTAACATGACATGCGCTCTGACACGATGCACAGAGACTCATCTGTCATCCGATATTCTGAAGCTATCATTATTGTCCAGTAACTTCTTTCTCAGCGCTGATCGGAAGGACCTTATTTCTGGAAGATTCCCAGTTTCTAAATGTTTTCATGGTTGCTCTCTCTGAAGATAGGCCTATGTGGTTGTCATTTTCTCACAGATACAACTTAAGAAATTACTGAATATTTCACAGGCGTGAGATGACTTGTGACGCTTCAATTTTCAAGTGATTTGACATACCCATGATAAATAAATAAAAATACTTTGTTCAAGTCAAATTTTTCCACAGACCATCGTTGTAAAATATTTGTTTTTATTAAGACTTTTAATAATTTATTTAAAACATCTTTTATTTTTAAAAGATGTCATTTAAACATTTAGGATTATAAGTTTAACACACCATTCAAAATGTCTCATCCCATCACTGAATACACCCCTCTGAGTCAGAGACGCTGGTGTGAGAGAGAACCACTCTGTGATTTATAGCTCTCAACAGCTTCTTGAACATGTAAGTTCAAGAGTTGTAACTCTAAACATGTAAGATGAATTTTATTTATTCATCTAAAATAATTGGTTTCAGTATATTTATATAACCATTTTATTTATACACTTTTAAGGAACAGTATGTTTTTCAACTTTTGTGAGTGTGATATTAGGAAACCCCTTCCTCACTTTCACTGTGCTCTGGTATGCGAAGGAGAGGGGTCAAAGCTCACATGTGAAGGGGCGCGCACACACACACACACACACACACACACACACACACACACACACACACACACACACACACACACACACACACACACGTGTGTTTTACTTTTTGACACACATACCGCGCGCCTCCCTATGTTTTGAGACGGTGCTTTGAGAGACATTCAGGAATGACTATATGAATTCAGTTGTGTAAAACAATTTTGAATCCATTCATAAATTGCATTTTTTGTGGACATCAATGGACAATGATGTGTTAGGAGCCACTTCTTCAACTTTCTCTCTAAAATAAGGTAAGATGATTTTATTTACGTTTAACTAAAACAATTGGTTTTAGTAAGCTTTTTATGTTTTATTCTTTTAAAAGAACTGAATATTTTTTCAACCTTAGTAAAATTATTTTATAACCATTACATTTATACAGTTTTAAAGGTATGTTTATCAACTTTAGTTTAATTATTTTTGTGGGCATCAGTGGTATGGACATTGATGTGTTAATTTTAACTCAGTCATTTTTTATTCATCTAAAACTAAAATAGTTGGATCAATAAGATATTTATATTATACTTTTAAGGAACGGTATGTTTTTCAACTTTAGCAAGATATTTTATTTTATATTATACACTTTTAAAGGTATGTTTTTCAACTTTAGTTTAATTATTTTTGTGGACATGAATGGTATGGACATTGATGAGTTAATTTTAACTCAGTCATTTTTTATTCATCTAAAACTAAAACAATTGGATCAATAAGATATTTATATTATACTTTTAAAGGCATGTTTTCAACTTTTGTTAGTGTGAGATTCACTTGACAGTTACACTGTAAGGAGGGGGGTCAGAGCTCGCAGGAAGAGGACGCGCGCATAGACACACAGACACGCGCGCGCTCCTTATGTTTTGAGACAGTGTGAGGTCATTCAGGAATGACTATGTGAATTCAGTTGTGTAAAACAATTTTGAATCCATTCATACATTGCATTTTTGTGGACATCAATGGTATACTTCAACTTTCTAAAATAAGGTAAGATGATTTTATTCATCTAAACCAATTGGTTTTAGTAAGCTTTTAAAAGAACAGCATGTTTTTTCAAACTATTGCTAGTGTGATATGCAACATTATGTAGATTTTATAAGTATTTCATTATATAATTTTAAAAAAGAGCAGAATGTTTTCAACCTTAGTTAAATTGCTTTAGATGATATATTATACACTTTTAAAAAGAACTTTAGCATGATAATTTATATTATATAAATTATATAAAGGATAGGATGTTTTACATATGAATGTGAAATAACTAAATGTTTTTTCAACCTTTAATTGTTTTAGGTTATATAAATTATAGAATGTTTTATATATAAATGTGAAATAACTGAATGTCACATATATGAAATAACTGCAGGCACAGGCACAAGCCATATAACCACACACGCACACACATAACTGGGACAAAGTTCAAACAACCGGCAAAACTATGATTTAGGGCTAAAAAGGTTAATAAGGTCAAAAACTAACCGTCAAAATTATGATTTAGTCCTACATAGGTCACCGGGGCAAAAGCAACTGTCAAAACCCATGATCGATAGGCTAGCAGGGTCAATAGGTTAATCCCATGACCGCATTCCGGAAGTTCAACCCGTCAATCATAAAGGTCACCGGAAGTTCAACCTGCCAAAAGGTCAAAGGTCAAAGTCGTAAATCATTTTGACACAAGCCATAGTATAAGTACTACTGATGTCAATGGAGGTCGTCAGCTGTCTGGTTACCAACATTCTTCAAAATGACTTCCTTTGTGTTCAACAGAAGAAAGAAACTCATACAGGTTTGGAACAACTTGAGGGTGAGTAAGTAATGATAATTTTTGGGTGAACTATCCCTTTAAGGATCTGGAGGACCATTTCGAATAAATAAATGTAAATTCTGCAGTAGAAGAGTATGATAAAGACAGGGCACAATCTCTCAAACAAAATAACAAAAAGTGCTGTTCTCTTCAAGTAACAGGCCAATATCTTATAAATACATCTTTCTCGTCTGCTAATAAAGCAAAACACTGTTTATGTGGGAGTGAGGAGAACAAATATTTACACATAAATGTCCATATGATTTCAGCCGATATGTCTGTGATGAAAGCAAATGGATGGCAGTTCTCAGATTTGAGAGCTAAGCTCCTTGCCGAAGTACTTTTATGAATCAAATGAAGGGGCAAAATTTAATCCACTTCAAGCCATAAACTCACAAGCTCATAGGAATAAATCCATTAACCAGCAGCATCCTTTGAGTAAACACAAGCAGAAGAGTGTTTGGTTGCAGTGATAACTGCACAGATCAAGAGCAAAATTAGCATTACAACATAATTCTGGTGAAGTAAGATATATTTTTTCTGTAAACTGGCTAAATGGAGCCAAAATGTGTTTACTGGAACAAACAAAAACTGAACATGCATATATAGAAATAAAATGACAAACAAACTGCCAATCATTTCCTTCTCTTTTTGAATCACAGGTTGGATAAAGTAATTTTGGACTGTTCCCTTCTAATGTAAATTTCTTTTAAGTCACTGTAGAGTGTCCAGTACCATTCAAAAGTTTGGGATCAGTAAGATGGGTCGTTTTAATTTAAAACTATTACCTTGTGAACAAGAGTTTAGAACAATAGAACAAGGCTATAACATGAGACTATATATATATATATATATATATATATATATATATATATATATATATATATATATATATATATATATATATATATACATATATACATATATATATATATAATAACAACAATAGTTGTTCCAGATAGGGGGCCTGCAAGGTTCAATCATCTACTCAGAATATTCAGTGTCACATTTTCAACAAAAACAAGTAGGAAAAATGAATCTCAGTGATTGGAAAAGGACGCATTGGAGGTTACTAACCCCTTTCCACTCCTACCTTCTCCTACACCCCTACAGTAAAAAGGGAGAAGAACTCGAAATAGAAAAGTTAACTGAATATTAATAGATATCCACTGGAGAGTCAGAGTGCCCCCTGGCCTTCCTCTCTAACCACTCTCCTCTGTCTAACCTCCTCAACTCTCAAATCTACCTGTGTGCTGCATGGCTGGTCATTAAGCTCCAGAGAACAGACACAAGCAGAGGGGAAGAGAAGGACAAAGGCATTGACATGAACACAGCGGCCTACACCCTAATCTTCTACATTTGTGAGTCACAAACTGAGTCAGAGCTCATTAGCTTCAACAAGCTCAATGGTGGAGGTTCAAATGCATGCAGGTCTTGGGGTCTGGAGGTGATCTGTGCAGAGGAAACTGGTTAAAACCTCAGGTGATTTAAGACAGTTCCACATTCTTTTTTTGACAGTTGTATGGCAGTTAAGAGCACTTTTCTCAGAATGCGTTTTGGGAAAATGGCCTGTAAATGTGCTTGAAATTAGAATGCAAATTGTTCTGCTGTGTTTGATAATGTAAAAAGCTACGCAATTTTACATAACAGCATTACAAAAATATAAAAGTATAAGTAGTGTCTCATATTACCTAATAAGCATATAAAGATGACAATGAATGAGAAACTTCATATAAAAATACAACACAAAATATGTTAAATATACAATATCAAGATGTTGCGAGGAAGGAGATATATATATATATATATATATATATATAAACATTTTTTCAATAATATTATATTCACTAAATGTGCTAATGCATCGGGTCATATATTTAATTAATATCTTAAAATAAGTATCAAAATTTATGAAAAATCTAATTTCTTTAAAAAAATTACATTTGTAAGCCTCTTGTGTGCTGCATTTATTATTCAAGTAAACAGGATATCAAGAGAATATTAATAGTTTCCATTTTGCTTCCAACTTATGGCTATTAAAGCCTACGTGCCATCCCAAGAAAATACAGATATAATTCTCATGTTAATTTCCCTACATTCCGTGAATACTCTGTATTAATTCTCCCTGAGAGAGTTTAAATGTGTCCAGCTACACAATGTGATGCAACGTTCCGCAAGCGTCCTCATTTTCAGCACATTAATACGCATAAGCTACTTTCTTTAAATGTAGACTGGGTCCGTTGATACTCTTACAAGCTTTTGATCATCTGGGATTTACAGCTCAGAATAGCCAATAAAAAAAAAAATATTTGTTTGACATACAGCGTCTGTCCAGTCTTTGTAGACATGCTGTTTACTTTTAAAAAGATGACCCAACGTTTTGGAATCCAGGAGCAGAGACCCTCTGTAGGATAGAAACATCAAACAGATGGTGGAAGGGTAGAGGGCATAAACACAGAAAAACACTGGAAACCGCACAGAATATCTGATCACTGAATTGAGGAAAGACTTTGACACCTTTATAAAGTTCAACTTCTGCTTAAAAAACTGACAATATAGCCTAGCTTATATTCAGTGCTCAATTACAGTATTAAAGTGAATGCAAGAATTCATTCTAGCTTAAACTTTTTGTTTGGTTGAAATTTGCATAAAAATCTAAGTTACAAAAGCTTAACTTCTGCAGCATATCGAGCACGTCTTTAAAAGACAAACATTTAACATTGTTGACAAGACACATGAAATAGAGAGCACAAAATATTCCTTATTGTATATGTAATGTATACATGTTAAAGGGCACAGGTGCAGTTCTGTATAATAGCTTTTTTGTCCCAAAATTAAACACACACACACACAAATTCAATAAACCATGCAATATTAGTGAGGATGTTTTAGTGATTCTGGAAGTTACTTGGTTATCCTAGGGTTGCAATTGATGTATTAAAAACACAGATCTTAAACAGGGGTGCGTTTCCCGTACAACTATATAGCTCGCTGCTTAACTACCATAGTACGATGCATCGTTGGAGAAATCAACTAGCTAGTCACGACTGTTTCCCGAAACCGTCTGTCGCAAAGTATCGTTCAACCACGTTGGTTTATGACGTCTCGCACGTGGTGGACTAATAACTTATTTTAATTAATCTGTTTGAGATCGAATTAACGCTAGATTTTGTCATATAAGTTACAGACATGGCATCTGAAGACCATTTCTAATTTTTCTCAGTTATTTTGCTTTATTACCAGACTCAATATTTGGCTCGTTCTTACATAGTAGAGCACGTTCGCACATGCGCAGTCTTCAAAAACGGTGCTTTAAATCTCTTGACAAACTAAAAGACATAAATTACATTTGTATGTATTCTAAATAAATAACACGGGTTGTACTGAATGTCAGCTTGCTTATTTTGCTAAAGATAAGGATTTATTCAGTCTACATCTAATGTAAACTAGAAACTATGCTTCTAACGACAGCTCGAGAGCTGTCGTTCCAACCACACAAGTTTGCGATGCTGTTTGCGAACGTTCGTTTGAACGATGGTTTCGGGAAACACCAAATCGTTGAACTATGCTGATAACGACGGAACTTGCGACCATAGTTGGCTAACGATGCTTTCGGGAAACGCACCCCAGATCGATTGTGTGAATGATTTAGAGATTCACACATAAAGACCATCAACTGTTATGTTCCTGAATTAATATGTGACAGTCTTTATTAGTGAGTCATTGAATGATTCACTCAATCAATAGGTGGTTTGCAGTCACATGATTGTGATGACACGCAAAATTCAGATGGAGTGCAGGAAGTGAAGAGCGGAATGGACGAGATGGAGGAAAGTCCGTACTGTACTACTTTAGATGCTATTACAAGAGAAAGATATAACAAAAAATCGAAACATATGTTGGACGTGATCCTTACGTTATGAAGAGGAGCGATTTTTCAACTGAATTGAAAGATTTGCCTGTAACGTTACATTTGTCTTCAGTTACAGGGTAACTTACAAACTTAAAGAAAAGAAGAAACAATTACTTTGACTTTACATAGTTCGGAAACTGATACGTTACACAAACATAGCCACATAAGTTGTATTAACTCATTTTTGACGAAGTGATCACTGCACACACGGGCATTTTCCGATTCGGCTCCTCCCGACCGCAGACGTAGGTTTGCAAGCCATTTTTCCAGCGTTTTTCCGTCAATTTCTTGCATTTTTCCCCCTTATGAACAACAACTTTTGGTACATGATAAAAACTCCTCATGGTTTCTCGGTTTGATCGATTTGAGCAACCATAAAGGACGCAAAACATAGGCATTTTGAGTTTGTTATAGTGCTTCCTAAATGTAGCACATCACTTCCTGCCCTCCATCTGCATTTCGCGCCATGGCAACGCAGTGACGTGACGTCATATGCAAACAAGCTACAGTATACGTTCAAGAACGAAACACCATTACTGTGTGTTGCTCGGAAACAAGAAATAGTTATTTATCTGTGGTTGGCTTCACTTGGAACTTTTTTCGACTACAAAAATAGACAAGTATTATCAATATGCTGTATAAAATGTAGGTGATTCCATATTAATAATTTGTAAAACTATGGTTTAAAAGCAATATCTGACAAAGCTTAATCAAACAAGTATTGAGATCCGAAGCAGAATGGAAATAGGGAGTTGTCATGGCAGCGCCCACTGTCTACTGTCATTATTGACTTCCAAGTTATAATAAAGTATTTGAATAATAAACAGGCCATGCAGAAAGCTAAACATAATTAGGAGTTGTACATAGTTCTACAACACATCCTCCGGCCCTTACATGTTAATTACGGTAAATAACTGTGATAGATCAATGGTACATTTACATTTTACTGTAAAATACCGTTAAATTTACAGTTTTTGGAAGTACAAACGAACAAGTCATTGTATAATTTACAGTGAAAAAACGTAAATTGACATTCCCACAATTCCCTGCGTGACACTTCACATTTGATGTATTTTTGTTGAAATAACTATGTTTCGTCATAGTTTTCTTAGTTTTTTTATGATCAGTTATGTACATTAGGGTTTTATGTTACATTTAATGTTGTTAAATTAATGTTTATTGTATTTTTAAAATTTCATGTGTCACCATGATGGTGTTTAATGTTTGTGTGAATGACCCTGTGCACCTTCTATAAATATTATTATTAACTTTCTTGTGGAAGAACTACTTGTGATGAGCATTGATTAATCATGTGACTTTCATTACTGATGTTGTTTGTCAGTGTATTACTATGGTACAAAACAGATATTAATACTTTAATAGGTCGGTAAATTAACATTTTATCAGATAATGAAATACAGTGTATTATTTTACATTTTAAGTTAAATCTGTAAAACCTAAAATGTTGCTACTGTATTTTTTACGGGAAATTTCTGGTAACCACAGCTGCCACTTTTTTTCCGTAAATTTAACAGATTTTTTTTTTTTTACAGTGTATTAAATATGTTAGCTAATTTAATAATTTAACAATATAACTGCAGTATTACATTTAACAAAATTTTACCATATTAAAATCCATTCCACAGAATTCCAGTGTTTCCACCTAAAGAGTCTGAAATAACTCACGTTTCAGTACATTCTTATTTTTTATTTTATCTTTAAAACCATCTGAAAAAGAATGTCGCTGTTTACAAGTAACATTTGGTTGTCTGTTCCTACAACATGCATTGGTCTTGTCAGAGAATTTACTGAAAAGAGAGAAAAATCAAACAATCTGCAGTCACTGAGTACACGAGCTTCATGCCTGAGTCGTGGGATCTATAAAGCTTGCATGATGACGTTAAGTGCTCTGGGAAGTCACAATACCACTGGGATATAAACAGCACAGTTTGTCTGAGAAGACAACTTCTAAATCAAGCTGCTCCTCAATTTAATGGTACAGCCAGTCAATTCACCAGCCTCTCTTCTTTTTGTAACTAATGGGACATGGTGTTTGAGGAACACAGCTTAATATAGTAGAAATACATTGCAAGTGAATGTACATGTGTCTGTGGTATCAGTGTGGCCACAGTGGACAAGGAACAGAGAGAAGGAAGCCTTTGAGGGAGCCCATGGTGATGGTTCTAGAAGAGGATCATGGCAGCCCTAAGCGCCTTACACACTTTAAAAGCTCATAAACATTTAATGTATCAGGGTAGGACTGAGGCTAGTGTTATCACGGACTTGTGTTGACTCGATTACGGAGATCCCAGAGTGAGTCAGGTTTTCAGCTTGGCAAACACAAACAGATCAACTGGCATGAGGCCTCATGCTCTGAAACACAATCACCCTCACAGAAACATAAATCAAATTTTCAAAACACACACGTGAGAAGACGAATGGCGCTATTGCCATTGTAACAGGATTAGTTAAGTGATTGACAGTTGTGGTGTCCTATCAGGGGAGAGTATGGTCTATTTAATGCGGGTTGGCTGTATCCTGAGATACGTCACGTCTTTGCTCCGCCCCCTCGTGCGTCATTCACTGGAATCACAGGTATGTGTTGGTAGCGGCTGGTTTAAACCATAGACTGTAAAAAATATGGACAAAGCGTCTGTGACGTCACCCATAGACTTCTGAAGAACGGTTTTGAGGCCGTTTATGGGGGGTATGGGCGGTGCCATATTTCAATACAAATGTTCAGAAAGGATAACTTACAGGTATGATGTGTTGTGTCAGATCATGGCCGAGACGTCAAATTTCAGGAATTCCACTCGGCGCAGCCTATGCTCGTTGTCAGCTGTCAATCAAGCTGTCAATCCTGCCCTTATTTGTCATACATTTTATATCTAAATACGATCTAAACTAACGAGTTAGAAAAAAATTCACCCCCCTCACAGTTGTCAGGCACTCGGAACCTATCGAAAAATACAATAAAAGTCCATGGGACCAACCTGTAAAAACATGAATTTATGCTGTGAAAACGGACATTTTAACATGGGGGTGTATGGACATTTGCTCCCTTTTGGGACCTGCCCCTAGCGGATTTTCGATGTATTGCAGTTTTTCGCACTTCCGGGTAGGCTTCATTTTTCAGATTAGAATGTTGCCGCTTGGTTTAAACCCTACTGATGTGTTGTCATCTTTTCAAATTGTAGCTTTCCATTAGCACTTTTCCGACGGTGCACTTATCAGCTCGGAGTGAGTGTCTGCTCACCCTTCAGGTATAGGTGCTGTGTCTGTATTCAGTGACTGGGTGCGGTATAGTGGGTCGCTATGTTACTATTAATGTGTTGCTTCCTGTACCCCATCGGCGGTTTTGATGAATGCTGTAAACAGTAGCCTGTGGGAATTATATATGAGGAATATCCTCTTGTGGTAAGTGTTCTGTAAGATGGCTGGAAAATTGTAGTAAAATGAGCACTAGTAACATCTCGCTTCCTTTAAGGCTTTCGTGAGGCGTGGGTCACCTCTCTCGTCCTCCGGACCGTTTTTCTGATCTTCAGCACGATCTCCCTTTCGTTTCTGCAGTGATTGTGTTCGTATAACCTGAGTCCATTTTGAGAACCGCGGTGTTTGCACTGTGATCGCACCGTTGGGCCAGCAAACACGTCAACAGGATTTGTATCGTCTACTTCCTTCCTTTATAGAGTGACAGAAGTAGTTATAACGTTAATCTGACTGTTAGTGTTTGATAACCAATGTGTACGTGCGCTGCACCAGCTCTATTTTTTGTTATTCTTTTTCTTTAGTTCAGCCTTGTGTATTTTGTTTGTGTGGGTGTCGTTGTTGACCCTGATTATTGTATATGTGTAATTTGCTTGTGATATTTTCTTTGTTTATTATTTTGGGGTTTTACTAAAACTCAACTGTTTATTTATTTTGCTTATTTGTTCTCCCAGGAACTGAGGTGACCAGGCGGAAGGACCTTCTCTTGCAGTGTTGTAGTGGTGGTGTTGCAGTGGGTGACACTTTTGAAGTGCCTGCGTGTGTGATCCAAGTGCACGGTGACGTGTGTGTGTGTGTGTGTGTGTGTGTGTGTGTGTGTGAGTAGGATTGCGCTTTTGGAAAAGCCATTAAAGGAGAAGTTCACTTTTAAAAAAACTTTTGCTGATAATTTACTCACCCCCATGTCATCCAAGATGTCCATGTCTTTCTTTCTTCAGTCGAAAAGAAATTAAGGTTTTTGATGAAAACATTCCAGGATTTTTTCACATATTATGGATTCCATTGGGACCCAAACGGTTCAAGGTCCAAATGACAGTTTCATTGCCGCTTCAAAGGGCTTTAAACGATACCAGACGATGAATAAGGGTCTTATCTAGCGAAACGATCGGTCATTTCAAAAATAAAATAAAAAGTTGACGTTTTATAAGCACAAATGTTCGGCTTGCTCTGTTCTGTGATGCGCGTTCGTGACGTCACGTAATACGCAATTACGTTGAAAAGGTCACGCTTGAAAAATTGAAGAAAATGTTCTTTTTGGCTTTTTAATATTAAAACACTCAGGATGCGCACACGAAATGGGCATTTTAAACGATAAACTGACACAAATACATTTGAAAATGTTTATATGGTCCTCCTTCCGCACATTTGTAAACACATCAAACTTGACCTTTTCAACGTAATTGCGTATTACGTGACGTCACGAACGCGCATCACAGAACAGAGCAAGGCGAACATTTGTGCTTATAAAACGTCAACTTTTTATTTTATTTTTGAAATGACCGATCGTTTCGCTAGATAAGACCCTTATTCATCGTCTGGTATCGTTTAAAGCCCTTTGAAGCGGCAATGAAACTGTCATTTGGACCTTGAACCGTTTGGGTCCCAATGGAATCCATAATATGTGGAAAAATCCTGGAATGTTTTCATCAAAAACCTTAATTTCTTTTCGACTGAAGAAAGAAAGACATGGACATCTTGGATGACATGGGGGTGAGTAAATTATCAGCAAAAGTTTTTTCAAAAGTGAACTTCTCCTTTAAGTGGTCCTTCCGCCGGTAGACTCAGCCTGGTTGTTTGGTACATATTCTTTTTGTCTGACCTGTGAGTTATATTCGCAGACCTTTTTCTTGAGACTCCTCCTATACCCTTGTGGGAAGAGGACTGTGTTGGTGCTGCCATTTCATACTGCCCTCTGTGATGATTTCTTTTGCTAAGTGATTTCTTTTGCTAAGTGTCATTTTTAGTAAATGTAGCGCAGGGCGCCTTTTAAAGCAGAACATATTTTAACTATTTTTGTACATTAATAAAGACGGTTTATTAAATGATGTGTGCTTGTGTCTCTGATCCCCCTGGTACACACAAACCTGTGACCTAGTGTTCACTACTGGGTTATTTAGATAGCATAGTCGACAATTATCACCATCAGCTAAATTATTTATTAAAAGCCTTTACCGCTCCGTCACACCATCAACATGTTATCTCACCCTATCTAAGGAAAAGTGCTTAGTTTCATTTTCTCTTTTATCCTCTTCTCTGTGATGTTTGTATAACCCTCAGCCATCTCACAAGCAGTCCTGCTCTTCTGAAACACCTCATTTTATTTCATATGGATGTTTTTACTGAACTGTGAGGTACTGTTGAATTTCAGTGTTCAGCAGAGCAAGAGTTTCACTGCAACACCCAAATATAGTTTAAACCATAAAATCCTTTCAGAATATTGTTGGAGTTTATTTAGACAGCGGTTGCCATAGGGCAGTCAGCTTGCATTTTAAATTGGTTCACAGTGCATGTTGAGAGGTTCTCCAAAACCACGAAACAGAACGTCAAAGATGAAAAGTCGAAAACTCAAAATGTCAAGGCAACATGATATAAAAGCCTTTTGACTTCTCAGATTTCAACAAAAGTACCTCAGATAAGTAAATTGTTAAACTTTGTTTGCACTATAAAAAGAACAGTATAATATAAACAAAAATTATAAAATAGTATAAAAAATGAAGATGATCTGTGAACATCACACAATGAGAAAGGAATGACAGCATGAATTAAAAACTGCAATCAGTAAACAATATTCTTATACTATAACATTATATAACTTATTCATGCCGCAGTGTATGCCGGGTACTCACACAGATAAGCTTTAACAAAAAAAAAAAAAAAAAATTTGATGCCAAACACTGTTCAGTATAAAAGTGTTCATTCATTCAGGCTAGATTGGACATAATTTAGGTAAATATTGTTGGTCTAACATGTATTCGAATTAAGATTAACAGCGTATCGCACATCACTGAGCATGTGTAGGTTGTCTCAGAGAGGCTTGTTTTGTGGACAATGTAGGCAAATGCTTGTTAGTCTAAATAGATGGGTGAATTTGTTATCTGAAAATGCTCCTAAGTACAATAATATTTGCTGGATTTTATAACAGGTTTAATCTAAGCTTACAGAAAGATAAAACTGGAGATCGCCGGCATTACAGTGGTATGCAATACCATACTTCTGAAAAATAGAGCTTAGAGGAAGCATATACAGAGAGAACAGCAATGTTCTGTTCAAATGCAAACCAAACAAACACAGAAATGGATAACTAAACAAAAGTAAATATACATGGCCCCAAATAATTGAATGTTATTCTTGCTGCATCAGTGTGCTACTGACTAAAAGAATACAATGCATAAAACCAGTGTCATACAAAAGATATGTTAATATAACATAAAATAGCCAAAACAATTGGAGCCTGACCCACTAAGACCTGACAATAAAAAGATCACATCTATGACACAAACAATAAATAAATAATATGCCAAATATTACAAAACACAATCTTTGAGTTTGACTTCATATACAAATATATATTTCAATTGGATTACTAAACATTTATACAAAACTCCTTACATTTACACATGCTATATCAACTCAAACTGCAATCCCCACAATCAAAGCCGCCGCGTCACCTATAGGCAAACACGAGACTGGAACCACAGGGCGCCAACATTTCTAACAAGCATCACACACTAGTATATCACTTTTTAACATGCTAATAAATGCCTCATAATGAACCTCCATGATGTCAATTTAATCAATTACAGACACTGAAGAGTTGAGTGATAAAAATCATTCAGCAGCATGACTGCAAAATCATTGCAAAAATGCAAATATAGTAAAGCATAACACTATTAACTCCTAAATTATGGTCCACGACCGTTATGCAAAGCCCATTCCAAACTAACTGCACAGTAAACCAACTGCAAAATAAATTGTCTAGAGGGACTAAAGTGACCATATAGCATGGCTTATTATAGCAGTGTTCTAAACTCATTCATTACACTCATGACATAGGGCTCTGTAATACAAATGTGTAACCTACCAAAGACAATAAATGATAACCGAGAACCTTCTGAGAGCACAGACTCACAGCATAGATGCCACTAAAAACATCAATTATACAATAAGAACAGCCATAATGAAAAGTATAACCCACCCGGCAAATGTAGCAAACATGGAAAACAGTTCAGGACATGGGTAAGATGAATGAATGTTTGACATATGAAGGACATTTGATAACTTTGTTTACTGACTCCTTTCATGCAAACCCCACTGCCATTTTTTTTTACAAATAAATGTCATAGCCAGTCAATCTGTTAATATACAGATACTGTATATGACAATTGTCAGCGTTCAACAAATAAGTGTTTTTATGATTCACACATTTCTGTGAATCATGTTGTTTTAATGAACGGGTAATAAAAAAAAAATAGACACAGATTTAGGGATTCTTTTGTGGCATATTACATGCCAACAAGCTTGAACATGCTGTCAGTTTCCAAAAGAGAGTGATGACACTGCATTAACTGGTTCAGTTCGGGTTGTATAAACAGTACATGAATTTAATAACAATTTGGTTGCTATACCTAAATATTTCAGGGGTAAATTATGTGACCAATCTGTGTACAGATCGGCTCAAGCACTCAAAAGAGAAGTGACGGCCATATTTAGCTGCAGTGTGTATGTGGCCTTTGTGTCAGCTCTGTTTGTTTGTGTGGCCTTTTCAAAAAGGATATTTAAAGTGCTGTCAGCCAAAGGTCATGCTCAAGAGATTTTTTTTAAACAGCCTGAGAAAGCCAACAATACTTTATAATTATTGTTCATGTTGTATAAAGGCACAAAAAGTTTTTTTAAAGTTAATGTTGTTTTAACTTTTGTTAAACTGTACTGGTAAAATTGTGAGAGACCATCAAAGTCTAATGATTTACATTTACTGCTGATATCTTTGCGAACACTTGCATCTGTGTATTAGAGCTGCACGATTAATCGTTAAAAGATCGCGATCTTTAATTCAAACACCCTTGCGATCTTATTCCTAAATGACAACTATTCGGCTATGTCAATGAGACATTTGATAAGTACGATCACAGCAAACTTTGAAATCTGTGTTCGCGCTGCCGCTAGGGTTGCCAACTTCAGAAAAGAAAAATATGGGACAATTGTGGTTCTTTACAGGAAAATAAGGGACACTCAAAATATTTGTAGGCTACTGTATCACACAGTATATGTCATTTCAGGTTCGTATGTGTTTAAAAGGTTCTCAGACATAAACACATTTGTTTTGCTTAACCTATTTATGTACAATTTAATTCTAAAACGAATTTTAAGGTTATACAAAAAAAGTCACATTACACACAAACCATAGTTCAAAATAATAGCATTTATCTGAAATAGAAAGCTTTTGTAACATTATACACTACATTTGAAAGAAATTAAAGAAAGTAGCCTATGCTTTTATTTTCAGCAAGGACGCATTCAATTAATCAAAAGTGACAGTAAAGACATTATAATGTTGCAAAAGCTTTCAGATCTCCTCTGAACTTTCTATTCATCCAAGAATCCTGATTTTTTTTTTTTTTTTCATTAATAATAATCAGAAATGTTTATTGAGCAGCAAATCACATCAGCGTATTATTCCCTTAGGAAGATTTCATGTTTTCTTGTGTGGCTGGATGGATGTTGGACTCATGAACAATAATCACATTGTTTGAATTCGCCAAAACTGATTTGCCGAAATCAAAACCCGGACAGTGAAAGGGATTTGCGTTAGCGAGAGTCCGGATCGAACTGGGAACGACCAGACAGCAGAGGATTCTGTTCGCAAATCAAACAATGATTTGTCCCAAAAGAATGATTAATTCTCAATTTAGAGTTTGTTATTCGTATGGTCTGATGCGCATGAGGGTGGGCTGTGATTGGATGATGACCGGTGTCGTGATCATTCTCAAGTGTCGTGTTGCTGTTGTATCAGTCAGTGGTTAGATCAGCGTAGCGGTCAATAAATGGGTCAAGGGAGGTCACGTACTGGAAAAATAAATTAGGCCCAATATACGGGACGTCCCAGCTAATACGGGACAGTTGGCAACCCTAGCTGCCGCTGACCCAGAGAGAGCAGTTGTCATGTATAGGTATGAAACAGTTACAAACAGTATTTTCAACCACACAGAATCATCATTTCTGTATTAAAATGATCATAGAAGTACTGGGATAAAATCTAAGTTCTGATATAAACACTGATGACTAAGGCAGTGATCAGAATAGAGTAAATCAACTTTTAAAAGTAACTTGATGCTTCAAATAAAAATGTAATCAATTAGGCTACATCATTACACCAGTAGGTGGAGACAAGTGATTGCTAAATATGTATTTGTCATAGAATCATTCATTCAAGAGATTCATTCAAAAGCATAGTCAAGTGAAGTCTATGATTGAGTCATTGAATCATTCATTCATTCATTGAATCAAATGGACTGCAGTAATTAACATTTGCTCAAAACCTTTAGTAAATTGCATGCATTTTTGTTTATTCATCAATTCAGAATCATGGGAGAATCGTGAGCTGATCTCTATTTTAAACAACAACAACAACAACAAAACAGTGATTCTCAATTTATCCAGGAACGTGCAGCTCCAGAGTTATTTGCATCTGTGTTGTTTTTGCACCTATTCAGTATAAGAATTGTATTTTAAAATGAACAATTCTTTATAGCGTTTCTATCTTCAGGTTTCATCTTAAAAACACATTCAACAATTCATCATTGTCAAATTGCAGAGACACATCTGCTCTAGTATTGTGTTATTGTGAAAGATTCATAACAGCAGATAATGAATGCATACTGTCAAGTGCAATGCGTAAACAACAGACTAGAAGAAAACATGCTGGAAAAAACACATCAGTTAACAGAGATTACCTCTGTGAACTTCACTCATCTCCACTGTTCTCTCTGAATTTATTCTGGTGCGCGTTGAGATTCCCAGAACCGGACACAAATGGCCTGGAACATTTAGACTGAAATCATTGTGTTAATAGTTTCTGTTTTTGTAGATTAACTTTATATGTTGTCAGGAAACGTACTCGGTTACCTAACGTAACCTCTGTTCTCTCTAGAGAGGGAACGAGTATTGCGTAAGTTTAGCTTACGCTACGGGTAAAGTCATCTTTTCTCGAGATATGAAGCAAAAAATTATCCTTAATTTTAATATCTTGTCAACGCAGTGCGGCAGCAAGCTGACCTAGAGCAGGCAATCTAGCGTGCTCATAGGCTGCTCTGCGGCAACTGCAGCAGCCTATCACTGAGCCCTTGGCGTGACGTCACGTCCAATGAGCGCGAGCAGCGCGCCTACGCGTCACGGCCCGAGGCGGGGCGTGGCAGAGGGTATAAATACGGGCTGAGAGGCTGCTTTCACTGGTTTTTGTCGCAGAAGCGAGTGAGCTCGTGGCGCGAGCACGGCGGGTTACGCAATACTCGTTCCCTCTCTAGAGAGAACAGAGGTTACGTTAGGTAACCGAGTACGTTCTCTTACGAGAGGTTCTCTCGTATTGCGTAAGTTTAGCTTACGCTACGGGAACTCCCTTGTCAACGCCGTGCGCGCCCGGCATCCACTGAATGAGTCCCAGGGAAGCCCGGGGAACACGAGAGTGTGAGCCAGGCGGCCAATGATATGGCTAGCGCAAGTACATAAGCACATAGTAGGGGGAACAGAACGGCGCGGCCGGTCTGACTAACCAACCCTTATATTGTACAGCTCAACCAGGAGGGCTAAATCAAACAGCAGTAGCCCGCGCACAGAAGTGGGCCGGCCTACGCGAGATTTAGACTGATAAAAGTTTAGCCTGCAGGGCGGGAACTTCTAGATTGTAAAATCTAACAAATGTAGACGGGGAGGCCCAGCCCGCCGCCGTACAAATGTCATGAATAGAAATTCCGCTAGTCCAAGCCCATGACGAGGCCATGCCTCTAGTAGAGTGGGCTCTGATGCCCAAAGGGCATTGCAGGTCTTTAGACGCATAAGCAGCTGCAATAGCGTCCACTATCCATCTGGACAGAGTGTGTTTCGAGGCGGCGAGACCCTTGGTGCGCCCACCAAACGAAACGAAAAGCTGCTCCGAGCGCCTCATGGCGGCGGAGCGCGTAATGTAATTTCTCAGCGCTCTGACAGGGCAAAGGAGATTACTGTCAACTTCGCTGCCGGTAGCCGGCAAAGCTGAGAGAGAAATGACCTGTGCTCTGAAGGGTGTGCCCAACACCTTGGGGACATAACCGTGTCTCGGTTTGAGAATAACTTTAGAGTCATTAGGTCCGAACTCGAGACATGCCGCGTTAACTGATAACGCATGCAGGTCACCCACACGTTTGACTGAAGACAGGGCTATCAGAAAAACGGTTTTGAGCGTGAGGTATTTCATATCCACAGTTTCCATGGGTTCAAAGGGATGCGCTTTCATGGCCTCTAAGACCAGGGAAAGATCCCAAATAGGAACCGAGGGGGGTCGCGGGGGGTTCATCCTCCTAGCTCCTCTAAGGAAGCGGATAATGAGCTCATTCCTCCCTAATGCGCGGCCCAGCGCCGAGTCGGAAAAAGCTGATATGGCCGCAACATATACTTTGAGCGTGGAGGGGGACCTGCCCATGTCCAACAGCTCTTGGAGGAAACAAAGCACACGCGACACCTCACATGTTTGTGGATCCAGCCCTTGGGCGGTGCACCATTTATTAAACACAGACCATTTAGATGTGTAGAGCCGTCTCGTAGAGGGAGCTCTAGACTGTGTGATCGTGTTCACAACCCCTATTGGCAAGTCAACGGGTATCCGTTGACTATCCATACATGCAGAGACCAGCGCTCTGGATGAGGATGCCAGATCGAGCCGCGGGCTTGAGAGAGAAGGTCTCTTCTCACCGGTATCGGCCAGGGGGGTGTGTCCGCCAGCCGTATTAGATCTGGGAACCACGTCTGATTCTCCCAATACGGGGCTATGAGGAGCACCGTGTGGCGCGCTTCCCTGATTCTCCCGATGACTTGTGGCAGCAGAGAGACAGGGGGAAAAGCGTAAAGCGGGCCGCTGGGCCAGGTTTGGGCCAGCGCGTCCTCGCTCTTGGAAAAGAACCGTGGGCAGTGCGCGTTGTCTTTTGACGCAAAGAGGTCGACTTCCGCTCTGCCGAAACGGCGCCACAGCGACTGGACTGTTTGGGGATGCAAAGACCACTCCCCCAGGGGAACATTGTCCCTGGACAGTCTGTCTGGACCCTCGTTCAGGAGACCCGGCACATGCGCGGCTCTCAGCGAGCGCAGTGAGTGCTGAGCCCATACAAGGAGGCGTTCCGCCAGGGCGCAGAGAGTTTTGGATCTGACACCGCCCTGACGGTTCACATAGGCTACCACTGACATGTTGTCCGTGCGGACTAGTACGTGGTGGCCCTGTAGGTATGGGAGGAAGTGCTTGAGCGCTTTCTCGACCGCCAGCATCTCTAGACAGTTTATATGAAGGTGACTCTCCTGGTCTGACCAAGGGCCATAGACCGGTCTGCCCTCTAATAGCGCTCCCCAACCTAGGTTGGACGCATCTGTCGAGACAACTTTCCGGTGCGAGACAACTCCCATCGTCACTCCCGTACGATACCATTCGGCTGCTAGCCAGGGCTGCAGGGCTGAAACACAGCCATGATTCACTCTGACTCGTAAGCGGCCGGCCGTCCAGGCTCGGTGAGGCACTCGCGCTTTCAGCCAGCGTTGAAGCGGGCGCATGCGCAGTAAGCCCAGCTGGAGCACTGCTGCAGCTGAGGCCATATGCCCCAGGACTCGCTGGAATGTCCTCAGCGGAACCTGACTGCCCGTCTGGAAAGACGCGGCGAGATGTCGAATGCGGCGCGCGCGCTGCTCTGACAATCTGGCCGTCATAGCCACCGAGTCCAGTTCTATTCCGAGAAAGGAAGTCGACTGGCGGGGTAGTAATGAGCTCTTGGTCCAGTTGACCGAGAGACCCAAGCATTCCAGATGGCTGAGAAGTGCTGTTCTGTGAGACAAAAGCTCTGCCTCTGACTGCGCGAGGACTAGCCAGTCGTCCAGATAATTCAGTATCCGCATTCCTTGTCTCCTCAGGGGAGAGAGAGCCGCGTCCATGCACTTCGTAAATGTACGGGGTGCTAAAGATAGACCGAACGGCAGGACGGTGTACTGATATACCCGACCGTCGAAGGCGAATCTCAAGAATGGCCTGTGACGGGGTATTATCTGAATCTGAAAATATGCGTCCTTTAGATCGAGAGAGATGAACCAGTCTCCCGGGCGAATTTGCGCGAGGATTTGTCTGGTTGTGATCATTTTGAACGGCCGTCTCATGAGAGCTTTGTTCAAATGTCTCAGATCTAAAATAGGTCTCAGCGCTCCGTCCTTCTTGGGTACGAGGAAATAACGGCTGTAAAAGCCCGACTCGCTCTGAGAAGGATGCACCTGTTCTATAGCCCCTTTGTGCAGCAGCTTTGCTATTTCTGCCTGAAGCAGATGCGCTACTTCTGTATTCACTCTCGTCTCTGTCCGTGCTAGAAAGCGCGGGGGACGGCGAGCGAATTGAAGCGAATAGCCGTGCATTATAGTATTCAGCACCCATTCTGACACGCCCTGGATAGCTTGCCATGCTTTCGCACACATAGCTAGGGGTCGAATGATCTCTGGGTTCGGATCGCCGCGCTGGGCGGGATGGGGAACCTCTATCAGAGAGGACGGGGCGGCGCGCGCGCTGCCGGTGCTCGAATATGGGGGCTCGCGAACAATGGTGACTGGCTGTACAGCACATAACGGCTCGGTCACTGGGGACGGGGCACATTTTGATGCTAGAAACCCGTGGCGCGAGAGCGGCATGAGGTTTAACGTGTTTGATAGTAAGTGCGCGCGCTCGTGAGCGGGCACAGGGCTTACATATGCAACACGGCCAGTGTAAGGGAGCTTTAGAGGATCTGCGTCCCGGGATAACTGTGTGACAGAGCGGGCAGTGGGTAGGTGTGGGCTTGGAAGAGCGGGCACATTCTCTACCTTTAGCACTCGAGCGGCGCGTGCCCGCTTTATGAGAGTGCGCTCTGTGAGCGTTACCGGGGAGATCGTGTTTGTGTGTAGTGGTGAGCACTGGGGCGTGGGCACAAATTCTACACTCATGACACCTTCGGCGTGAGCCGGAAAACCCGAAACCATACTCTTTATGAGATTTCTCTGGGTCGCCGTGAAAACGGCGTTTGTGTGCAGGCGAGAGAGTTGTATTACTGGCTCGTTGGCTGCGATGTAAGCTGCTGCAGTAGCCTTTTCTAAGGGGACTGGCAGAGCTGGGCGCTTTGATGGCGGTCCGGCCGCAGCGGGACTCAGCCATCTTTTCCTCCTTGCAGCCGCTAGGAGGACTTCGCGGGCTCAGGCTTGAGCGTCACCTTGGGCCGGGGTCCCCGGGGGGGAGGCGGTTTGTGACGGCTGGTTGAGCGCGACCTAGGGCGGCCGCCCTGTCGTCGCTGCGAAGACGGAGGCTGGGCAGAGCGCTGAGAGGAGTTCCGTGCAGGAGGCTGCTGAGAGCGGCCTGCAGACGAACTCGAGCGGCGGGGCAGGAAGAGATTCATCGCCTGCGATGCCTTCTGCACCTCCGAGAAGCGATCGACGATCCCGGCGACCGCTGGGCCGAACAGGCCGGTGGGAGAGAGCGGTGCGTTGAGGAACACTGAACGCTCGGATTCGCTCATATCCGCCAACGTCAACCAAAGGTGCCTTTCGGTGACGGTGAGCGAGGCCATAGCTCTCCCGATGGCTTGTGCAGCGGACTTTGTGGCGCGAAGGGAGAGGTCCGTCGCGCTACGCAGGTCCGTGAGAACGGCGCGATCCGGGCCTTTCTCGTCCAGCTCTCGGAGGAGATCGGCTTGGAGGATCTGGAGCACAGCCATTGAATGCAGGGCGGAAGCAGCCTGGCCGGCGGCGGAGAAGGCGCGGCCGACGAGTGCTGATGTGGTCCTGCAGGCCTTGGACGGCAGGGCAGACTTTGAGCGCCATCTGGCGGATGGCGGGCAAAGGTGCGTTGCCACAGCATCTTCCACCGGGGGAATTTGAGTATATCCCTTCTCGGCGGCCCCGTCCACTTGGGAGAGGGTCGAGGAGACCGGTGAGCGGAGTCTAGCGGAGAATGGGGCGTTCCACGACTTAGAGAGCTCAGTGTGGAGCTCAGGCAGGAAAGGTGCTGACCTAGAGGCAGGCGCTGGGCGGCGGCTAGGCAGAAAACACCCGTCAAGTCGGTTAGGCGCGGGCGCCCTCGGTGGGGACCAGTCGAGTCCCAATTGTTCGACCGCTTTGGTGAGGAGGCGGAGCAGTTCCGCGTCGACACTGGCGCGGGACCGGCTAGACTCCTGTGCAGAGGAGGTGGAGCCAGACCACTCCTCGCTGTCCGAGGCCAGGATAGAGCAGCTGTCCGTTAAAACAGCGTCGTCCGCTTCATCCCCCGAGGCGACGGCAGTGCGGGCAAAGGCCGGCCGCTGCGCGTCGGGAAGGGGGGGAGGAGATGGAGATAGCGAGGCTCGCGGGAGGGGCTCCGGCGAGCGCTCAGCTGCTGCTGCGGGTTCCGGTGGCCTCTGAGAGCGGCGCTTCTTCTTGCGCGGCCCGGTGGAGGCAGACGGAGAGACAGCTGGAGCGTCGAACAAGGCGAGTCGAGCCCGCAGGGTCGACATCGGCAGTTCTTCGCACATTTCACAGCCACCCGCCGCGAGGGCGAGGGCAGCGTGGTCCGGTCCCAGGCAGAGAGCGCAGATAACATGGCGGTCTCTGTCGCTGAGCGGAGCTTTACATGAGATACAATGCATAATAGAAAGGATATGTTTCGC
The DNA here is from genome assembly GCF_965113295.1 of Leuciscus leuciscus. Lineage (NCBI taxonomy): Eukaryota > Metazoa > Chordata > Actinopteri > Cypriniformes > Leuciscidae > Leuciscus > Leuciscus leuciscus. The sequence goes on from NC_138732.1 coordinate 11,665,371, forward strand.
CGGATAGCGAAGCAGGCAGGGATAGCTGAAGGCGGCGAAGGCGGCCGGCTTCCTCAGGCAGAATCCTCGGCTTGCAAAGCGCTGGTTTCAACGGCGGCTTCCTCAAAGATCAGCGATGCGAAGAGCTTCGCTGAAGAGACAAAAATCAGTGAAAGCAGCCTCTCAGCCCGTATTTATACCCTCTGCCACGCCCCGCCTCGGGCCGTGACGCGTAGGCGCGCTGCTCGCGCTCATTGGACGTGACGTCACGCCAAGGGCTCAGTGATAGGCTGCTGCAGTTGCCGCAGAGCAGCCTATGAGCACGCTAGATTGCCTGCTCTAGGTCAGCTTGCTGCCGCACTGCGTTGACAAGATATTAAAATTAAGGATAATTTTTTGCTTCATATCTCGAGAAAAGATGACTTTACCCGTAGCGTAAGCTAAACTTACGCAATACGAGAGAACCTCTCGTAAGAGAACAACTATTAACTAGATGATTTGAATCACATGGACCACTAGATCTGAGAACATTAGAGACTTTGGCCATGACTTTCCTGTTCTGTTGTTTCATAGACCGTTAAATGAAGGCAACAAGACATCTCTTCATCTAATAAATATTGATACAAGACCACACACTATAACATTAGACAAGAGCTGGAAAGGAAGTTTCATCAAAAAAGAAAAAGAAAAAAAAAGATGCCTCATTCTCTAAACACCAAATTTTTTGGAGGGCTCTTTGTCCATTGAGACGAATGGAAGTGCTAAGTGACAGCTCTCTCAAGGTATAATAAACTTCTTTGGACAATATTATGTTCTATATTACGAACAAAAACCTTCAGAGATGATTAATGTCTGTGACATTGCTTTGTTGGGCTTTTGTGATGGGATTGAAACGGCATCTAATAAGTAGAGACTGATAAATTATTAACTAGCCTAATATTACTGAGTGTTAGCAAAATAGAATGTGTGACAGTAGATTAGTACGGTTCTGATTCTTTTAATAATATCCTCCCTGACCATTAAATTACTCTTCTTTGTATTTAAATAGGCTTTGGAATATCCTTAGAGCAAACCAGTTCATTAATATTGGAAGACAGTAGATCTCAAGTAAAGCTAGGGGACGTTAAAGGGACAAGAACAAAAGGAAGAGAGAGGGAAATAGAGATATAGTTAACGCACAATGTGGACTTTTTTTTTAAATCAACATCAAGATTTTAGATTAGAAATTCCATGGATGTATAATTTTTTTTAATATGGCAATTTTCATTTACGTGTTTCGCCATTTTAAACAGCCTTTTGCTGTCAATATTCTTTTGTAAAAAGTCCTGGGATATGACAAATCAGTTGTTAAAATATCTAGTTCGTTCATGAAACTCTACAGGGCGCAGGCTGATAGGTCCTTTACATGCAATCTGCAACCCTCTACCTCCCCCAGCTCCACCTGCCTAGATCTGCTACAGATTTGTGTATGTCTATTTATGCAGCAGCAGCATATCTTACATGCTCGCAGCGTGTCTGTATCTATTAGCAGTAGCAAGTTCATGCTTGCTCTGCAGCATCAGCAGAAATAATCAACAGCAGCAGCGTAGCAGATCTACGCAACATTCACACTGTCAGTCCAAATCAAATTATTTGTGTATCAGATTGGAATCTGATCTAAAATGATTGACGTCCACATTGTTAATCGCAACTGTTCAGATCTGATTTGTGTGTCCCATGCCGCTCTTTCGTTTTCCAGAATATCTGTATTGGTTTCTATGGCAATGAGGTTGCGTTGGTAGGCATACGCCAAAAACAACCGCAATATGAAGGGGTTTGCAATACAGATGTTGTCTTATTTACAACATGACAAAAATGTGTAGCCGTTGTGCTGGACTACTGCGTCTTATGGGTCAGTGGCAGAAATGGCTGGTATTGCGGGGTATTCCATGTTGTCGTCTCCGCCGGTTTCAAAGCATGTCTCCGTTATATTGTCATTTTCTGCTCGTCCGGCACTTAGCAACAACACAGCCTTGTTTCTGCAGCGACTTTCAGCATGTTTCCTATTACAATGTCTGACGTTTATGTGGCGTGAGAAAGTCACAAACCACACAACATCCGATCAGAGCAGTCAGACTGAAACGGATATCCAGAAATGCAATTTGAATAGGATTTCAAACCATATACTGTATGAATGTAACTCAAAACAGATTTGTAAAAATCGCATTTCATGTGATTTTTGGATGTTCACGCTTGCTAAATCTGATCGGATTTTAATCGGATATGCAGAGAAATCGGATGGAGTCTGAACATAGCCCTAGTGTGCCAAGGTCAAACACATTAACATTGCCATATTCAATAACATTCTAAAACTATTCCGAGAGTTGTCGTGATTGAAATAATAATATTCCATATAGTCTCTCAATGAATATGACCTAATAAAATGGCCAAGCTGTCAAATTCCCAAATTTATTTCTTACGTAAAAGTGTGAGACAAACAGTTACACATGCGGATCTTGCAAAAGTGATGATCTAATAAAAATGGAGAAATATATGACATGGCGGGAGCTGTCAAGACTTTTAATCCTGATACAACGTTTGTGATTAATGACAGTACAGTGAGTGGAGGTTTTGCCCCCTCATTTAGAGCATGTGTAGCAGATGAGTAGACTCTCCCTCAGGGCTCGACCATCTCTTACAGAAGCAGTGTGGAATTAAAACTGAAGTGCATGAGTGCAGTTTTGATTTAGTTCACACTCTTTCCATTACAGAGTAGTGATGCTTCTACTGCAAGAGGAGCTAAATCAAACTCGGTGGAGAGATGGTATAAGCAAGACTGTCTTTATGTGCTCTTGCAATATTATTTCTGGTCATTTGATTGACCTACTTGTCACCGCTCTATGATTCCTAACAGGAAACAGATTGCATCTATGTCTATCTGACTTGATGGAGACTAATCAAGCTGTATATTGTGTGCAGTGCACAATGGACCTGTTTGGAAAAACAAACTCCTTACTGTGACCCAGTTAAGATAAGATATGGCAGGGCAGGGCCAAATTTGGTCAACATGACCCAGTTAGCCTGGGACCTGCTGGTTAATGTCATACCTGTACATTGTAGCTGCATCTTGACTCAAAAACATATGTCAATTCATGACAAAAATGTATATTGAAATTGTATATTGTGTAAACAGACAATACATAATGAAAAAAAAATTCCATCTCTTCCTTTTATTCTTGTCCCTTTAGGCCCGTACACACCGGGACAAATTTCGCGCGCGATATTCGCCGACGTTTAACGCCTCGTGACTAAACAAAGGGCGCCAATGTGAGTGTGCACACGGACGCGAAAAACGCCACGCGTAAAAGCGGAATTTTTTTTTAAATGCCTCGGGTTCGTTTTTTTGGTTTGACGCGCCGCGTCAAAAACTATCCGACCAATGAGATTGGCGCTTTTGCTCACGTGTCTGGAGCTTCTGAAGTTACAGTAAAACACAACTTGGGGGCGCTCAAACACAAAACGGTCTTGCCGAGCACACATACGTAACAGCGAAGAAGATATACGCCAAGTAGCGTCTACACTGCCCATAGACAGACACTGCCGGGAAGAAATGACGAGGAAGATGCAAGGCAAGATGAATGTAGAGCTGCTGGTCTCGTTGGTGTCGGAATAAAGAACTATATGACAAACGCGACAGCGACTACAAAAATCTTGTTAAAAGAGAACTGTTATGGAGTGGTATTGCAGAGTATAGACTGTTTATGGAGTGGTATTGTATTTCTGTTTTACATTAAGCGCCATCTAATGTCAGGGAATGAATTTGCATGTTCACTCGGCTCATCGTCAGCGAAAAACGCTTGGGTGTGAACACAAAAAACGCGTTGAAAAACGCTGGCGAATAACGCACGCCGATATTCGTCCCGGTGTGTACGGGCCTTTTCATGTACCCTGACTTTACTTGAAATATTCCCACATTACATAACTTGTAATGAATTCATGAAATGAACTGTAGATCTCAGTGTCACAAGCTAGGAGCAAATATGGTGCATTTTATGTACCTTTAGCACCAACTGCCATTGAGATAAACGGGAATGCTAACGGATAGCTCTCTCTAGGTATTACAGACCTCCAAGGAGAGTAATCATGGCATTTGTCAGCCTGGACCCAAGTGACATTCACATATTAGCATGCTAGCTTAGTGTAATTGGATTAATTACGGAATAACTCTCTTGATTGAGATTTATAAACTGCTGTGCAAATCTTAAACAGCCTGCAGTGCATATCTATGCTTCTTTCCACACACTCTGCGAGAAACAATGATGTTACACACCATCTATGTTTATTTGTGTAGGAGTAGTTTCTAATTTTATTTTCAAAGTTTATTTTGTGCACATAAAAAAATTATAAAAAAAAAACTTTTTGGGGGCTTTTTTAAACTAATTATTGATTACACAAATTTAAAGTGTTTAACTTTCACTTTTCATACAAAAAGCAATTTCAGTTGTCCTTGTACAACCACTCTAAATTTATTGCAAATAAACTAGATTAAAACCTGCGAAAAAAGAGTTTTATATGGCATTATTCTGTAGACACAATATCACTCAACAAATAACTAATATAAGCATCTGCAGTGCAAAATCACTTTCCTATTTTCGCAATCACCAGGGAACCTGTGAAAATCTCCCTTTAATTGAAGTGCAGATTCAGAAAATTACTAAACTGATGCTAAAGAATATGTAGAGCATTACTAGTCCATTTTTCCAAGGGCTCCCTAAAGCTAGCAAGGCTCACGCACAACAGGAGCTGAGCCTGATTAAAAAACACACACACACACACACACACACATTGTTACCGCACATCTATGGATAAACGAGCAACACTTTACGGCAATCAAGCCTTAAAAATACGAAAATAAGAGCTACTCTAACCCTCAGGGAGAAACAAAAAATGGTCTCTAAAGCCACAGACCAGGGCAAGAATTTAAATAAACAGATTTAGCATGTCTCAAAAGCTTCTCATATACCATATTCAAATTGCTACAACAAGGAAAAAACACATGACTGCATAACATGGATGCAGAAAATATATGTATTGCACTGTTAGCTAAAGAAAGCATAAGGTGCCTTGCAATGCTCCTCTTTCTATTTGATTTTCATGCAAGACCTCAACCCTGCCTCTTTCCCAAAGCTCTCGGGAGACTTTGCAAAACAAAACTGCATGTATTTCATGCTCTCATGGTCTGCCACCCCCCATCAGATGTACACATGGAGTGCTCATATACTGGCAGAGCGGTACAGTTTGAGCAGTGCAAGCCAGTATTGACAACCTCTGTTGACTTTTTACAGCCAGAGAGTCTTAAACTCCACCAGTTTGGTGTATTAACCTCCATAAAATCACAGTGCACTAAAAACTTTCACAAACAGGCCTGTTTGTGACCTCATAAGCACTGAGATTATATTAGCAGTTAGTGTCTTCGATACTGTCAGATGTCAATTTGATAAATTATTACTATTTTATGGCCTCACTCATGTAAGTGACTGTATATAATTAAATCGCCAATCCACAGAGTGTTTTTCTTATTGACAGAGAGCGAGAGAGAGAGTTAGAACAGTAGCAAGAATGAATAATTCATTGGCACAGTGTGTTATTTGAATAATAACAAACAATGCTGTGAGTCTGCATTTTTAATGAAAGTATTCATGGGGAATAATGACAATCACAAAAAACTAGTGTTACTAGGTTACTGTTAGCTTAGCAACATGCTAACAACAACCTCTTATCGGAATATATTTTCAGTTTTTTAGGAGGCAGCATAAAGTCCTGTTCACACAAATGATGATAACGTTTAAGATAAAATCGTTCTAAATTTAAAAGAAAAGCAGAGTCCACACCACAACTATAACAATAATAGCACATAGAAACAATATTGTCGGAATATGTTTCAGAACATTTTTTTTTTTTTTTTTTTAAGATGAACGAAAAAAAGAAAAGAATAAAAAGAATAAACAGAACAATATTGTGCGTTGGTCTGGACACTTATAGTTATTATTATAGTTCGCTTTTAATTATCGTTCTTGGTGTGAACAGGCTTTTAGAATGTATACTGGACAAAGACAGTTTTGACAACCCCAAAATCAAAATGTCATATTTGGCTTGTTATAGCATCAAACTAAATTATTCAAGGGAAAGCATTGCGCAAAGCAAGGTTGGTTCTTTTTGAAAAGATAGCTTAACATGTCTTTGTGAAGTCCATACAAAAAGATTCAAGCTTTACCACAGGCTTGTTTTCTTTCACAAGTCAGAATTCTGAATACAGCTTCATAGGAAGCTATTATTATTCAATAAGATAGGCTAACAACAAGAGAAGAAGTGAGGGAATACACAAAGACAAGAAATAAAGCATAACAGGAGAGCACCAACTCCTTAAGGAGAAGTCGCGTTTAGCTTCGTCATATTTGCAGTGATATGTTGACAGGGCCCCTGCTCTCCTTCTATGAGAAAGCAGACATGAGAAGGAAGATTTGGACTGTAAAGCGTTCCTCAAATGTCATCTTTTTCTCCCCCAAAAAATCTATATTTTCCACACGACAACAGATGAGCAACAGAGAAACTCACAAATTCAGGAAGAGTGCTTTTGCTTAATTATGGATTTTTTGTTGTTGTTGTTATTTTCTCCTGCTCAAGACCTTTGAAAAATTACAATGCGTCTTGCTGAATGTCAGTGGAAAATGAGCGGATCTGAAATGTCAGAGGACGTTAAAGCTCAAGAAAGAAAATGCAAGAAGTGTTGGCATTATAGGCAGCATTAGTGCAGAACAAGTGATGAAACATAAATATTGTGAATTATTGATACCATTGCATTTTATATTAACTAGCCAACATCCACAGCTATTGAGAAATTGCCTGCCACTTTCATGTGCAACATGTTTTCATCCACAGTTTAACTTTTTGCTAATAATGAACCGCTTCCATCCAGTGAGTTGAAAAGAAACAAAATCATCACTTCCTGATGAACTAAATATCACTAAGAAAAATACAAGTTGATTAAGGAGAAACAACTGTATATAATTATGGTAACAATTTAGTTTAGGGTCCAATCCTCACTATTAACAAGATGCGTATTAGCATCCATATTACTAGGATATTGTCTGTTTATAAGTACTTATGAAGCACATATTAATGCCTTATCCTGCATATTCTAGCTCCCTTAAGCCTACCCAATTCCTAAACTTAACAACTACCTTAAAAATAAGCCGCAATTAGAAGTTTGAGGCAAAAGTCATAGTTAATAGTGAGAATTGGACCCTAATCTAAAGTGTGATCATAATAATTTTAATAAAAAATATATTACTCCTCAGAGCATGCAGAATGAAACACAATAAATGCAATCATGTTAACTTGCTTTCTGAGGCGGATGCCTGCTGTTTGGGAAGAGTTCTGGGAGGTAATTTTACCGAACCACTTTGACTCAGACATTTCAGGACAACCAAAACAGCATTTCAGATGCTGTGCAACAAGATCGGTTCGCTGGTTAGTCCAGATATGCCCTCCCATCTCAAAGTCACATGTCTTTTTTGATGCGCATTGAGGACTTTTTTGGGGTGAATGTGTTTCCATCGTAGTTTATGAGCATGTTTTCTTATCGTATAATTCAAACTCAGTTGAAGACACAAGTTTTTTTATGCACATCTTGGAGTTTCCATCTAGCATTTTTTTTTTGATCCCAAAATGCACATAAAAAAGGTGGATGAAACATAGCTAATCTGGCCAACTCTTATCAGGCTGGAATAATGCAATTTCCAGAAGTCTGGAAGTCGTGTTCAGAAAGTAATTGTTTAGAACTAAAGCAATGACTGGGAAGAACTATTCACCAGATTTGAAAGTTTGCAAAGTTAGCAGCACCAAATCTTTGAAAGATGCTCAGTGCAATTTAAGGCTCTCACATTATTACTCAAACTAAAATTGTAAAATAATCAATTTCAGAAATTACAAAAACTGTAGTTGGTCACATTACATCAGTCAGAGTCTTTCCTGTCTAAATGAAGGATCTTGCCAAGAATAAGCTGCAATAAGGACCTGGTTTTATGTTGCAATCTATTTAATCAGTTACAAGAAATCTACATTTTTAGTCAATAATGTGCATTTCTTCACATTCAATATACTTCTGCATTTAAATATCTCATATTATGGTGCTTAAAAAAAAAATCCAGCAGATATAGATCTTGATCTTAGACCATAACATTAATTAATGCACGTTGTCTTTGTCTACAACCCCTAATGAGCATGTGATAAGCAGAATTATTTAGGCTGTCATTGATCTTTTAGGAGATATTACTTCAGACTTCAATTAAATCTTAATTAAACTTGGTTCACCTTTAAAGTGTCTGCAAGATCTTGAGGGCCTGTCTGCTTAAAAGACCACTAACTTTATTTCAATGACTCATTGCATATTTACTGCTGCATTTCCATTACATGTTACGCTTCACTGGACTCACTGAATCCTCCCAGTAAATGAAACTTCAAGCTTTAATCATATTACCCACAAAATAAGGAAATCTTGTAGGTCTTTAATTTCTCACAGAAACAAATGACTCGTGAATAAATCAAATCACTTTAGTTCATAGTTCACTTTGTAGAGCTAAAACTCTGAGTATATGCATCTGAGCATATTTTGTGAATGTGTTCGTTGTTTTTATGTGTTGACTCACGGATGTTGAGTGTAAACATTATTATGGCAGCCAAGTTGAAACTCAGATGCTGGATTAAACGCATACAAGGATAATGTGCAGTTTGGTCTCTGATATTGTGATTTTCTTCCCACTTCTGTTTCTCTGGCACACTGGGGGAAAAGGCTCACAGAGACATTTGCTTAAGAAATATGAGTGTAAAATATTCACATTCAGGTGTTGTTTTTACAAACTTAAGAAAACAATAAGCAGCAACCCGCTGACAACAAGGCAACCAAAATTTGGAATTTACATTTTTATTTAAACCTGGAAATAATATAGTGTTTAAGGATTTTGATTAAATGTTATTGCATACAAATATTTACGACTATTCCTAGGTCAGTAATTACATTTCTGACATTGATCATGTGAACTCCTTTGTATAGACAGTCAGTTTATTCCAGCACAAGACGCTCTTTGAATTATCAAATCATGCTGGAGAACATGATTTCCATGTATGTTTGTCATTATATATTTTTATTTTCAGTTAAACTTTTTACTCATATTGTTATGCTGATAATACCAATGATTAAAAATTCTTCCAAAAACTTTTCAAAGAACAAAACACAAAAATAACAAGATTATTAGTACACAGTGCATATTTAGACAAAATAATGATTTAATAATTATAACTAATTGCAATAGGTTTCATTTGGATTTATTGCAAATCAGATTAATGTGTGATCAATGGTTTTTATTTTGCTTCTACAATAAGTAATCCTAGGTTCAAGAAGAGGCAATAAATCTTCATTACTGACACATTAGCCTCTAAAGACTTAATGACACACCTGAAGAGATGCGGTATAAATTGAAAATTCAAACTCCCACAAAATACGGATATTGCACGCCATTCAACCAAAACAGCAAAATCTAATTGTGAAGGCCTGCCTCTCTTCCATATATCAATCAGTAATCCGAGAGAAGCTGGAAAAATGTCTGCAGCCTTAATCCTTGGAAATCATTCGCTAAAAGCCTCACTGAGATGGAATAACAATCCACTTTAATTGCCTTATGAAACCAATGGCTATTCCCTTGTTCTCAGTCACCTTTTTGCCTGCTGTAGCTTCACATAAAAGCCAAGCTTCTGTATTTAGAAATCTAAAGTCTGAAATGGTCCATCTACGATGTTCAGCATATGAGTGGTCTATTTGAAAAGACCGAAGCCAAATTTTCCGCAAAATTGAGCATCAGTCTTATTAAAACATGATTTCAAAGATGAACAGACAGAATTATTCAGCAAATGATGAATCTGTGCAGAGACCAGAGACCAGTTTAAGTGAGGGCCATTTAAAACCTGAACAGGCTCGTTCTGTCATTCAAATCAATTACAGAAAATGCAGGGTAGATTAATGCTTGGCAATTTCAAATGATGCAATGGTTCCTTAATGTGTCCAAATCTATTGCATTGTAACCATAAACTTTGTTATTGGCTTCTATGGTTCTATGAAGAACCTTTAACATCCATGGACCATTTCCATTGCACGAAACTTTCTTTATAGAGGAAAAAGTGGAAACGCTTTATTTTAATGGTTCCTTTTGAACATTATGTTGACTAAGTAACTTTGCAACTGTGTCAACTCTCATTACAGTATTAGTAGACTGTCTGCTTAATATCTGCTAACACTTTATTTTGATGGTCCCCCAACTGACATTCCACTGACTATAAGTAACTTTGCAAGTACATGTCAACTCATTCTAACCCTACCCTAAAAGTCAACTAAAACTCAACAAATACTCTAGACATTCTGTTGACTATAACTAATGTTGCACATACATGTCAATTAACTCTTATTAAAGGGGAACATTAAAATAAAGTGTAACCAAAATGCTCTTCACACTCTGAAAAAAAAATGCTCTTTTAAGAACTGTTCACTGAAAGGTTCTCTGGGGAGCCCAAAATGCTTCTTCTATGACATCGCTGCCAAAAAAACTCTTCTGAAACCTTTATTTTTAAGCATGTAAATGGATTTTAAGTTTTGTTTCTCAGTCAATGTGTACAATGTTTGTGCATGTATATGTTTGACTTCTGGATCTTTGAATCTTGATCCTGATGTGTGAAAATACTTGAAAAGCAATTGCCATTAAATAAATAACAAAAATGTACTATATTTACACATATTATTATGCTAATAGTCAATGTGTGCAGCAAGCTGTCAAATTGTGAACAATTCAGCTCAATATGATGTGGTTAATAACTTTCTTCTTATCATTCTGGAACTATGTTGCTGTAGATAAAACATTGATACACGATTCACTGAGTTTCTTTTCGATAGGCTTCTTTCCACTAATGTAAACAAAGATGAATCATAATGCATATCACAGAATGACAAAAACACACATCATAGTTAACTCAGCAACGCTGCTGAGCAAAAGCATTGCACGGTGTCAGGGAAACAGGGAAGGATTATTCGAGTAATCATGTCAGAGAGAACACATGAAAGTGTTCAGGACTTGAAACAATCCTTATGCCTGCCAAAAATAACGATTGGAACAACTTGTCAAGCCTGCTTCAAAAGCAATGATTTTGTCAGTTGGCGTAGTACAATGTCTTGCAGGGGGTGGGAGGGGGATACTGGCTGGTGTCATTTCATACTTACTACTCTGTCTGTATGTCATAAAGAAGAGAAGGTCTAGAAATGCAGTGGAAATGACAGAAAAGACTGAAAAGAAGAGGCTGGTTTGTATGGCATGTCTGAGTGGTTTTATTGACAGACATCACATCCAGTACGACTGCATCTACAGTTTTGTATGTGTATACAATGTGTATACGAGGCAAGTTTGTATGCATTAAGCAACAGAGTTCCTCACATCACAAAATGGCCTCTTCTTTGAAAAGCCACAATGGCAGAAAAGCTGCCACCCTCAGAAGTGGCAGAATGAATAAAAGATAAATATCTGTCTACATTGCCCAGGGGAGATGAAGGTCAGTGTTGTCAAAACTGAGTGTGTTTGTGTGCACTATATCAACTGTTATCCCTACTTCAGTAATAGATGGAAAACTGATGTCATATTTTCAGCAAAACTTCAATTGAACAGTATGTAAAAACCGAAGATCATTGAAGTTGCCCTTTCTTGTGGCCCTGCAGCTCCAGAGGCACATTTAAGTAATGACTTAGCTTTATGGAAACCAAAGTTTATGGTTTTATTAACGATTTTTGTTCTATTATGAACTAGTGGCCATTAAAAATGGTGGTATCATCATTAATATTTCAATCAGCAAAATAGTTAATTATAATGATAATTAACGTTATAAAACGACAAAGTGCATACAGCTAACATAAAAACAGTCTACACAAACAATGGACTTATGGAACAGATATTATATTGCAGAGTGATTCATATTGGTCTATCCTGACAAATAAATAAAATCACAATAAACAGACAAACCAATTCAATGAAGGGGATTGATTCTGAAAGCAGAGCTCTCTTTATATATTTTGGATGCATTCGAATTTAAATGTTTCCCGCTGGGAGTATTTAAAATGTTGGCATTTGATGATCTAAGAGCTCTCCCCAGGGTGTAAAAGACTAGACCATCAACAATATATGCAAATGCTAAACCACTGAGAACTTCAAAGGCAAATAAATGGACGGTTCTAAAAGACAGAACATTTTTAATTACATATGGTCTTTCAAATGAAGCCCTCTTTGCTGATCTCATGAAAAGTGAAATATTTAAAAAGGTGGTCAGGGAATAAAGTCTCATTCTTGCTAGAGGCCTTTTCTGATTGGAAACGTTAATGTAATTAACTATACAATCCTAATTTACATCATAGAATCTATGCCCATATTTCATTGTTTTAATCACTGTGGCCAAAAACTCAGTTAACTTGTGGTCCTTCATTTTGCTGAGCTCCATTTAAAAAAAGAAAAGAAAAGAAGCCTTTTCAGCATTAAAGTTTGAGAAAATTCCTTTCAAACTACTCAGTTACGGCAGAGGGACGTAACATCAGATTCACTGCAGTAAGATCATCAGGCTCGGTAGAGAAATGCAGTAGTGCATAATCTTTTTAAAGGTGCTGTAAGCATTTTTTAATACCATACATAAAATGTCCTTACTACCTGACAGACATCAGTGAAATAGATGTCCTGAGAAATCACACCTGTCTCTGAGACAACCCTCTAGTGTCTGTAAACAGGAAAAAAAACACCAAGGCAATCAGAAATGCATGTAAAGCATTTTGCACATACTGGTTTTCTGATGAGGGCGTATGGATGAAGGTTAAGTTAAAGTTAGCAATATGGAACATTACAGCACCTTTATATAGAAAGGTACTACTATAAAGAAAGATTAAATGGACTTTAAAGTTAAATGTCGACAAAAAAACATCAAATTGTGCCCAAAAAAAAAAAAAAAACTGCATGTCATACTCAATACATTTTTATTGGAATCAGTAGAGCTCAAATTGTCACTCTGCTGTATACATTAAACTAATTCTCAACATTCCCAGAAAGACTTAATCTGGCTCAATATTGTGCTGTCAGTCATGTCAAGAGCTGACCTTAAATCTGAAAGGGGTAATTATTTTCAATGTTACAACTCTTTCTTCCAGCTTAATATGCACAGAGACAGACATCTCTAGGTAGATTTCCCCCAAAAGTGTAAACATAACTGCGACAAGCCCAACAAAACGAGTTTTGCGAGACTAAATATTTTCTGACCAATGGCAGACAGGCCATTTTTATTTACATTTATGCATTTAACCAAAGCAAAAATGTATATATATATTTTTTTTTTAATTAATTTAGTTTACAATAATGTATTAAAATAATCTTTCATCATAAATGAAATAATAAATATTTATGTTATTATATTATATTATACAATGTTTGTACTGCCTTCAAATGTAAAAACTGCAAGGACAGTACAATAACAGTTCAGTTTGGTGATGCTAGTAGGGCAGAAATGACTCAATTCATCTTTAAATCCAGTGGGATAAGCGGATATACGCTGTTTTGAAGTAGAGGGATTTACTTGTATTTACATTCATGAAAGTAATACACAAAAACAGTGTAAAGTCAAATGAGAAGTGCTTCATATCATCCTACAGTCTCTATCAAGGTAAGCCACCCATTGCTCATCTACTACTTCAAAATAAGTCTGAAACAGCTCAGATGCTCTGTTCAGTGATTGTATCCTTTTAAGAGTAAATTTGCATGAATATAAGCTGATATTAAATGCACTTGAAGCCGTTTAGTCTCATGCTTCATGAAAGAACTGTGAACAAGTATCTCACCTCTCTCCGATCTCAATAAACATGCAGGAGATGAAGCAGCCCTAATAATCATGCCACTCAGCCCATGTTCAACTAGAGCCCTGCCTCACCCTGGGGTCTGTTCCTGCATAAGAATGCCACTCAGAGAGGACACATGTGCTTGTCTTTTATTGACCCGTGCTGTAGGTTGGCTGTCCTGAAGTGAATCCTGTCATCATGTTGCTTAGAAAGGATTCGGTGGGACGTACAAGCTTGCAGGCGGTGATTTAAATTCTGTGGGCAGGATATAGTGACAGGGGGTGACTGGTACTGGTTAGCCCGGGACCTACAACACCCCATCACAACCCACAGAGGATGAAATCCCCATATGCACTAACAGATATATGATATTACTCATTTTATTAAGGTTTCCCTGAAGTTTTTCTTTTTTTAAATTGAATCTTTTCAATTAATTTAAAAATGTTAATATACAGTAAGATAATAAAATGCTAAATTCTAAAAAAGAAATAACTAAAAAAGAAATGCTAGCATTGCAAGCATACGAACCCACCCTCCCTGCAAATCGCCGTCCAAAGACACGCCTCCTCCAAAACACATGAGCACACACAGACCAGCGAGACGACCAGAAACAACGTTATTGGATTACATCATGTGTCATTCACCGGTGAGAAAACTTTACAGTACCCATAATGAGTAACAGTACTATAATGAACGTAAACAACTGTTTGTCTGCCATTCTCGCTGTATCTGCACAGTGTGCATGAATGCGCTGATCACGTATTATGTGTGTGTGAACAGGCTGCGCACTGGTATGCAAACACACGTTGACTGACAGGGAACACGTGCTTTCATTTCATTCGGACCAAATGCAATGATTGAACGAACATTTTGGTCCTACGCCTTCCACAGATGATATATATTTATAAAAATACATTTAGACCACTTAACATAAGCCCCTTTCACACAGCGCTTTGAACCCGGCAAATTGCCGGCAAATTGCCAGAGCGCCTTCTGTGTGAACGCAAACTCGACCCGGGATTTATGCTGGGATCGATGCCGGGTCGGGACCTAGTAACATTGCCGTGTTCAGTCCCGGAACGCGCGCTGTGTGAACAAAAGCCGTAATAATGCCGTGTCGTAGTGATGACGCTGAAGCCGGGATCGTTCGCCAGCTGTGAAACGGTACGTAATGCGCAAGTTTATGATTGAATCAGAGAAACAAATGCACAGGCGTGGTTTCTCGAGAGAGAGAGAGATCGCAGCTCATAAGCAAACTTAAGACGCTGCTGAGATTACAAGTCACATCGATGTCACGTGTCCTTACGGCATTTTTGCGGGTTGTGTGTGAACGCACTCTCTGATTCCGGAAAATCACTGGCAGTGTGAATGAACCAAAATCAAACAAACCCGGGTCAAATCCCGGGTCACTTTATCCGTGTATTTTCCGGAATCTCTGTGTGAAAGGGGCTATAGTGATTGCTTTCAGGATATGAGGAGACTTTCAACCAGCATAACAAAACATTTTTCTGTAAAGAATCACCTATTGCACCTTTAATCATTTCAAATGCTACAAGTGAATTAGGCATAAAAACCAATAGAAAATGTAAGGTTTTTTTTTCTTTTTCTTTTTTTTTTTGGCCAAAGACTACATTTGACAGTGTTAATACATTTAAGATTAACTTTAGGTGAAAGTTAGATGATGGCAAATGAATCTTAATGTAAAAACAAGGGAAATTGACCAATAATAATAAATAAATAAATTAAAAATTAAAAATAAATAAATAAAAAACCCTCTAATACTGACAGATAATGGTAATCCCTAATGCTAATCGATGACCAAGACATAATCTCTCAGAGTGATTATAGAGACCCAAGTTCAAGCCCTATGTCATTAAACTAACTTTCAGTAAACAAGAAGTGTGGGTGCATGATTTGCCTGCATTTATTTAGTGATTTTACTGACTTGATTAACTTGACCTTTATTGTGTGGTGCTATTCAAATCCAACCTCCCACATCTATGGATTCTAGCAGGTGAGAAGACTCTGCAGACAGATAACACAAAAACAAAAAACTACCTACAGGGACACAAAATAAAACAGAAAAAAAATGGATCCAGATTAAACTAAAATGTATGTGTCCCTGCACAATTTGACTGTACTGAAACAGTAAAAAAAAAAAAAAAAAAAGTGTGTCTGCAAATTAGACACATTAAATCAAGATCCTCCTCATCTTATGCCGTTACATGAGCCATCACAAACACATTAACACATTCAGTAAGCCAAAAAGAATGCAACAGAAGAACAGAAGCTTGATCTTTGTCTGCTTGGAGAAGGCCACTCACTTATGTAATTAATATAATACGCTCCAAACAGGAAGGATGCCAGTAATATCCCTTGATATCAAATTCCTCAGCATGTGCAAGCCCACATCAGTTCACAGTTTTATTCTAAGCTACATGACAGTAGTTCCTAAACACACACAAGCACACACACACACACACACACACACACACACACACACACACACACACACACACACACACACACACACACACACACACACACACACACACACACACACACACACACACACACACACACACAATAAGGCCTCTAACACAAGGTCACTAGTCTTTCATTGCATATGACTATGGAAGCAGAAAAGTCTCAATTATAATTCACGCAAAAAACATGATTCACACATGCGTAGACAATTTCACATGCATGAAACCTAATTCACACACACACACACACACACACACACACACACACACACACACACACACACACAAAATAAATAAATAAATAAATAATATATATATATATTCACAAAAAGCAATTCACATGCGCAAATAAAATTATATATTAATAAAATACATTTCACAAATGTAAAACACAATTCGTAGATATACAACTGTACACAAAAACCTTTGAATGTTTAAAATGTACGAGTTTATCCTTGAATGTGAATGTGCAAATCGTCGTTCACGTGTGAATCTTCTTGGATGTGTGTGTGTGTGTGTGTGTGTGTGTGTGTTTGAGACTTTCCTGGCAGCGCTCTCCTCCTACACAGATCAGTCGTACTCTTTAGCCAATCAGATTTAAGCTTATCAATCGACCAATCAGCATCACGTGAGGGCGGGCCTACCTGCATGTTGCGTCATCAGCTTTCGACCACAGTTCATGGCTGAGCAGAGGTATGTGCAGTTGATCGTTCATTTCTGTTTACTGAAGTTAAAGAAGTAAGCATCTGTTTTCATGCATGTGAAATTGTCTACGCACAGGGTTCTCAAGTCTCACGCACTGGCCGTGAGACACACGCAATTCAACCAGTTCACACGCTCACACGCCACACCGTGTATTTCTCACGCTGAAAAGGCAATGCCAACCAAGTTGTCCTGCAAGCTTTATATATAACGTTGTATACGAGGCGCAGGCACACAAAGTGAAGTTTCCTGCCGCCAGCACGTATCTCGGCCAGATTGCGTTCGTTACTAGGCAACATAGATGCGCGAACACACGGAAGTTGACGGAACATTCTCGGCCACCGTACATTCGTTACTAGGTAACCAACAACATCGCGCGAACACACGTCGTGATGGAGAAGGTAAGTTGGAAGAAAGCTTGTTTAACATTTTTAGGCTAGAACATTTAACATATAGCCCATCGTATACATTATTATTGATGCAGTCAAAAACTCTACAACTACTTTGCAACCAGGCCAGAAGCTTTGGCTCAGTTTGGCTAGCTTATGTTATCTGAAACTAAGGGAAATGTTAGTGGGTAAGGGAAAGACTGAAGATGTATTTCTTCATTTTATTTTAAATTATATATTATACTGTATTAATAGTCTTTCTAGTTACATTAAGGCTACATGTATTAAAGCAGAGTGCTCTGGGTAATATTTTGTATCCTGTCAAAACATACATTAATCATTGCCATTGCATTTGTATTTTTCAAAGATGTCAGGGAAAAAGCAAAAAGATATTTTATCATTCTGGGCACCAAAGGGTAAGCCCCCTAAAAAGGTTGCCAGATTAGAGGAGGAGACAGTGGAAGAGGTGGTGGCAGAGACGGTGGAGAAGACACCAAGTGAGACAGTAGGAGAGACAGTGGAAGAGAGCACACAGGAGACAGTGGAAGAGTCAGTGGACATGACAGGGAAGAGAAAAGCTTGTGGAGCAGCCACTTAATAATTCATTAATTATGAACAATGGGTAAAATTAGGGGACGGGCGGGGGCGGGGCTCCATTAGGGCTCCTCCCCTAACCGCATGTGATCTCATTCCAAGCTTTTGATAAAACTTGACAACCCTGTGTGAATCATGTTTTTTGCGTGAATTATAATTTAGACTATTCTGCTTCCATAAATAACAATCAGGATTAGAAAGTGTGATACCTGAAGAAAGCTATTCTTTAGAATTATTAGCATTCCAACATGATCACTGCACATGAACAACATGACAAAACCAGAATGCTCTCATTATTAGCAGACACGGTCTCCTCTTCCATAACGAATGCGGTTCCCTTGGCATTAAGAGGTTACATTCACCCGCTCCTCACTGCTCTTGTAGCACCTCTGATTTGAGTTCTGGACATTTTTCCCACTTGTCACACTTTTTTTAATTTACTTATCTCAGGTCTCCTTATTTAAAGTTCCTCACTTTATCAGACTTTGATGCAGCTTGGTGGAGCTCATTAGATGAGAACATGGCTTCTCTCCAGACCAGAGGAGGTGACAATGACAATAAACAGTATCTTATTATTCCTGTCCAGAATCCAGAGGTGAGCAATATGTCTTCCACATAGGCTTGAATGCCATTTTCTATTGGCTTTTATTCCCTAATTTCCACACAATAAACAATAAAGAATAAAAATTCTCCTTTACAGCCTTTAGTTTTCAGGACACATGTCACAAAATACTGCAGATGCCAGAGGGGCCACACAAAAACACATGAGAAAAATATAAGCTAAAATATGCTCGTCCAGAGAATGAGGTGGTGCAGGACAACCAGGCAGATCCGGAAAGAAGATAAGTGATTAGATCAACAGAAAAAAAGCGAACAAGTGTGGGGGGAAAAAACAGTGGGCTAGGCTAACACAAAGTGACGGTAGTAAAACACAATAGGCAATGCCTTATTTTTAGATAGTACAACAAAGACAATGATAAAATGTACATAGTCTGGACCAAAAAAACAAAACAAACATTTGGTCAGAAAGACTGGCTTAAAAAAGGGGGGGAAAGGCCAGAGCAGCGGGACTAGAGGAGAGAGGCTATCAGAAAGCCTGCAGATTCGGCAGACCTGGTGAACATTGATTTATGACAGGAGGCGAAGAATAGACGACAAGAGCAGACAGCACTTTGTAAAGGCCACTGTAAACATGACACAGCTCCATGTAAGTCCAATAGATTTCAAGAAGGGTCCTTTTACAATAAATATTTGACAATAAAAAAGTTGCATTCAAGTAGATTGATTGAACATTTGCATTTGACAAAACTTAATAATTGGATTCACTCATCACAACCATTGTGAATTCACATGGTATGATCACAATGTAGCAATTAGGCTGTGGAATTATTATTGTGTTGAATTATGTAACTCTAATGATTTCATGTGAAAGGTGTTTGCTCTTTTGGGAAATCTATCAAGCAAACACCTTTCAAAAATGTGTCATTACAATTACATGCATTGAGAACTACCAAAGTAGTCTATATTAAAACATGTGACATTGGATGAAGTCAAATCAGCTATACAATCGTTTTGATTGATTGTTTTTCCCCCATTCACTAACCGAATGTGGTGTTGTATGACCAGGTTCATGACATATTGGGCAATCAGGCAAAGTATAGACTGTGGTTGAGGGAAGAAGACAAAAAGAAAGATTAAAAAAGAAAGATTAAAAAAGAAAGAAAACATATCAATGCAATTTCAGTGTTGTTGCTAAGGCTTTAATGGACTATAATGGTAAAGGGTTCAGCATGTTTGTCTGTATCATATGCTGAATGTGAATTGGCCTTGTGTTTGTTGTACCAATCTCTGTCGTTCCTCAAAGATTGTCCCTTATTTTCACTCCGCACATTTCTTCATTTTCTTTGGACATTCAAGGCCACAAACTGTTACAGTTTATGAGCACAAACTGGGAAATGAGCAAAACAGAGACAATAGGAAAACCTTGCAAGCAATAAACCAAAATGAACACTCGCAAACCACCAAATGTGAGTAATTAAGACTGGGAAAGAATTTGCATCACCAGTTGGCTCTCACTTAATAATAAACATATAACAACATTTAACATCCATCCAAAGAAATTAGAAACATCTACTTCTAAAGAAATCAAATTGTGCCTCATTGACTCAATCTAGAAATGTACCTTCAGATGATATTTAGGATGTCTAAAGTTTAAATTCCTCCAGAACATGTGCCAACACACACTGTATATGCAATATTCCTCACAATAAACCATCAACAGTAAAATATGAGCAGGAAAATCACAATATATCTTCACATTTTTAACAGGTGGCTTACGATGCAAGACAAGTGACACGATGACCTGGACTATTAGTCACAAATAAACAAGAAAAAAAACTGCTAAATAGCAGCATTATCATTGCCTGTCACTATTAATCCACTGTTCTATAAATAAAGCCATTATTTAGAAGGCAAATAAAAAGATACTATAGATTTTTACGTTTTTAAGAAAATGTCAATTTGCTGGGGACACAATATCTGTAAATAGCCTTGCACATCAAAATGTATTTTGTCACAGATGATCTGTCATATATCATACTGTCTAATATATCTCAATGCTATCTCAAAGGGCTCAGCTGTCATGTGGCTATTAAACCCAGACATTTAATATTCAGCTAGCCATAATGTGCTGAATGCTGTCTCTTTGATGGATAAAGGAGAATGGTGGCACAGTGAATGACTGCCATTACAAAGTGACAGTGGAGGCCATGATGAAAGAACAAAGGCAAACACCCTGTAAAAGATTCTTCTTACACAATGTCTTTTAAAGCACAGTCCTCCCCCTTATTTTTTTATTTTTTTGTACTTAGCTGCTGCAAACATACTGTGACACAGAACAGAAGCTTTTTATATGAAGATATGCATACATGGAAGTGTTGATGTTTTAGGAATGCATATTAATTCACTGCAATAGTAAATACAACGCTAATGGGCCAACTAATATATAACAGAGCTTCTCAAATGGTTTTATGAGGATCGAGATTTTACATTTGAGATCAAGTGATGACCAGCACCATAATTGTTTAGAAAAAGTTACTTTAGGGCTGGGTAAAAATATTAATATTTGATAATAAATTACATTTGTTTTGTGTCGCAAAGGACTGCCTTTGTGACTGTTAGGAAGGTATGGCATGACAAGATGATTTTCGGTGGAAAATAGATCATTTATTAATTATCCAAAGATAATCCGTGCAAAGTACAAATTAATAATGAAAAAAAAAAAAGAAAAATACATGATAAATGCTAATGAAGCAGCACTATAACCTTTGCACATTAAACACAAAGGAAAATTGCTGAAACAGCTCTATCAACAATAGACCGTAATATTGTACTCTAGTAACAGAGCAAACCACCAACCCTCCTTCAATCAAGGAACACTCTGGTTAAATACACAAACTTCCCGCCAAACGGAAATGGGAAGTACCATTTGCACAGGGTAACCTTTGTTTCAATAATATCATTACAACAATGACATTAAAACAACCTCATCTTACTCAGTTGAATAAATACAATTAGTGCAGCTTAAGCAAAGTAATGTTACAAACATACATTAAACATTAAACAGAACAAACATCACAATCCACACCTAGGTTGTGAAAAATGGTATGACCGCTGCTATTATAAGCGCGTTCCGGGTTACGCGCTACCGGAACGAGCAGAGCAGAAATCAACGGGTAAGCACAAACAATACCACAAAGCTGTATCGTTTAAATTACCAATAAACTGTCTGTAAAACCATTAGACTCCTTGTGATTTATTACATTTCAGCAAGTGCTAACAGTAAACAAAGAAATTGAACTTGCATGATGTTACTGAATGTATGAATTGTGGAGTTGCAAACGTCCATAGCCAATTATACGGGATGCAGAAATAAAATGTAAACAAAGCGCTTAATGTACTTGACAGACTAAATATAGCAACATTTAACACTCACAAAGACATACTGAAATGGTGATGACGTCAATCACATAGGTTCGTCATCACATTTTGTGATTTTTAAACAAAAGCAAATCTTCATGAAGAATCAGTTGCTGGACCCAATGTAAAGCCAGACAGCAGTTTGGAAGGTGCTTATTCATATTTTTGACCACTAGATTGCCACCATGTTAAAAAGCTTAGAGTTATGAACCCAATTATGATACAGTTGTGAGGACGACTTTGGTGCTTTGCAAAGCTTTGTTTTTTTGCCACCAAAATAATGGCAGAGTTTGAGGTCTGAATGTAATCTGATTAGGTAAAAACCTACCGAGAAACAATTCTTTCTATTGATTTGTCTTCGAAAACTGCACGCCATTTCATATGGCAGGGTAGTCCGATTCACTCAATAAGTGACTCTTATGAAATGGTTCTTTTTAGTAAATCAAAAACATACAGCGCAACCAGTGCTGTTCACAAACAAATGACTCTTTTGAGCCAGTCGTTTTGATGAGTCATTCAAAAAGACTCACAAACCTCATTTGAATTAGTCTGACTGAAAGAATTATGGAATACTTTAATATTTTACATGATGAATGACATATATCATACATTTATATTTAAAAAGTAAAAAAATAAAAATGATGGAATATTTCCATAATTATTATAAATTATTTATCCATGCACATCACAGAAAATGGACATACATTCAGCTGATCTCATAGTAAAGTCTTTCTCCTTGAGGATTTGCCCGAGTGGTCAGTGGATGCCTTAGGGCATTTAACAACTGGTTCGTATCAGGGGAAGTGATGGGAAAGATCACATCACCACACCTTTTTCAGACTGCATATAGAGCAAATTAAAAGTCATTTAACAGAACATTTGGTCTCAAGAGCATCAGCCAACTGCAAGACTTTAATGTGAAATTAAAATCACTTTCAGCTCTTTTGTCTCAATCATGTTTTTCACTCCATTGTAACAAAAGATATCATAGTTTTTACACATTTGATAAATAATCCTCCACAAATATCTAGAGGTGCTAACGTATCACCCGATAATAACAGTGAGATGAAACAAGCGAGTCTTCCTCTATAGCCATTTTCACTGCTTTGCCAAGACTGATGACAGCAGCCATCGGGGACCTGACGAAAAGATCTGAGTCAATTTGCTGCTCCAGGTCCCCATGTGACATCAATTCTACACAAAATAAGGAATTCAAACAGTAAAATTCCACCAAATAACACTATGGCTAAATGCCCAGAATTCATCTCAATTCCATGGCAATAGAGAGGGCGAGATACGCCATCCATCTATACGTTTATGTATGCGGTGACACATAAACGGCTAGGCTAACAAAATATGGGATTTCAAAATGGCAAAAAGCATCTCCATTAAGGAAATAAATCAATTATTTCAATAGTACAAAGCTGTGCTTTCTCTCACCATTTATTTTCACTCCTGCTATCTGTTGGAATGAATAAGTAAGTAACAGAACAAGTTGTCTTCATTTCCTTATAAATTCAGTTACAATAGTCTCTCATGGTTCATGATATGGAATGTTTTGGGCCATTCCTACCATTCAATTTTCCTACTAGTTCATTTTCATGCCTTAATATATTGGATAGGGGAGAGCCGGGACGGTTGAAACACTTTTCAGATAAACGTCGTTTTCTAAGATAAGGTGACAGATAGATTATTTTTGTTTTTGTGATCAACAATTCACATATGTGTTCTCTTAGTATCATGTGTTATTCGGTACAAATATATAATGATTTAAGTAAAAATTTACTTTGAACAGTAGTTGTGCTTTGTTTCAATCGTCCCGCCTGAGCGGGACGATTGAAACACAGGGGTGGGACGGATGAAACATAACAGTTTAAACGGCAACTATTCATCTAATGCTTGATTTTATGAACAATACCTGACAAGTAAGTTATGTAGATATTGTTACAAACATATTTTTTTTAATATTTTTTTTATTTAAAGGTTCATATTAACAATTTTGTTCTGTCGTCATATAAAAAATTTGGCGATAAGCCTATTCGCATTTTGCGTGCTCTTTCTTATAGGCTATTTTGACGAAGACAGACAAATCCGTTCACAATTCATATTCTTACATCTCTTCCTTGAGTCATATCGAGTGTTTGCTAGTTGAATTGCCTGTTATTATGAAGAAAACGAGGTCAACCGGAAGACGATAGGCTAAATGAAATTTATTGAAGATTTCACAATTGATGATTATTAAGAAGATAACGTGTTGCGAGGGGAGTTAATTGGTTAAATTGGTAACCAATGTTTTTCTTGTTTTTCTTTCTATGGGGGAATAAAAACAGCACAGACATTAAAAAAAATACATTTTAAGAAATCCATGATGTTTCTGTAACTTTAATCCATCCTGTTTAAAAATTACAGCAATCTTTGAGATGTGAACATTTTAAAAGATGATTAAAAAAACAAAATTAACTTATCCTTTTCTTTCCATTTTAATGAATGAAGTTTAAGTGCTTGTGCTTGAAATTAGTTTGGCATATGCATTTACAGAAATAAATCAGAAATAAGCAGGTTTTTTTTACTACTATTTTAAGTTACAGATTTAAGTACTGAATAACAAGAACCTCTTTGTAAACCCCTTTTCTCTCAAACAACATTATAGCGTTCATCATTCAGTAGTGATCCATTATCCACTTCTGTATGGAGGACTGAGGGAAGATTTCTACTCTCCATTCCGCAGGTGATTCTAGACTCTACTTAGTAGGGCTTCAGCGCCCTTATCTTTTAATCTCAACCTACCCGTAAAAATACAATCCTAGGGACACCTGAGCCTCATAAAAACCACATGATTTTATGATCTCGCCTCATGTTTACTGAAAACTGCAGCTGTAGTGAACTCTCTGAGATCATTTCCTCTAAATCCTCCCTTTATTAGTTGTTAAACAAACTTTAAAGATCATTATATTAAGTAATATTCTCCCCTCTTGTCAGTGAGAGGTCCTTGCATAGGTGACAGCACACCTGTCTCTATCTCAGATTTCCTCTCCATTGCAATGAAATAAAAGAATGCAACCAAATGCACCCTACTGGTATATTTACGGACTAAAGGCCCATTCACACCAAAGGACTGATATCGATAACGATAACAATAAAGATATGGTTTTAGAAATCGTTCTAAATGTCAACAAATCAACACTTTTTTTCCAGCTGATGAACAATAAAAACATTAACAGCTAATCCAAATCCATTCCTAGAATGTGAAATTGAATTTATCTTGGCATAGTTAAATAACAAGAGTTCAGTACATGGACATGACATACAGTGAGTCTCAAACACCATAGTTTTCTCTTTCTTATTTAAATCTCGTTTTTGAAAAACACCCCTGAAAAACAGGCGAATCTCCACATAACACCAACTGTGACGCAACAGTTGGGATCATTAATATGTACGCCTCCAAAAATTTGCATATGCTAGCCCATGCTCAGTGCCAGGCGAAACTGCACAGCCGAATCATCAGAAGTTCTGCAGGTGAAGAAACAAGCAGGAGGAGGATCATAGGGAAAATGGCAGATCTATCTATAATCTATCTATATATAATCGGATACCGCTACAGTTTAATTCGAAGTTGTTAATTGCTCTGCCCATTTCACCGCGGACTTTTTCTAACCTGGAACAATATCAAGCAGCCAGGCTTCTCTCGGCGTCTCATACTGACGAAGGGGGCAATTTCAACTAACGTTATAGTCCCGCAAGCGGTAAGTAGTGATTTTACTAACGGTAATTTACACTGTGTTAGATCCAGCGCGATATTGTTTTTTTACTCGAGAGACATTGTGGCTTGCAAACGAGCGAACGAAGCATGGCAGTTGCTCAGTGTTTGGATGTACAAATGAACACAAACATATATTTTTTAGCTCCTTCATCCGAGCCTCTGGAGAACCAGTGGGTTATGTGAATTTCTGATGTGTAATTGTTCAAATTCAGACAGATAATATTTCTCTCAAAGTCGTTCAACACTATTTATGCATCAGTAAGATCTTCATTCACGCAATCAACAGACTGTCATCTGCTCAATGCTCACTGCAACCTTTTATGTGATGGGAATAGATCTAAATACTTAAAAAACTTCTCACGATTTATTAATCCCGATAGCTGTAATAGTAAAAACGTATAAAAGCTGTAATAGTAAAAGTTTTCCTGATAGCTCTACATTTAATGCCAGATATTTCATATGCAAGCATGTCAGCCAATCACAGCAGAGGGCGTTTACACTGAAGTCTCACAGCAGACACGCCCCTTCAAACTGAGTGTTCAAATCAAAGGATAAAATCAGGCTAGGAAATATGCCTTTTATTTCTAAATTATAACAAATTTTGATCTAAAAAACATACTAACATTATAAGGGCACACTAGGAAACATTATAAAATAATAAAATAATCCATTCTAGGGCACCTTTAAAGGTCTTAAAGGGATAGTCTTAAAGGGATAGTTCACCTAAAAATGAAAATTCTGTCATCATTTACTTGACCTCAAGTTGTTCCAAACCTGTATGAATTTCTTTATTTTGCTGAACACAAAAGATGATATTTTGAAGAATATGGGCAACCAAACGAGCCAAAGGCCCCATTGACTCCCATAGTATGGAAAAATAATAATAATAATATGGAAGTAAATGTTAACTGTTTGGTTACAGACATTCTTCAAAATATATTCTTTTGTGTTCAGCAGAAGTAAAAAAATTCATACAGGTTTGGAACAACTTGAGGGTAAATAAATAATTAATTTTTGGGTGAACTATACCTTTAAGCATTTAAAGTGGCAGATGACATAACAGCAGTGTGCACTTATAATTACAGTTATAGTTCTCGATCCTGGTGTGAACGGGCATAAAAAGATGCAGTTTTACATGGTTTATTCAAAATTGTCAGTAAAGCAAATGTTGTTCCCATGACGTCTTCCCGCAGAGTGTCAAGAGGCAAAAGGTCAGAGGATCAAAACATGCTTGACTGACAGTCTGGTTTTTGAGCAGCCATAAGGAACAGGGGCTTGGTAAAACCATTGTTGTGTTGCAGTACAGGAAGTGTTAGTGGTTTACAGCACAAACAGTTCATTAAGCTCTCAAGCCCCCAGGCTGATTGCAAAGGGGAAATTAAAAGTAAAATCTGCTAGACAAAGGGGTGTCTCTCTTTATCTCCAAACATTATCTGAGCATCTCCCAGGTAGCGCACAGGAGGGATGTCCAGGGTGGGTTTCTCTCAGAGGACACCACAGCTGTCTCCACAGGGAGAGAGAGCTTTAATTAGATGTCAACACGGCTGAGGAGATGCAGACTTTACAATACTCTGCGGCACAGGGCTTGGCTGAGCTTCTACAAAACTGACGTGACTGGTCATGGGTGGCAAGTCCTGTGGGTGGTTATATTTCCATGTGTGAATATAAATATGAGTCAACAACAAACAAAAAAATCCTAAAACATTTCTTATCAAAATGTCAGCATAAATGTGAACTATATAATACTGCATCAAACAAACAGGTCTAATGTTATGCTTACTTCTTGGGTACGAGCACTGCTGGTTGTGAGCAATGAGTAAGAAAAAATTAGGTTTACCACAAATTTAAGTACACATATGTTATGTATTTATCAAAAAGTATAATTAATACAATGGTTTAATTAGCTTGTAGTAAAGAAATTGTTAATTGGTTATTATTAGGAGTAAACCGTTTTTACTCACTTTAGATGAGGTCACGGAAAATGTGAAAATATAATTAATTACTGTAAGTGCTTCAAATCAAACTTTATTAGACATTAATTGCATTCATAATCAGTGTTCCTTAAAAAGTTTAAAAATACATTAAGCGCACGCACACACACACACACACACACACACACACACACACACACACACACACACACACACACACACACACACACACGGAACACTTAATACAGTTAATGTCTAATAAAGGTTGGTCTAAAGCACTTAATGACTTTTTTCATGACCTAATCTAAAGTTAGTGTGTAATGTTGCTGTTTGAGCATAAACAACATCTGCACAACGGACTGCACGGACTACACAACATTCCTCCCGGGTTAATGACATCACAAACCCTAAAATTTACATAAACCTGCCCCCGGAACGCATTTATAGATTATCAAGACAGAATATGCTAATCAATGTCACATACACATAAGCTACATAAATTCACCAACTAACCATTAAGAATTGTTGTCTACATGTTGTCATGTTATCTTCTTGAGTCTCTCCATCTTTCTGACTTCGGTTTGAACATAAAAGGATTTTTTTTTTTAATTAAATTTCCAGTGCATGTCTGTGTGAGGTAAAATGACACCAGCTGTTGAAGCTCCACCCTCTCAGCAGCTCATCTGCATTTAAAGGAACAGACACAAAAACGGTGCGTTTTTGCTCACCCTCAAAAAGTGACAACTCTAACATGCTATATAAAAATAGTATTTTGAGCTCAAACTTCACATACACACTCTGGGGACATTAAATACTTATTTTACATCTTGTGAAAAGGGCATTATACCACCCCTTTAACTATAAACTAATAGTTTGCAAATGGTTTTTAAGTACTTTATTACTGTACTTATTATAGTGTTACCAATTAAAGAAAAATTTGTGTGGCATGAAGAACACAAGCCTTGCTGACTCTATAAAAGGGGAAAAAAAGTAATTGAAGAAAAATGAGGGGATGCAGTGAGTTGTTGTTCCCATGACTTATGACCTCTCCTCGAAACAACAGACACAACCTCCTCATTTCAAATAGTTCATCCAACAATATTGAGCGCTTTCCTGCCTATGTTGTGGTTTCTATTTTCTAGAATATTTCCATAGAATGAAAACAACATAACTGACAGTTGTCTCTCAAGCAACCAATTTCCTACTGTGCACGTTTCACCATTCTATGGTCTCCTTCTTCTCACATAATAGAATAATTTAAACTCAAATCAATATTTCATGACCATTTATTTATTCGTTCATTCATTTGGCTAGTAGCTGTGTATTAAGCAGTATAATGTACAATCAGCTGATCATTATGGCAAAATAAATAGCTTCAGGGTGATATAAGACCCCACTGCGTCGCCTCTGACATTATTTTGAGATAATGACCGGCTGACTGTAGATTATCCCTTAAATAATTATTATTTCTGCCACCAACCTGGCTGTGAGTTCACAGCTTGTTACTATTCAAACCCTGGCTCTCATACTAAACCGAACATGCAAGTAAAAATATGTCATTCTTAATCTGTCCTTGTAAACTCTATAACACTTTCCCACCATTGCCAAAAGTGGAACAGTCTACAGCAAAAATTCTCAGGCCATTGGAGCTTATACCGTGTTGCTCTTTGATGTGCCAGCATGCAGTCTAGGAAAATTTAGTTTTATCTCTCTGTTCTCCGAAGCTTCCATCCTGCTTTTGGTTAATTTGCTCTGCCATATTCAAGGACCTCAGATTGCTGAACACTGTCAATATCGATATTTGCACACACACCGGCTGGCCATACAATCGAATGCCTCTAGAGACACTGGTAAACACGAATGAGACAGAGGGCCCTATCTTGCACCCAGCGCAAGTGACTTTGTACACCGACGCATGTATCATTCCTATTTTGCACCCGCGCAAAGCGGACTTTTCCCTCCACAGAAGCACGTCGGTTAACTAAGAAATACACTTGCGCTCCCGGGGGCGGTTCAGCGCAAAGAGGAGGCGTGTTCCGGCGCAAACGTTGCTTCTTGCTATTTTGCAGGTTTAGAAAACAATTGCGCCACTAACCAGGAAAAAATAGTTTAAAGTCAGTGGCGCGTTGCGCATGTTATTCATAGGCTATTTTAAGGGCGCATGCTTGGCCATAATCAATGTAGCGTGTGCACAACGCGCACTTTGATTCTCTCATCTACACAGAAGCAGCAGTTTTCATTTTTGCAAATCATACATTATTACGATAGATAGATAGATAGATAGATAGATAGATAGATAGATAGATAGATAGATAGATAGATAGATAGATAGATAGATAGATAGATAAACAATTTATTATAAAAGCATACATCTAGCTTACACATTTACCCAAATTAACCGAAGTTAATTTGGGTGGATTTCTCCATTTCAATGTAACTTCTCTCTTTTACGGCCGTGACGAGAGCGTTGCTCTCCTTGGCTGTGAACCGCTGCTGGCGCGCGCCTGGCAAATCCGCCGTTACAATAGCAATCCGCTATGGAAAAAGCGCATCTGCTCTTAAAGGGAATGTGAGATGACGCTCTGATTGGTTTATTTCACGTTACGCCCAAACCACACCTATGAATAATGAAGCTACTTCAGACCAACCCCTTTTAGATTTGCGCCTGGCGCAAGAGTCATTTATCCCGCCGGGAAAATAGCAACAGCGCCGAGACCCGCCCACAAAGTTACTTGCGCTTTGCGCTTTGACACTTGCGTTTCAGATCGTTAAAATAGGGCCCAGAGAGTGGAACGACTGATGTGAGAGATGGTTGTGTTGCATCAGTGTAGGCTGTTTAGTATTCTGCGGTTACACTCTTAATTGTCTACTGCCGTTGTCAGTTGACTGCAATAGAAATCTCTGACTTCTATAATGGGAAAAAGTCTGTCTCTTACATCGGCAAGCAGCTGTATACCACTTAATTTCCCATCTGGTTTAACTCTACAAACAGGAGCCATGAACCTGCTTGAATATAGATAAGAAAAAAAAAGAAGAAAAAAAACAAAACAGGTTACAGAGAGAGAAGCACAATGATAAGGAAGGCAGCTTGAAGTTGCATTACATTGGTTCTCATTTGCATAAAGTTCAACTTTTTTTTCCAACATTGTCACATTGCAGAACATGTCACATGCCAACAAGTTGCTATGATTCTCACTGGAAATTAATTACTTTCAATTAGAACCAAACAACATCAGTTTTGCAAAAGTGCTCGGCAGAATGATATTGCTCAAAAAGACTTACAATGTTAAAATTCACTTAAAATTTTTAAATAAGTTCCAAAGGTTTTAGAGGACAACTTCATCATACCATATCCTCAGCAAACAAAATTAAAACAAACAAACAAACAAACAAACAAACAAACAAAATGCTGCCTATGGTGCAGATGTCATAACACTCGAGAACAGATGTCAAGTCAAGTGTTAAGGTGTTAAAACACCTTAATCTGTTTTAGAGCTGTACCAAAGGTGAACATTATCACAGAATAAGTAACTTAGAATGTAATAAAACTACATTTTAAATAAATAAGTAGAGATACACGTCTAATATAAACATTAAAAAAATATGAACTTAGCTTGACACCTCCATGTAAATTAAGGCAATCCTTCACTGAAGAATGAAGAACTTTAGGAGGATTCCTAACATAAATAAAAAACAAATTTTCCTTTCCATTGCAACACATTATTTATAATTATCTTTAAAAACTGAGTTTAAGAAAAAACAACAGATATAGGCTAACATTTATCATCCGAAAGCCTAGCATACCCTTTATATAAATGTTTCTTATTTTATTTTAAATAATATTGTTTTGTTTTTTTATTGAGTTTAAAGGAACAACATAACTGGAATAATTCATATTTTATCACATTTGAGTCCTCTTGAACACACCATTACTTATTCAGAGAATGCATACTCGACTGAATTCCTCCCTGACACTAATTCTGTCCTTGACCTTTGGCCTAAACCAACTTTGCTAGTCAGTATTACCTTTGTTCCCTCATGTTTCTGATTGGAGCTTGATTTTTGACTTCCAGCTGAGTGTGGCTTGAGCATGGGAAAGGTTGCATGCAGATTCACTGATTACAGAGTCTAAATGTGAACTGACTGATACCATAGCAGTTGCTTTAATGAAGAGGTGAACTCCTGTTGCTTAATGACTGTTGAGTCTCTTTTTGTGGACATCTGGATGCTTTAGTCAGCCTGTGATCAACCTTCTGCGTTTGAGGTTCACATTACTTATCAGCTTTCATTAGCAAATGCATGGCAGTGACACTTGTGTTTAACATCTGTGGCATATTTCAAAAAGCTACTTTGTCATGATAAAAAATGATCTTCAGTTTGATAAAGATCCTGTTTTGGCGTTGTAAACCATTGAAGAATTTCGAGCAGGCCTTAAAATAACAATAACAATCACAATATCAAGTCAAGTCAAGTAACCTTTATTTATATATCGCTTTTTACAATACCGATTGTTTCAAAGCAGCTTTACAGTGAAAATATATAACAGAAATATAACATTTTATAGAATATAACAGAAATGCTTCTGGGAGATCTATTTTTGACATATACTGCAATCAAAACATTTGCACATTTGATTTTTGAGATTAAGATATCGGGTCAGTTAATGCACTTAATAATTGTTGGGAATTAACACTAATATTAAATGCAAGGACCTGCAATATATTAATGTAGTTTATTTTTTAATTTTTTTTGAGAAGATAACAATAAGTGCATGATCATATTGATATTCTAAGCTGATAGACTAAAAACAGATGGTTATTTCCTGCTTCAGACCAAGAGTCATAAGAACCTATATATTCTTGCTCCTGACTGCTAGAGAGAAAAGGGACTAATGAGTTAGTCTGTGCTGCATAAAATAAAGTCCAGGTTGTCCATGAACGCTAGCATAATGCTCACCAAATAAATAATTATGTGGACATAAAATATAGATCTGACATTATTTAATGATCTTACCTGTGTTATTTTAAAGCTTCTACTTTAAAAAACTACATTACAATATACAAAACAAAATACAAGTTTATTAACTAACATCAACAGAATAATAAATACTATAACAAATGTATTGCTCATTGTTAGGTGATGTTAGTAAATATATTAACCATTGTTAACTAATGAAACCTTATTGTAAAGTTTTGCCTTAAAGGGGTCATCGGATGCAAAATTCACTTTTATATGGCGTTTGCATATAAATGTGCCTTTGCAGTGTGTGGACACAACCACAATACAATGAAAAAAATCCATTCACTCCTTTTTTTATCCTCAAAAAGCCTAAACACTCTCAATAATTAAGCCGTTTGGATTTTCTGAGCAATATGATGTCATATTGCTCATGCTCCGCCCACAACCGCTGACGGACTGTCCCGTATTAGCATATTTCCTGTATTAGCATATTTCCACCCTCAGCCATTTGTATACTGTGTCTTGTGTCCACACCCCTCATGGAAGAGAGGGGTGGGGTGAGCAGTTGCTCATTATCATTTAAAGAGACATGCACCGAAATGAGTCGCTGTGAACAGAGCTGTTTTTGAGGAAGTAAAAAGGGTGTTGTTTTACACAACCATTGAGGAATTTTGACCAAAGTATGTTATAAACTTTAAATGAAGACCCTAAAGAAGCATACCAACTTGTGGAAAATTAGCATCCGATGACTCCTTTAACATTTTAATTTATTATCATAATTATAATACACACATTTGTTTATTGCAGAAATAGTTTTTCCGTTTAGTGCACTATAGTGGCTAATGAATCAACAGTCTCGGAAAATAGCTTACGTCCATGTTGCAAAATAATAACGCGGAGCTGCTAATATTTATCTGATACTGATTAAAGGGTTAGTTCACCCAAAAATGAAAATTCTGTCAGTAATTACTCACCCTCATGTTGTTCCAACCATGTAAGACTTTCGTTCATCTTCGAATCACAAATTAAGATATTTTTTATTAAATCTGAGAGCTATCTCACTCCTCCATAGGCTTCCAGAGGGACCGAAACTCGCCGGCCCAGAAAGTCGGTGAAGAAAATGTTGAAATAGTCCAAGTGACTACAGTGGCTCTACATTAAGTTTATCATGCGACGACAATACTTTATGTGCGAAAAAACAACAGAAATAACGACTTTATTCAACTATTAGTGTTCTTCAATGTGGGCCTCTGACGAGAGTTCACGGGAGCGCCACGACGCATGCGCGAGAACTGAGATTATGGCGTTCTTCTTCTACTACTACTTGTTACTGGCTGCTCACTCCTTAGGAGTATTATCGCCATCTACTGTACAAGATGACGTCCCGACATTGCCGGGAGCGCAAAACGGTCTGTTTACAAGCAGGTCTGTTTTTTTGTTGTTTTTTTTGTTTTTTGCTGTTACGGCAAACCAAAATATTTTTAAGGATGGCCTCAGTAGGCATCGCTTGGCACTGATTACATTTACACCATCAGCTGTCCAATGCTCTCAGAAGCAGACTGCGGTTGTGTTGCAGCATCTTCCATCTCCTGTAGTTCAATGTCTGTGTATTCTGGTTCGAATAAGTATGGTTGGTTAAAAAAATTCAAATCTTCATCTACATCGAAATCTGCGGATATATTTACCAATACAGTTTTACATACAGCGCGCGTCTTCATCTGCTTGTAAACAGACCGTTTTGCGCTCCCGGCAATGTCCTAAGGAGTGAGCGGCCAGTAACAAGTAGTAGTAGAAGAAGAACGCCATAATCTCAGTTCTCGCGCATGCGTCGTGGCGCTCCCGTGAACTCTCGTCAGAGGCCCACATTGAAGAACACTAATAGTTGAATAAAGTCGTTATTTTTGTTGTTTTTTCGCACAAAAAGTATTGTCGTCGCATGATAAACTTAATGTAGAGCCACTGTAGTCACTTGGACTATTTCAACATTTTCTTCACTGACTTTCTGGGCCGGCGAGTTTCGGTCCCTCTGGAAGCCTATGGAGGAGTGAGATAGCTCTCAGATTTAATAAAAAATATCTTAATTTGTGATCCGAAGATGAACGAAAGTCTTACATGATTGGAACAACATGAGGGTGAGTAATTACTGACAGAATTTTCATTTTTGGGTGAACTAACCCTTTAAGATCCATACCTATACAGGTTGGAATCAACAAATTCTAAGCCACTAAAACAACATCTCTTACCATAGGGGTGGGGGAACAGATTCCAACAATGATTGCTTGCCATCAGATTCCATGTTTTATCAAAATGATACTGGTTAAGATCCAAACTGCAGTGTTGCAAATGGATGACAGCAAACTGATGTACGCTATTGATACACCCATGTATCCCAGGGTACTGTGCAGTAAGGTTTTATCATATTGTTTGGCGTTTCTTTAATTGACTTTCATTGTCCTTTGTCAAAGTCAAATCCCAGAGGCTCTGATAGCAAACTTGATAGACTGATTGATTGTGGCACAATGCGGGTATGTGTGCACTGTTTCGAGTTGTCACTAAGACAGTCGTCTAGTCACGTTGCACACCATCTGTTGGTGACTACAAGATTAGAACAGATCTACTGGAATGTAACTGTTGACTTTGCAGTCTCCTGTTCCATACTTGAGGAAAGATATAAAAATGAGTATCAATTGAAACAATAAAAAAAAAAAAAATGCCAGTGAAGAGCTATTGTATTACATTTGTAGTTCTTTAAATGGTAAATTACATGATTTGTTTTACATTATTTTATGAATGATTAACAGTTTTAGCAATTATAATTATGCTGGATTTAATATCATTTTCTTTCAGCATGGAAAAGTTGGAGAATTAATCAAAAGCAATGTTTTCTTCTAATGCATTCTGAAGCACATTTTCACTCACTTTCATACTTTCCTCAAAGTGCATAACTGCACACCAAACTGTTCCCACTAATGAATCAGACCTGCAGTGGAATGCATGATGAAACGGTTATGTTCATTTTGAAGGGTAAAAAAAAAAAAAAAAAAAAAAAAAGGCTTTAGTCATGTTCTGCCAAATCATCAGTAGCAGTATAGTACTGATGTACTGCAGATGGCTTCATAGAATTTCTGGCACTACTGTTTTTATCTCAATTTCATTCCAGCAGATGGATATATATATATATATATATATATATATATATATATATATATATATATATATGATATGTGGAATATGATTTCAAAACACTAATGTGTACACCCATTTTCTGAGCTTGTGCTGCAATTTTGCAAAGTTGTAAAGCACAATCATTTATACATTCCTTGAGGAATGCAACAATACAGTTAGAGGTTTTGTGCCGTAACCTTCTTTTATGTTTTTGGGGGTTTTTTGTGGGGGGGGGGAGTACCGTCTCATATTGGAAACTTTGTTAAAATTCCTTCTCCCATCTGCCGTTGAGTTCTTTATTGCATAAAAAATCAAAGAACTCAAACAATACATAATTCCGTTGGGAACATTGTGCTGTCAAATAGCACTTTGTAGTCGGCACACTAGAGTAGATTTTCTTTGCAATAGACAATTCTTTGCTTTATTTTCAGTCCAAAGTTCCCAGTTATCCACAAACCAGCAAATTACTTTTGAACTACGATTTATTTTATTATTTTATTTTTTATTTATTTTCTGCAAACACTATAATGAGAAATATTGTGAATATCAGGGTTGCATGCTAGACAGACAGATAAATAAGATAGAGAGTATTTCTCTTCCTGCCATTTCAATTCAGCTTCCTTTGGGGGGTGTGGTCAATTGAATTGAAATTGCAACACAAGGTAGGGACAAAATCAACCTGTTCTCATGAGAAAGCATAACTATTTTTTTATGTGACAATATCTTGTATAAATTCGTCAATATGATTAGCTCAGAAAGCGATTTTTAGAAAAAAGCAAGCAGGTCCACCCCTTAACCTATCAGTCATTCAATCGCAGGTAGATATTACGAAAATTAACTAATTAGATCATACAAATTCATAGGAATTAGCCACCAATTCGCCAAAACGGAAAATGGAATCTGATGGCAAATAGAAATAAAATTGCCATTAAAGTGTTATGACAACGGTTATGAATAACAGAGTGTGCTTTTTTCAGTAGTGTAAGTAAAGAAACCTTAAAACCTACAGGAATTATACTTTATAAAAGTTGTAGAAAAGAAAGTACAATTGCTCCAATGTCTTCAGACACTTGGCCTCAAGGTTCTGGGCTTAGTGTAGCATTTGGAGGTTAAAACCAGTGCTTTTATTGAACTGGAAGCATCAGACTCAATCAGTTGTAAACAGTTGTGACAAGACAAGAAGCTTGCTAGCTTTGAGATTGCTCAAGCAAGATAATAAGTAGAGAGCTACATCAATGGCAGCCATCTCAAACATGGGTCACCAGCCAATCAGCTTTCTTGCCCTTCGGGAACGCCTCTATAGAGCTGCAAAATCATCACTCTTAGGCAGAGTTAGAATTCATATTTTCTCATTTTATTTGTCTTATCTTATTTTAATGTAAAGCTGTTGTTAGTTTTTATCTGACAAAGATACATTTTTAGGCTGCTCTGTCTCAGTGGTCTAACAACGCTTGTAGATCAAGATGGCCAATCAAATCAAAGGCGAAAATCTTACGGTCTTCACAATGCACAAGTTTGTGGAAAGATGTAAGTAGATGTAAGTATTAGACAACTGTTTTACAATAGAAATGTTCAGCAACCGACAATAAAAATAAGCGGTCATGATTCATGTAATTCATAAATAAATGTGACGAGACAAGAAACGCTTGAGTTTTCGACATATTAGACATAGTTATAAGAGTTAATGTGCGCACATTTCAAAATAAACTATTTTTCAATAGTTTAAATTGATTACTTCATTGCAATTAAACCTAGACCTTCTTTTAGCATTTTTATGCATTTATTCCCTTAAATCCCTTTTAATCATTTAATTATTTAATTCCATTATTATTATTATTTAATAAATAATAAGCATCAGAGGATGGCAAAGGTAAAATTTATTAAATATCCTATATCTGCTAAATAAAACAATGCTGTCAGTGGGTGATTCATTCTCAGTGAATTGCATGTGCGCTTCATTTTGTGGCTATTACTGTGTCTATCAAAGCACCAACTTTGAAAGAGCTAACATTTTAGTAGGAATAAAACAAGAGATGCTTATTCATTCATTCATATATATATATATATTTTAACCATGCCAATCAATTCATGGCAGGAACCGAGGAACCATGTAGATGAAGTGATCTCACTGCACTGATGATGTGCAGGCCATTTGACCTTCAGATTAAATATTTATGAATGTAAAACAAACAAAAAATGCAGTTCAAGTTCTAGCTCGCTTATCAATTACAGAGAGATTCTTTAATCCTTCAACCAAATATTTCTTTAAGAATATTTAAGAAATGGTCAGAAAGAGAAGGAGAGGGGGAAAAAAGATTTAAGTGACTTTGAATGTGGCTTGGTTGTTGGTGCTAGATGGGCTGGTCTGAGTATTTTAGAAACGGCTGATCTGCTGGGATTCTCATGCACAACCATCTCTAGGGTTTACAGAGAATGGTCAGAAAAAGAGAAAATATCCAGTGAGTGGCAGTTCTGTGGGTGAAAATGCCTTGTTGATGCCAGTCCAGAGGTCAGAGGAGAAGCTGGACTGGTTGGAGCTGATAGAAAGACAACAGTAACTCAAATAACCACTCGTTACAACCGAGGTCTGTAGAAGAGCATCTCTGAACACACAACACATCAAACCTTGAAACAGATGGGCTACAGCAGCAGAAGACACACCGGGTGCCACTCCTGTCATAACAGGAAACTGTGGCTACAATTCACACAGGCTCACCAAAATTTGACAATAGAAGATTGGAAAAATGTTGCCTGGTCTGATGAGACTCGATTTCTGCTGCGACGTACAGATGGTAGGGTCATAATTTGGCGTAAAAAAAAAGGAAAGTGTAGATCCATCCTGCCTTATATCAACGGTATATGTATGTGTATATATATATATATATATATATATATATATATATATATATATATATATATATATACACACACAAACAAACAAACAATTTTTATATTTCATACTGACAATACACTGACAATCATACCAAACATTTCTCTATTTTAAATGTTATTTTAAACAAGGGAGATGTCATATTTCTCTTTGTAATACCTAATCCTATTTTCATTCCCACTCGACACAACCAAGTAGCAGCTTCTGTCCGTCTGATGTTTTCCAGAGCAGCAGGTCCTTAGGGAAGAGC
Source organism: Leuciscus leuciscus (assembly GCF_965113295.1). Lineage (NCBI taxonomy): Eukaryota > Metazoa > Chordata > Actinopteri > Cypriniformes > Leuciscidae > Leuciscus > Leuciscus leuciscus. The sequence continues at coordinate 11,704,393 of NC_138732.1, forward strand.
TCACAACAGTCAGCAACTTTCAGCTTTGCTCACTGAAACCCTTTAAGAAACCTCTGTGGACTCTGCCAGCTCCAAATAACAGGAAGCAAATCCAGGTAAACAGCCAGCGAACAATGGATTCAAACACCTTGCCAAAGACAACACAGCTGTGCGCTGCCTCCACCTGTATGCCGTCTCTCCTAACTTAGCTGTCTTCTTTTAGACAACTTAAATATCTCCCAAATTTGCTGTTAGAGAGCAGAATGAGATTTCACAAAGTGGGTGGTGGTGGGTTTCCTTACACCTGGCTATATTTATAGAATAAAAACATTATGGTAAAGATGGAAAACACTGTTAATGTGCTTTCAGGTATGCTATCATGTGCTACACAATCAGTAAGAACAATATTTCATGCAGGTATGCGCCAGTTTGATTAATGGAACAGTTGGTGTTGTCTTGGGCAGAATGATCCGTGATTATCGCCTCATGAGGCTTTTTAAATCACTGTCCTGGCACTCCAAACGGAGTTTCTCTCACACATATGTAACTTAATTACATGTCACTTGTAATTTATGCTGTCCTCGTAGAAGAAAAATACATAAAGTATGATAGATGGATAGACTGAATATCATTTATGTCTTGCATGACTAGTTCCACTGCAGTTCTTGTTTTCACATTAAACTTTTACTTTACTAACAGATGACAAGTGTACAGTGATTTTACAGTGCACAGGCACAGAGGCAATTGACTAAAAGACGAGGATGAGAAAGAAGAAGGGTCAAGATCCTGCAGGCAACAGAACAGCATGGCAGAAGGAGAAAGATACATCCTCCCTGTTTTGCATCTCATCTAAAGAAAGGTGCTCACTAAAGAAAAATATATATATTGAGAAGTAAACAACATGGAACAAATGGAACTTCCTTATTCTAATTTAAACTGTCACAATACAGTACATGTGATTTAAGGGCCAATGAGGAAATTAACTTTTTTTTCTTCAATGGGAGCACAGAGAGGATGTGCACTCCTACAACCTGACTGAATTGTGAAAAATCTATATACAGTATATCTATCTATCTATCTATCTATCTATCTATCTATCTATCTATCTATCTATCTATCTATCTATCTATCTATCTAATGTATATCTAAAATATTTACAGAAAATATAAGCACAATACAAATAAACTTTTTTTACAATCCCAATACCACTGCAAGTTCAAGAAAGTATTCTCATATTTCATAAAAGTAAAGCGAGTTCATTCCCATATCTATTGTACAGTTTGTAGAGAACCCTCACAGCAGGATGTCAAATGTGTGTTAAATAGTTAACACCACTGCAAATGTCCTGTTCATTTACACTGCATAAAGCTGTCTTACAATATCGCAGACAGCCAGTATGCTATTTTGGTTGTGACTGTCTGGAAAACGAATGTTTCACAATTGTGCTCATTTTGCTACTGATCCCTCTCTGTGGAGTAGATGTGAAAAGAGGTGTGGGCTGATTTAGCAAATGCTATATAAATGAATGAGAAGCTTTTGAACTAAAAGGGTGTGGATGCCTGTACACGACCACGACCGACCAGGAACCCTTCTGCTTAGAAATGTGACCAAAAGCAGTTCTTGATTACATATAAAACACTGAATTGAATTACTTTGGTGTTTTGAGAACATATTTTAATATCCAAAGCCTCAAAAACAAAGCAGTTACTCTGTCAGTAACTGTAAAGCCAATCATCTGTTACCATGGATATTCATTTTATTAACACATCATTATTGAGTTTGTTATCGAGTATTTAAGTTCCTCATTTCCTTGCTGTGTTCGTCCGGTATTGTTGGTGTTTACTATTTAGGGGTGTGTGATATCACGATTTTTGATTGTGGACGAATAAAATGTCTCCAACGATCTGCTTTTGTAGAAATAGCATAGTATCTGCTACAGTGCATTCTATCAGTTGCAGTCTGGCGCCTCCATCTCAACATACTGTACATTCACATTACATGTTAAAGGGATAGTTCACTTTGAAATTAATTTTTGGTATGTTTTAGCTTACCTCAAGGGCATCCAAGATGTAGGTGTCTTTTTTTCCGCAGTAGTTTCAATTTTGATATTTTTAGGTCAAACCGTTCTTGTCTGTCAGTCATATAATGCAGGTCTATGGTCATTATCTCAAAACACAAGCACAGAGTCCAAATTAAAACAATTACCCGTCGTCCAAATTAAACAATTCCCCATCGTAAGTACACATTGATGGCCTAAGACACGAAACGAGCGGTTTGTGTGAGAAAACGAACAGTATTTATATCGTTTTTACCTCTTATACGCAGCCATGTCGAAGTAATCTGATCTGACGTGTGCGCAGACTGGTGCATAGATATATTCACTAGATGTCGCCTTAAATACATTCTTTCCAATGAACTGCCGTAGACAAGGCGACATCTAGTGTGTATATATCTATGCACCAGTCTGCGCACACGTCAGATCAGTTCACTCGGACATGGCTGTGTATAAGCGGTGAAAACGACATAAATACTGTTCGTTTTCTCACACAAACTGCTCGTTTCGTGTCTTAGGCCATCAATGTGTACTTACGATGGGGAATTGTTTAATTTGGACGACGGGGAATTGTTTTAATTTAGACTCTGTGCTTGTGTTTTGAGATAATGACCATAGACCTGCATTATGACTGACAGACAAGAACGGTTTGACCTAAAAATATCAAAATTGAAACTACTGCGGAAAAAAAGACACCTACATCTTGGATGCCCTTGAGGTAAGCTAAAACATACCAAAAATTAATTTCAAAGTGAACTATCCCTTTAAAGCAGAGGTAGAGTTACACCCATGAGACACTGCATTATTTCATTATTTGCATGTGCTTTAAAGCCTTGCAGGTTAAACATTTCATTTGCGTGCTGATGTGCTGTTCTAACATGTACTTTCCTGAGCACATAAACTCGAAGCACACAGGCACTAAATGCCTGTCAAGCAGAGCCTGGTTACTGGACTAAGTTATCTTTCAAGTCTTATTGTGCCAATACTGTCAAATACACACAAGGTTTACATAAACACAGTTGGTTATGTCTAAAGTGAAAGCAAACATTTGAGAGAAAATCAGGTGCGTGTCATAGATGCGTCCCGGTTTTAAAGTGACAGTAGCCTATAGTAATCATGCTGCCACTTGTCCTTAAAGAGATAGTTCATCCAAAAATGAAAATTCTGTCATTATTCAGTCACTCTAATGTTGTTCCAAACCTGTATTCATTTCTTTCTTGTGCTGAACACAAAATAAGATATTTTGAAAAATGTCGGTAGCCACTGGGGTCAAGCAACTTTTTGCTTACCCACATTCTTAAAAAAAACAACGTATTTTCAACAAAAAAAGACATTTATTCAGATTTAAAACAACTTCAGAGAGTAAATAATGACAATTTCATTTTTTGGGGGAACTTGACTGAGAACTTTAAAGGTCCCATGACATGCTACTTTTTGTAGGCTTTAATATAGTCCTTAGTGGTCCTTAGTACTGTATCTGAAATCTCTTTCCAAAAATTCTGCCTCGGTGCAGAATTATAGCTACTACAAGCCAGTCCCAGAATGAGCTTCCTTCAGACAGGCCGTTTCGGTGTCTGTAGCTTTAAATACTAATGAGGAGGAGAAAGGCGGCACAAGGTGGAGGGTGGGTGTGGCCTTGACCATCTTGCGCAACGGTAACGTGGCGTGCATGTTTACGTTGGATATAGCAATGGCACGAAGACACGCAGTCTTTCAAGCATTTCAGTTTGACCCAGAATCTGATCCAGATGGAGAAGCAACGGATGAAGAAGTTGCAACTCAGCGGCTCCAGCAGGACGTTTTCGAATGGTTAGTTTAAAATATTATGTCTGGATACGGTACTTTATTCGGATGGTTTACAGTTATTATCATGTAGCTAACGCGAACCTACTGTTGCCTTTTCATGAGAGATCTGTAACGTCTGTATTTATCTTATTACAATTACATCAAGCTCTGCGATCTTGAAATGCGGATATCGCGCGCGCCATATAACCAACAGGAAAACGGTTATCCAAATAACAAAGACGTGTACAACACTCGCGTTACAGTGTGTGTATTCACACACATAAACTGCATAGCTAATGTTACAGCCACATTCTACGTGTAAAATCTAGGTAACCATAAACAGTAAAGCAACACACTTATATATCATTAGTTGACTTACTTGTCTGAGGTGTGTAGCTGAGCCAAAGAGAGTGATCCAGACTTTAGTTTCAGACGTTCAGCAAGCCCAGCTCTGTATTGACCCTTCGGTGTTCATTTGTACATCCAATTATTGAGCAATTATTATGCTTCGCTCGCTCAAAAGCCATGATATCTCTCGTGGACAAACTAAAATCGCGCGCGCGCGCGTTCCTACTTCCTAGCGCATTTTCTCATGGGCGGAAAATATTCTCTGGGCGGGCAAAGCAGAGAAAGGGGAGATAACATTTCCTCCTTATGACGTCATAAGGAGGAGATTCAAGATCAGCGCGTATGAGCCTCCATTTTCTCAAAGGCAGAGAAAGATAGCAAAAGCTCGATTTACACCGATTGAAATTTTTAGAAACTTGGGGACCATATATAGGCTAGGGGAACTCATATTAATGTTAAAAAACCTCAGAAAGTGAAAATTTCATGTCATGGGACCTTTAATACATAAACACTACAGTGTAGTGTTTTATTTTTATATTTGTTCATTTAATTTAATTTAATTTAATCCTTCATTAGTTCAACGCCTGTAGCTGAAAAAATAAATAAAGCACTGTTTATTTAATTTGTATATTAAGTTGTGTATATATAATGTGTATCTTTGCTCTTATTTTTTAATAACAAAAAAATAATGACAAAGATTTTGATCTTCGCCACTTTGGCCTAAATGTCTGCCATTCCTTTTCATTTTATATTTTGTGACCTTGTAAGGCTTTGTTTTTAAAATAGAGGCATTAGTTTGGTTGTAATGCTCAGTCACTTGCAAAATATTAAAACAACATGCAAAAAAGAATCGTGATAAAATCGTGATGTTCTTGAAAAAAAATGCAGAGTCTGCATGAATGGATATTCAGAAAAACAGAAAGCCAAAGCAGATATCACCATGAAACTTACCCAGTTGATTACCTACATTACAAGTTTTCTGTAATTTAATGTTTAAATATGCAAATTAGGCAATATCTAATTAAATATGCGCTAATTTGCATATATATATAAAAAAAACGAAATCTGAGTATTGGATAAAGCCAGGTTAAAAATGTTTTTTTCATTGTGTTCACATATTAGATGGATATCTACTTTTGTTATCCTGTAAATCAGAATATACTGTCAATAGCCTTAAAACAATGATTTTCACCATGTTTTTGGGAATAAAATGTTATATAAATCAGGCTAGGAATAATATATTTACAAATCCCTCTGTAAATGTCTTGATAATATAACTAGGTACACGACTGGAAAGTTTGGTGTATATAGCTGCTACTGAAGTGGAGATTTCGGACTTGGAGTATGAGAGAAAAGTCATTTTGAGAAAACGGGCTTTAAAGATTTATCATCAGCCAAAGAGATTGCGCATTCAGCCCTTTTACTTTCACGATTGGTTGCTGATAAAAAGGAAATGACCATATTTGGATCCGACAGCATTGTACAGGAGAGAGAGCTTTCCAGCGGTGTATGTGATGACAGGGTGCAGGTAGCGATCACGGAGCAGCATGTTGATTAAGAATGCCAACTTTTGTTGAATTTATGAGAAAGACGCAAACAGACAAAGTGTAGTAAAATAAACACCTAAATGTGTATTTGGGACTTTTTTTCACCACAAGTCTGAAAGAAGACATGTTATTCAAGACAAATATCCAAAAATCTCAAAATTGACCAGTAAAAAAACCCAGATGTTTTTGCCTTACATGTCTCGCCTTAAGTTTGAAAGAGAAAAAACTTTTCTTTTTTTTTAATTCTATTAACAGATGCTGGAAAGGATGTTAAGAGCCAAAGTTCTCCTCACAGCTTGTTTAACAGCTGGATCTCCATAAGCCAAGCTGAGTCATTCTACAGGAGAAAGCATATGGAATAAAGGGAGAAAGAGAAGTGGGGATGAAAAGGGAGATAATATACAGTACTGTATAAAAGAGCCAGCATTGCTCCATCTATAATTGAGGTGAACAACAGCTGTGAGCTCGGAGACACAACAAAGTTTGAGCCAAAATTATTGTTGTATCAAATTATATCTAAATGAACCAGTCAGGCAAACACCAGCAGTTATATCTCTATTTCTTTGTTTATTTTACATCACACATGCCATCAGATTGTGAGTGGGAGTCCGGGCGACATAGCAGGTAACAAAATCACTGTTAAATACAGTTCCGTCATAACAACTCTGAGTGTTTGGCATGGTAATTGGTATGACAATATTGATATATTTGGTCTTGGTGGAATAGATCTGCTGCTATTGGTTATTGCTGCTGCTGTTGCTGCAGAGAAAGTACGGGACTTGCTACTGCCAATACATACACGACACGCTGCTGTGATCATGTAGACATGCTGCTGCTGTACAATATAGCGTACATGAATTACCTGTAGCAGATCTATACTGCCGTGCAAAGGCAAAAGACTGTAACTTCGTTTTTGTTTTTTTCAGATGAATACAACCAAGAATTAAATCTCACTCAGTTCGGGTACTGGACCTGGTTGAAACACTCATGCATCTAGCTGGCAGAGTGCCAAAACTTCGCCGGCGCCTTCAGCCCCACCCTAAACGTGGTTGAGCCAACGCTGGACTAATAAATCTATATTGAGGTATTTTGTCATGTCAAATGTATTAATAATGCCATCAGAATGCAACCAAAGCACAGGATAGCAATAAGTAGATGGCTATAAATAATTGTAAATCATACAAAATAAATGTGATCACTAGATTTTATACAGGTGTTACTGTAATGATTTTGTTTATGGTGATCAGCAACCAAATATTGATAATGTGGAAGTTACAGCCTTTTGCCTTGGTATGACAAGTTTGAGCTCAATATTTTTGTATGTATATAATTTTCATTACTAAATCATCTATTTGCCAGATTTCCAGTGTCCTACCTATAATTATTTTGGCGGGACAACTAAATATCTTTAAAGTCATTTTTCTCAGTTCCACACTCTAGCGACTTAAGGCGGCCGCACACCGGACGCGCAGCTCAGCGCCGCGCCACGCCACGTCTAGGACAACTCTCACCTGAAAATCCGATAACATCAGCAATTTTCTGATTTCTGTAAATAAATATAAAACTAAATGTATATTGCAGCACAGGGTGAAGTCCGTATATACATTAACTACTATTTGAGACACACACATGTAAATTTTATATAAAACTATGTAAATGGCGCTCTGTGGCGCGGCAGGTTCTCTTACGAGAGGTCTCTCGTACTGCGTAAGATATCTTACGCTAGGGGAAAATCCTTTTTCCGCGAGATATTGAAGCCAAAAATTATCCTTAATTTTGTTATAATGCAAAACGCGTTGCAGCAGCAATGCAGACATAGGCGAGACAGCTCGCGCGCCTATTGGCTGCTCTGCGGCAACTGCAGCAGCCTATCGAGCGAGGCCTGGCGTGACGTCAGACCCAATCAGGGCACTTCGCGCCCGCTACGTCACGTCCCGCCGAAATGGGCGTGGTCTAGGCCTATAAATATCGCTCGCAGGCAGCTATTATCTGATTTTTCATCCTTCAAGCGAAGCACACGCATCGCTGGAGCTGGATTAGGAGCCGCGCCGTCGAGAGAGAGCACCTTCAGCGGGACGAGTCACTGAAGTCGCTGGCCGCGCCGCCTTCCTGCCTTCCTGCTGCGCTTTCCGGCGCTTATATCCTTCTCTTTTATTACACTGTATTTCTGTGTGTGTGTGTCGCCGCTGCGACACACATTTCTAAAAGAGCTAGCGTCTTTTTAAAGATGCCTTCCTGCGGCTCGTGCAGAGCCACACTCAGCGACGGGGACCGCCACGTGATCTGCGTTTCCTGCCTGGGTGAGGAACATGCAGCTCTCGCGCTCGCTGACGGCGGATGCCCTCACTGCGAGCTGATGGCAATGGCGACTCTGAGGACTCGCCTAGCCGTCTTCACCGAGACTGCTCCCCCGCCCGCCCGGCGTCGCGCCGTAAAAAGCGCCGTGCCCAGCGGGCCCCGGAACCCTCCCTCAGCCGCCAAAGCTCGCCGGTTCGCCCGCTTGCTTCCCCGGCTTCTTCTATTTCGCTTCCTGACGGACAGCGGCCGCCGTCTGCCGCCGCTTCCGTTGATATCGCGGATGAGGAAGCCCTGCTGGGAGAGGATGATTCCTGCTCTATCCTGGCGTCAGGCAGTGAGGATTGGGCGGGCTCTGAGGACCCCGCGCCCCCTGCCCGCACTTCGTCAGGCAAGAGAGCTTCCATAGAGACGGAACTCATGCGAGTACTCGCACAGGCCGCGGCGAGCCTCGGCCTCGAGTGGTCTTCGCCTGAGCAGCCCGCTCACAACCGGCTGGATGGATTTTTCCTGCCTGGGGAGCGCGCTTCACCTGTGTCCAGGCCGACGCCCTTTCTTCCTGAGTTACACGAAGAAGTCGCCAAGTCCTGGAGCGCCCCCTATTCTGCTAGAGTGCGTCCTGCTGTTTCTTTGGCATTCTCCGCTGTTGACGATGCCAAGAACAAAGGATACCTCTCGCTGCCGCCGGTTGAAGAGGCGATAGCGGCCCACTTATGCCCGCCCTCCGCTGGACGGCGCGCTAAGCCGGCCCTACCCTCTAAAGCTTGCCGCACGACGTCGAGCTTGCTCCACCGCGCTTTCTCCGCCGCCGGGCAAGCTGCGTCAGCGTTGCATACCATGGCAACGCTCCAGATCTTCCAGGCCGATCTCCTCCGTAAGCTGGATGAGGAAGGACCTGACGCGATCTGCGTGCCGGACTTAAGGAGTGCCACGGACCTCGCCCTTCGTGCTACTAAGTCCGCAGCGCAAGCCATTGGACGGACTATGGCTTCTCTCACCGTGTCTGAGAGACATCTATGGCTGACGCTCTCGGAAATGGCCGAGTCTGAGCGCACCGCGTTCCTCGACGCCCCGCTTTCCGCCGCAGGCCTCTTCGGATCCTCCGTCAAAGATTTCGCGGAGAGATTCGCAGAGGTACAGAAAGCGTCTCAGGCTATGAAGCACTTCCTCCCGAAGCGCTCCAGCTCTGCAGCAGGCCGTGCGAAACCGTCTGCTCAGAGCTCACAGCCACAGCCACCGTCCACTGCCTCCACTTCACAGCGCCGCCAGGCCAGAAGCGCGAGACCGCGCTCCCGCTCATCCGGTCGCCGCCCCGCAGGACGCGGCCCGCGACCTAAGGTTACGGTGAAGCCCGAGGCCCCGAAGTCGTCCTAGCACAGCTAGGAAAACGACGGTGTTCCAGTCCCGCTGCGGCCGGACTCACACCAAAGCTATTCGCTCGTCCAGTTCCAGAAAATGTGACTGTTCCAGTGTTTTCTGCAGCCAACAAGTCGGTTCTGTCACCCGCTTGCCTGCACACAAATGCCGTTTTCACGGCTACCCAGATAAATCCCCAAAAGAGCGTATTTTCTGGTGTCCCGGCCACGGCCGATGGTGTTTCGTGTGTAGTAAGAATGCCCACTGCCCAGTGCCCATCCCTACACATAAGCACAGCCTGTCACACAGGGCTCGCGCACATAAAACCGACTCAGGTCGGTTGCGCTTCAAACATGGTGAATGTGCCCACTACCCAGTGCCCACTAACACCACGTTACGCATGTCTCACGGTTTCTGTAAAAACGAAACCAACGTGCACTCGCTTCACGCAAGCGAACGATGTTTTCGGTGTGATAAATGTGCCCGCTGTCCCGCGCCCACATCCACACATAGACATGACAGTTCCCACGGGAACCGCCCAGCCCTCCCCCTCGCGGTTAACCACCGTAGAGGAGTCGAGCGCGGGCAATCTGCCCGCTGTCATCAGCGCGCCCCATGCCTCAAATGTCACGAGCGACACGCTTGTGTTACAGCACACAGAAGCTTCTCCATCGCTGAGCGAGCGGAGCGCGCTTCGTATTCGACCCCTAGCTATCCATGCAGACGCATGGGCAAAGCTGCCCGGGGTTTCGAAGTGGGTGCTGAACATTATAAAAAGAGGCTATTCGCTGCAGTTTCGCCGACGCCCTCGCCGCTATGTGGCGCGCGTCGAGACCACGGTAAAAACAGAAGTAGCACATCTACTTCGAGCCGAAGTGACGAAACTATTGAGAAAAGGGGCCATAGAACCCCTCTCTCAAGATCAGAGCGAAGGAGGGCTATACAGCAGATACTTCCTGGTACCGAAAAAAGACGGGGGTCTCAGACCCATACTAGATCTAAGGCAACTGAACAAAGTGCTTGTGAAGCGACAGTTCAGGATGCTCACGACCAGGCAAATCCTTGTGCAGATTCGCCAAGGAGATTGGTTTGTGTCAATAGATCTGAAAGACGCGTATTTTCAAATACAGATAGCGTCACGTCACAGGCGATTTTTGAGATTCGCCTTCGAGGGCCAGGCATATCAGTACACAGTCCTGCCGTTCGGCTTGTCCCTAGCACCCCGTACATTTACGAAGTGCATGGACGCGGCGCTCGCACCCCTCAGAATGAGAGGCATACGAGTGCTGAATTATTTGGACGATTGGCTGATTCTAGCGCAATCTCGCGCAGTGCTCATAGAACACACGACCATTTTACTCGATCACCTCGAGGATTTGGGTCGGAGTGTCAATTGGGCGAAGAGCTCCCTGTCACCCAGTCAGAAAATATCTTTCCTGGGCACAGAACTGGACTCACTATCCATGATAGCGCGACTATCACAACGGCGCGCGGTAGACATTCGACGCACAGCGAACTCTTTTCGCTGCGGCGCGTCTGTCCCGCTCAAAAGATTTCAGAAGATGCTAGGTCTCATGGCCTCAGCATCGTCAGTACTCCAGCTGGGTCTGCTCCGCATGCGCCCGCTGCAGTTTTGGCTGAAAGCGCGAGTCCCACGCAAAGCGTGGGCACCCGGTTTGCTTCGCCTCAGGGTCAATCAGAAATGCGTTACAGCGCTGAAACCCTGGAAAGCGAACGACTGGTACCAATCAGGTGTAAGCCTGGGGACTTCCTCGAGGGTGAAAGTGGTGTCCACGGACGCGTCCACCTCGGGATGGGGAGCGCTGCTCGAGGGCAGACCGTTCTTCGGCCAGTGGTCAGAACGGGAGAAGCTCCTGCACATAAACTGCCTCGAAATGCTGGCAGTAGACAACGCGCTGACGCGTTTTTGTCCCCAAATAAAAGGTCACCACGTCTTGGTCCGCTCGGACAACATGTCTGTGGTATCCTACATAAATCGCCAGGGCGGCATCAGATCCGAGAAACTGTACAGGCTGGCAGAACGCCTCCTGGTATGGGCTCAATGCAACCTGCGCTCGCTCAGAGCAGCGCACGTGCCAGGGATCATGAATATAGGACCAGACAGACTGTCCAGGAACAACGTTCCGGCAGGCGAATGGTCCCTACACCCACAGACAGTCCAACTGCTGTGGAAGAAATTCGGCAGAGCGGAAGTGGACCTGTTTGCGTCTCAAGAAAACGCTCACTGTCAAGAATTTTTCTCCAAGAGCAGGAGCGCGCTGGCCCATGTGTGGCCCCGCCGCCCGCTCTATGCTTTTCCCCCCGTCTCTCTCCTGCCTCAGGTGATAGAACGGATCAGGGAAGAAGGATGCTCAGTACTGCTGGTAGCACCGCTCTGGAAAAACCAACCTTGGTTCCCAGCCGTGATGCAGTAGCAAGTACTGCCCCGTGGCCAGTACCAGTGAGGAGAGATCTCCTCTCACAGGCCCGCGGCTCGATCTGGCATCCTCACCCGGATCTATGGTCCCTTCATGTCTGGGCCATCAACGGGTACATGTTGGACTCCCTAAAGGAGTATTAAACACGATCACGCAGGCTAGAGCTCCGTCTACAAGACGACTCTATTCTTCGAAATGGTCAGTGTTTTCGGGCTGGTGCACAGCCCGTGGTGTGTCACCCACAAATTGTGATGTGACGGAGGTGCTTTCCTTCCTACAAGAGCTGTTGGATGGGGGCAGGGCCCCCTCCACGCTCAAAGTTTATGTGGCGGCTATAGCAGCGTTCTCAGAAACAACGCTTGGTCAGTCAATAGGAAGGAACGATTTAGTCATCCGCTTCCTTAAAGGAGCTAGGAGACTGAATCCTCCCAGACCTCCCTCAGTCCCCGTATGGGACCTTTCTACGGTTCTGGAAGCCATGAAAGGTGCGCCATTTGAGCCTTTACAGTCAATCGATTTGAAACACCTGTCTTTCAAAACGGTGTTTTTGCTGGCTCTCGCTTCGGTGAAGCGCATAGGGGATCTGCACGCGCTCTCTGTGAGCGCGGCGTGCATGGAGTTTGGGCCCAATGACTCAAAAGTTATACTCAAACCTAAGCACGGTTATGTTCCAAAATCCCTCAACACACCGTTTAGGGCGCAGATTATCTCTCTGTCAGCCCTACCGGTCCCTGATGAGGAAAGAGACGCGAGCCTCCTTTGCCCAGTCAGGGCATTACGAGCTTATGTGTCTCGCTCGTCTGTTTTCAGACAGACGGAACAGCTCTTTGTTTCGTTTAGCGGACGTTCTAAGGGACTAGCCGCGTCGAAACAGAGCCTATCCAGATGGATAGTTGATGCTATAGCGCTGGCATACGCCTCCAAGGGCATGCAGTGCCCTTTGGGTGTCAGAGCGCATTCCACAAGAGGCATGGCCTCTTCGTGGGCTTGGTCGAGTGGGATTGCCTTGCAAGATATTTGTATGGCGGCAGGCTGGGCCTCCCCGTCTACATTTATAAGGTTCTATAACCTAGAGGTTCCCGCCCTGCAGGCCAGGCTGCTGTCGGTCTAGACTACCAGTATTATCTGACCTGATGCGTTCAGCTCAGAATGCTGCGTTTACTGAGCACAGCTCAATTTTCGACAGTTTAAAGCTGGGCAAACTGTGTAAGACCCACATTTTTTCCATCAGTTCAGGCCGTACCCCGCCCTGTCTGTATGATGAAATTTGCGTCCCTTCGACGCTACTCTATGTGGAAAGTGAGGCTGCACCCCTCCTTCTCCCGGACTCTCTGTGAGTTCACTGAGTGATTGTGCACTATATGTACCCCGGGCTTTTCGCCCTTGGGTCTTTGGTGTCAGATCTCAGCACGCACGGCGTTTTACACTGAGTCCCCTAGCGTAAGATATCTTACGCAGTACGAGAGACCTCTCGTAAGAGAACGTACTCGGTTACTAACGTAACCTCGGTTCTCTCTAGAAGAGGGACCGAGTACTGCGTATCTTGCCGTGCATGCACACGCTCTGGTTGCTTCGATGATGAAAAACCAGATAATAGCTGCCTGCGAGCGATATTTATAGGCCTAGACCACGCCCATTTCGGCGGGACGTGACGTAGCGGGCGCGAAGTGCCCTGATTGGGTCTGACGTCACGCCAGGCCTCGCTCGATAGGCTGCTGCAGTTGCCGCAGAGCAGCCAATAGGCGCGCGAGCTGTCTCGCCTATGTCTGCATTGCTGCTGCAACGCGTTTTGCATTATAACAAAATTAAGGATAATTTTTGGCTTCAATATCTCGCGGAAAAAGGATTTTCCCCTAGCGTAAGATATCTTACGCAGTACTCGGTCCCTCTTCTAGAGAGAACCGAGGTTACGTTAGTAACCGAGTACGATTTTGAACATGGTCCTGAGCTGCCGCGGACAGACGCCGAAAGGTGCCGCCGGTGTGTGTACTCTCATAGAGAATAGTGTGTTCGAATTTAAAAGACGTGGCGCTGCGCGGCGCACCGCCGAGCTGCGCGTCCGGTGTGCGACCCCCTTTAAGGTCTTTTGCCTTTGTAGGGCATAATACAGGTGAAGCTGGGGAAGGTGGAGGGTTTCTGAAAGCGCGCTGCACTGCTAAGGCAAATGCTAACAAAGTATTGAGCACACAATCTCATTGGCTAGTGGCAATAAATAGTAGTACTATAAATAAATTGTGGTACTTTTATAATTGTGTACTTTATCTGTCAATCAGATGCGTGAAAAAGTGTGGCTCGTTGCAATAGCAAGTTAGCAGCAGTGGGCTCCCAGCACATTTTCGGTAGAACGTTTTTTTTTTTTTATTACAAATTAGCATTTTATTTAACATGTAAACCCGCACCCTACTTTACTGTTTTACTGGCACTTTTTTTTTTAATCCATACCATTTTAATCCTACATTTCTTTGATCAGACCTCTCACTTACTGTTCTTTGCTTTTGCCCTTCTTAAAAAAAACCATTCAAATGATCTTACATGGACTGACTTTTAAAATTTAGCAATAAAACAATCGCTCTTGGCAACAGGGATAGCTAATTGCTTAGCATAGTGACAACCATGACAATTTATGAGACTGATATCATGTTTTTCTCCAAAATCACTATATGTAGGCTACACGTCAGTCATGTTTGAAATAACTTGCTTCTGTGGTTCCATGACATGTTGCTTCTTAACACAGAGTGAGACAGAAAATATATAATTTTATAAAAATGCTATACTCTGATACAGGCTATGTCGATAGCGTTGCATAGATGTACATCATTCTTACGGAAATACTTGAGATGGCTTGAAGAACACAGATAAACACAGATCATTGCAATGTTTATTGTCTTCATGTTACATTGCAAACAGGTTGAGTTAAAGACCAATAGCCTGCACCATCTAGTTTTTCATGACAGAACTTTGTATTTCTCAGTTTTGTGGTTGTAATAAAAATCTACCGTCAAATGGAGAGTGAGAGAATAATTTAATGGAAATTCTTTCAAGCCTCAGAGTAAAAATTGAAGTGCTGCAGGGAAAAGAGCCGGAGCTCTATTGGGGTCAGTCTAGCTCTTTTAGCAGTTTGCCACAGCAGTTACAGAATAGTTAAAATGCCTTTAAAAATCAATGATTTTAGCTTTCTGGTAATGTGCTATAAGCACATTAGCATATACGCTGAGGCTGGTAATCTTGTTCTTGTTCCAAAACATATGTGGCTGGTTGAACAGCTGCAGCACCAACACAATTGACAATATCTCTCAGGAGTATTTGGATTCATTATAGTATTTCAACAACAAATCATTTGTCACAATGAGTAATTCCTCCGTTTCATGGGTTCCTGCAGGGAAATTTCACGTTTTAACTGGCAATAGTTTTTAAAGGGATTCAATTATAAGTGTCCATATTAAAATTGATTTGTGACACTTATCCACTCCTAAACGGTTGCAATTAAAGGGATAGTTCACCCAAAGAAGAAAAAGATTTAATCTTTGGATGAAATTATATTGTTCCAGTTTGAATGACTATCTTTCTTTCTTTACTTTCTTTTTGTTTTTGCCACTGTTTCCATACAATGAAAGTCAGTGGTGTCCAATGTTGTTTTGGACTTCATTGACTTTCATTGTGTGAAGAAAGACAGTTGAAACATTCTTCAACATACATGTTTTGTGTGTTTCAAAGAAGAAATAAATGAAGCCATTTATGTTAGGAACAACATGAGGGTGAGTAACTAATCAAAAATGAAATTTCTGTCATTATTTACAGACATCAATTGATTCACAACAAATTATGTCAACGACAATGCAGCGCAGAATCCTTACATGGTTATTGAGTCTAAAACATAACAAAATTCTTTGCCAGAGAGCAGTGTCTTTTCAGAGGGATGTGTCTTTTCTGGTAACTGTACCTTATGACTGTCCCCGTCCTCAATAACAAATAGTGTCCTCAGGTTCCAGCCAGTTAATATACTGTAAGTGTTATAAAGGCTACATCTAGCAAAATCTCAGTTTTCTATAATTTTATCATAGCAGCTGAAAGCGATCATATGTTAAGTTGACAAGGCAGTGCTGTCACCATTAAAATAAGTTGGAATCCTCTAGGAATAATTCATTTGAAAGAAATTACTGCAGGCATGGAGATGGAAAATGCACAGTCTCATCAGACATGATGCTACGCTCACTTATTAAAAGTGGAATGGAGTCCTGGAACGAAGGTGGGGGGAGATTTGTGGATTAATGTACAATTTAGATCCCTACTTCCATAGCACTTTGAATTATTCAGATCTCTCAGCCGAGGGGCTGTCTATGCATATAGAGTAATAAAGCTGGGACGCAGTGGAGAACGTTCAGGGGAAGTTAGGTTTTCATAAGAATTCCTAAGGAAATTAGGCCACTGTGATATGGAAACACTGTGAGCCCAATGCAGGAAACATCCAAACGCATTACTATTTCGAGTCAAGAACAGGTAAATTTGAGTTTATTTTTGATGTATCATCTCAGAAGTATTTGTGCTAAAAATATGACACTTTGCTGTGCGCAACATGTAAGTTGTGTACCGGTAATAAGAGTGGCAAAAAATTCCAGAGAATGTGAATCCCAAAACGTTTATGTTATTATACAAAAAGGCTATTTTCTCCACATGCTGTCCAAAGTAGTGGGAAAATTGCCACCTAGTGGGAACCATCAATGTGCCAATGACGGTTCTATAAACAGGGCATTCTGGGCTCTGATCATGTGTCCTGAACATTTAATATTCAATTGCACATTGCCTCAGATGAAATCAATCACACCAGCAGAGTCTTTATTTTTATTTTTTTAGATTCCTCAGGGTATAACTTATGATACAGTATTTACAGTATATTTCTGCCTATTGATTGCCACACTTTAACAGTTATTTTTACACTACACAACTACACAAATATCCAACAATGTTGCATGCAAGTTATTTTTTTACAGAAATTTGTTTAAAAGGAAGAAAAAACAGTCTCAATATAGTATTTTAATGTTATATATACACTCACCTAAAGGATTATTAGGAACACCTGTTCAATTTCTCATTAATGCAATTATCTAATCAACCAATCAAATGGCAGTTGCTTCAATGCATTTAGGGGTGTGGTCCTGGTCAAGGCAATCTCCTGAACTCCAAACTGAATGTCAGAATGGGAAAAAAAGGTGATTTAAGCAATTTTGAGCGTGGCATGGTTGTTGGTGCCAGACACGCCGGTCTGAGTATTTCACAATCTGCTCAGTTACTGGGATTTTCACGCACAACCATTTCTAGGGTTTACGAAGAATGGTGTGAAAAGGGAAAAACATCCAGTATGCGGCAGTCCTGTGGGCGAAAATGCCTTGTTGATGCTAGAGGTCAGAGGAGAATGGGCCGACTGATTCAAGCTGATAGAAGAGCAACTTTGACTGAAATAACCACTCGTTACAACCGAGGTATGCAGCAAAGCATTTGTGAAGCCACAACACGCACAACCTTGAGGCGGATGGGCTACAACAGCAGAAGACCCCACCGGGTACCACTCATCTCCACTACAAATAGGAAAAAGAGGCTACAATTTGCACGAGCTCACCAAAATTGGACAGTTGAAGACTGGAAAAATGTTGCCTGGTCTGATGAGTCTCGATTTCTGTTGAGACATTCAGATGGTAGAGTCAGAATTTGGCGTAAACAGAATGAGAACATGGATCCATCATGCCTGGTTACCACTGTGCAGGCTGGTGGTGGTGGTGTAATGGTGTGGGGGATGTTTTCTTGGCACACTTTAGGCCCCTTAGTGCCAATTGGGCATCGTTTAAATGCCACGACCTACCTGAGCATTGTTTCTGACCATGTCCATCCCTTTATGACCACCATGTACCCATCCTCTGATGGCTACTTCCAGCAGGATAATGCACCATGTCACAAAGCTCGAATCATTTCAAATTGGTTTCTTGAACATGACAATGAGTTCACTGTACTAAAATGGCCCCCACAGTCACCAGATCTCAACCCAATAGAGCATCTTTGGGATGTGGTGGAACGGGAGCTTCGTGCCCTGGATGTGCATCCCACAAATCTCCATCAACTGCAAGATGCTATCCTATCAATATGGGCCAACATTTCTAAAGAATGCTTTCAGCACCTTGTTGAATCAATGCCACGTAGAATTAAGGCAGTTCTGAAGGCGAAAGGGGGTCAAACACAGTATTAGTATGGTGTTCCTAATAATCCTTTAGGTGAGTGTATATATATATATATACACACACACACCATTATAAGTTCTTAAGCAGTAAAATAACATTACCTAATCATACAAACCCTGACTGGAATAATGAAGTTAATTAGATCCAGGCTGTATGTTATGCAGTGTAGTTACTGGAAAAGTGTCCATTATCCCATTAAAAACAACGGCTAAGGAAAGTTTATACAGAGTGTAAATACAATACAGTCCCTGAATGCCGTGAGCCTTTTTTCCTTTTATTCTTTTTTTCCCCTCATTCTACAGAACAATTTATTTCATTATTGTTCCTATTATAGTCCCTGTTTTCTTGTTATTGACTTCACGGACCGGTGGTCTCCTAAAGTGTAGATGGAGAGATATTGTAAAAGAAGGGCGTATGAAAGCGACCCTGCGCTTATGATAATATCACCGGCTCAATTACAGTACTGACCTTCTGCTGTCCAGAGAGAAAAAGAATAAAAAGATAAAACAAAGCAAAGAAAAAACACCTCTCTATCAAAGTCTCATAAAAGCACCCTTGGGCAGAGGTGCTGCTAACACAAGCATCTTTGAGCTGACCGGAGATCATTATTACAGCAGGGCTTCACCCCACACAGAGACTGAGGAACAAGATGGATTTTTCATGTCTCGGCGCTCTCTGTATGTGCTTGGCATCATCCAGCAAACTCTTGTGCCATCTTAATTACGCTTGCTTGCTGAGAAACAGATATCATGGTGTATGATTTACAACTAAATGCAATGCATGGCAGTTTGCTTGCATACAAATGTACGTGGTTACACACAGTCTGCTTAAGTGCCAAGAGATGTTCTGCACATGATGAAGAAAGCAAATGTATAAATGGCAAGAGCAAAATTTCAGTCAGTTAAAAGATCACTTGTTCAGGCCAGTTCATTCCAAACCTGAATAGAAAAGAATAGAATCAGTGAAGACTTTAATGACTTGTCTTTATAGTGCTTTTTTTTTCTTTTTTCTTTGTTGGAGCCGGAACAATAAAAAATTAACTAAAGACACTTTAAGGTTTAGAACATCATCAGGCAGAGTAAATAATAATGATTTTAATTTATGGGTAAACTAAACCCGAATTTCCCCCTGGTTTTACCAAACTGAAGATCACCATCAGTGCTGTGGGGTTGTTGTTTTTTCTTCATCAGGTGACAGAATGGAGAGAAGGAGTTTGAGTTCCTTGCCACGGTTGCCTCTGGCTTGCTTAGTTGGGGACACTTAATACTCAGCAATATTATTGATTCGACTGCACTGAGACATTCAGATGGGAACTAAACTGAGCTGGAGGATGACATCACGGACGACATCACTGTTTTCTCCAGGGCTGCTTTATAGCTGAATTGAACTCAATCTATAATGAACTTCAGTTATTGAACTCTGAAGAATTGAGAATTAAATTCTGTTTGCATCGATTATTATTTTCCTGTTTATCACTGAAAGGCTGCTTTGAAACCATCTGTTCTGTATAAAGCGCTCTATCTAAATAAAGGTGAATTGGGGCCAAAAACCAGGTTGGGCCCTAGAAAACAAAGGTTTGTGGGCTTCTTTACACAGCGTAATTGTGTCCCACTTATTCCCAGCTTTCTCTGCCTTTCAGGAACATATTATTTCCCTTGGGAGAAGAGTGAGTCAGTTCAACCATGTCAACCTCTTCAACCAAAAGAAAGAAATCGCCAACGCATTCTACTCAGCAGTGTCCATCCTCTCTCATGTCATCATTTGTCTCCATGGAAGAGAGAGAAGACACTAAACAAGGAGAAAAGATCTGAAACTATATTTTTATCTTAATTTATACACTAGAGACCTGCATAAAAGATATGTGGTAAATGCCATTTGTCTTCTGTTTTAACACACTGTATGCCTCACATCTTGATCATAATTGGTCAGTATTGATGGCTGTAACCTCTTGCTCTTTCTTCTACTGAATGGAATAAAATCCCACTGTCATTGCCTAGGTTTTTTTGTTGTTGTTTATATATTTATTTATACACCGAGACATTTGAAGAGCTTCATTACACACACAGACAGATAGAAGCCCACAAGCAATACCAAACAGGTAATGAGTACTGCAATGCGTTTTCTGTAAATGGAAGATACTTCAAGATGTGTACGGTTTGATTCTCTTTGTTTTGCAAACAAAAATCAATAGTCCACAATCTACAAGCAGAGTGAGATGTCATGTCAAATTTGAGCTAACCCATAAGTGAACAGTGTTTTGCTTTGATGTAACTGTAGTGAAATGCTTTGTTCCCCCCCAATTAAAAGTAGAAGGAATAAATGTTACAGCAAAAACGTTTTTGTTTAACAACAGCAAAGCAATACTATAACATATCCGCATTCAATTAAATTACTTTTTCAGCAATACGGATGCTTTTTGATGGTAAGGTACTAGTATGCATTAGATTAACGCAGCAATCCCTGAGTTAATCCTAAATAATAATAATCCATCCTAAATAATCCAAAAACAAAACATGCACAAAAGACATTGGGTCTAATAATGTGTATGAGAGAGAAAACACCAATGAGTCTTCAAAATACACATATTTGACACTGAAAGTGCATGGAGATTGTAACTGCCTACAGACAACCACTCTCATTTATGCTTCTACACATCAAAAGAAATTCACCTCTCACTTCCCTGTTAGGGCTTGGCTTCCTTCAGTGATTACAGGATAACACAATAATTTACTTAGGAAATGATGAATCAGCATCAATTCAATGAGGAAATTAGGAAAAGAGACAGGAAGAGAAAAAAAATTTCATTTTTTATAGTGAAGGTTTATTACCTTAGGCTATTTGCTCTATGATTTAAATCATATAAGCATTCAGTTTGTATTTAATTTCAGGCAATGTTCATGCATTCCAACGAGTCATTTGAACTCATTGAGTGGATCCTGGCTCTCTCCCAGCGAGTCCGGAGAAAAGCGATATCGCCCATAAAGACTTTAAAGGTTAGACAAGGTTGAAATGACTCAATCTTTCACCTCACGGAGACCGCTAATGGGTTTTGCGTCTACAGAGGAAATATCAGAGGGGAACAGGCAAATTATTTAACTCCAAGTGATCAGTATTTCATGTCTATTGACAATCAGCAGCCATTATGAAAGCATAAAGTGCAAAGTTATTAGATGAAAAGAAGTGTTCACGATTAAACCAGCTTTCTGCCAGCCATGAATAGGAATGACATCTCTATGAATATTTCATAGACCGCTGGGATTCTTGTCCATGTTTCTGCTAGGCTTTTGGGCAGAGGAGGACTCATATAGACTTTCATAATGGGGATGATACATGATGTATGATGAAGTCCAGACACTACACCTAAGCATTTCTACTGGCAAACATTATATGCAGTCTCTGTTTGTATTAGAAATGGGATTAAGCACTTTCTGCTATTATGTTGGTACATTTATGAGGACTTTCCATAGGCGTAATGGTTTTTATACTGTGCTAATGATATTGTCTTTCTCCTAACCCTAATCTAACCCTAAGAGAAAACATTTAGCCTTTTTACATTTTTTATATAAACTTTAGCATGTTTATTTAGCCATTTGAAGTATGGGGAGAGGTGGATGTCTTCATAATGTAGAGGTAGAGTCCTGAAACCTGATTTATGGCCAGATTTACTAACAGCCTGTGCCTGGGCGTTAAAAAAAAACTACTGTCAGGATCTACTAAAGACACACAGAGAAAAATTTGCGCTGAAAAGGCGTAGACAGGGTTATTTTTTGCAGATGACCTAATTGCATATGGATTTGTAGGAGTTTACCTTTCAGACGCTAAATCTACTGGAGAAGAGTATTTAAATGAATCATGGAAGGTGGTTTACTAAGGTTTGCGTTAGTCAATATACTGGTATTTGCATAATGATTTAACTACCCAAAAAGTGTCTTAAACCAGATGCTAATTTGAGCTGCTCTTGTGTTGGTCATTATGGAAGTGATCCTGCATTTGTGTTAATGTGCGCGTCGTCAGTAGATCACGCGCAGAACTTTCCACTCCCATCTGCGCTTTTTTGGAATTGCGCTCACGCTAATTTTCCCTGTTTATTAAATCTGGCCCTTATGCTGCCTTCACGTGCTATCGGAATTATCGTAAATACTAGTTAAAATCCTAGTTAACATGAACACCCTCTCAAGTCAAAATTTTTATGCGATGAGCATAAAGCCTGGTTCACACGGGACGATTCTAAAATTGTCGGCCGATTTTCCAAACCTGAGAGACCCCACACACGGGGATAAAAAATCACGGGTCTAACAGTTTTGGTCGTACAGTGTGTGGTGCGCAGCCACACGGCAAAATCAACACATCACACACGAACCGATTTGACTCCCGAGCATTCCCAGATCAGATGGGAAATCGCGCAAAATACCTCGAGATCAAACGTGACTTCAGAGTAAACAATCATGGCGGACGAAGAGGATGCAGTGGCAATAGTTTGTAGTTTGTTTTTAACCGGAAAAAAACGTTATCAAAATAAAAGGCGATGATCTCTGATGTCCACCGGACTTTCTGGTGCGCGATGCCGCCGGCTGTTTTGATTATATTTCCCGGTGTTTCCTCGCGCCTCGTCACCTCGCTTTCTGATTGGCTACACTCCACAGTCCACAGGCTGCGTGCTCGGGGGACACCACACACGAGAAGAAATCGGGCCAAATAAATCCAACATGTTGGATATCTCCGATTTGAGATCGGAGCGGTCCCGACGTCCTTCCGAGCAGACGAGAGCAGCCTTAACACACCACACACGGCAGGAATATTTTATCAGATTATTTTACGATAATCGGAGCATCCTTAAGATTGTCGGAAGGGGTGAATCGGGGCTAAAATCGGCCTAATTATCCTGCCGTGTGAACCAGGCTTAAGTAGGAAATTTCCGACTGCACATGAAGGCAGAATTAGTGTCCTCATAGTGCTAGTCAAACCTGTACACACACACACAATTTAAAATATCTATAAATTGGTTTTGATACATGCTCAATTTGAATACATAAATTAAAAAATATACTTTATACAATATTATTATTTGATAAGTAGTTATATTCTTTTAAACCATTTGATGGCAGCCAATAAAACTAGCATGTATTTCTTTAGTGACAGAAAGGGAGATAAAAACATTGTTCCTTTTTACACAATTATGCACACATACAGCAGATGTTTTCAGCTATCCTCTCAATATTATGAGGGGAAAGCAAACAATGTAGTTCTTTATGTATTTCTCTCTGTTTAATTAATCAAACAAAAGCCACTCTCTTTATCAGGGTGTAACCTTCATGTGAAGAGAAAACTATCAAGTATTTCAATTGAGTCCACAGTTTATTTAATGTTAAGAATACCCATATCAAATGAGTGGAAACTCTCTTCACAACTGAATTAAGTTGACCAAATAATTATTTTTGGAATGTAAAATAGTCTTTGCATCACCACAGATCAGATTTAGCAGCTCTCACCCTGTAGCCCACTGAAGCTAAGCAGGGTTTAGGGAGGTCAGTATCTGAATGGGAGACCTGGGAAAACTAGGTTGCTGTTGGAAGAGGTGTTAGTGAGGCCAGTAGGGGGCGCTCATCCTGTGGTCTGCGTGGGTCCTATAATGCCCCGGTATAGTGATGGGGACACTATACTGTCAAAAAGCACAGTCCTTCGAATAAGACGTTAAACCGAGGTTCTGACTCTCTGTGGTCATAAAAAAATCCCAGGGTGTATTTAAAAAAATAAAAATAAAAACTCCAGCATCCTGGCCAAACTTGCCCATTGGCCTCTGTTAGGGCTGGGATAAACGATTATTTTTTAAACGATTAATCTAGTGATTCTTTTTTCGATGCATCGATTCATCTAACGATTCATTTTTCCGGTCCGATTCGATTTCGATTCGTTTCGATTATCTCCCCAATCCCCATTAATTGACTAATAGCAATTTATACATGTTAATTTACATATCTGAATGAAAAAAACACGAATTCCTTAACATTGCCATATATGTTTATTGCTCTTAAAATTCCAAAATAAAAGACTATACAACTGCATAGTAATGCATTCTTAGTCAGAGGTAGCATTCAATAAAACCTTAAAGCCTTGAAAACACATAGCTTACTGAACACATAGGGCCTAGCTTACTGAAAAAAAGTTCTTCTTTCAGATGAAAATAACAACAACTTGATGTCTAGCATTCAATAAAAAAATAAAAAGGTCACCCCAAATACTTGTTTAGAGCAATTGAAAGAATACAGTAACCAATGTAAACTTGAGGGCTTTAAGCTAATACAGAGAGTGCTTTTCCAACAAAATAAATAAATAAAAATGAACAGTGGGAGCCAGCAGCCTGTCATGGCGTCCTTCCTGAACCAACAGAATTGAACATTTATGTTGAAAACACATAGTCCTAGCTTACTGAAAAAAGTGCATCTTTTAATTCTTCATTCACATAAAAATAACAACTACGTATAGTAATACACTCTGCCACTCACCTTTTTCTTAAAAAAAAAAAAAAAAAAAAAAAAGTACTTAGCCTAACTAGAATTTAATAAATGGAACATTATTGTAAAGTGTTACCGATTTGTTATACACCGATTCAGACGTCTCGTGAGTTCAGTGTTGGACAGATCAGTTGTTTTAACCATTCATTAAAGTGAATCGGTTCAAATGAGTCATTAGTTCGCGAATCGGACGTGTCATTAGTGGACGTGTAGCCTACGGCAAGCGTTGTGTGATTATCCTGGCAGTTTATTTTTTACCACAATTCACACTCCGCGGTAATTCAAGAGAAAAAAATCTCCGAATGCTCCACGTGAAACTTTGGTCTTCCGCCCTTTTTCTATCGTGTCTAATGATTTTGATTAATATGCACGAGGGAGAGAGAGAGAGAGCAACACAGCGCTCGTGTTGTTTGAAGACGGTGAGTGTGCGCGCGCGCGGCCGGGGCTCTCTCTCGTACTTACTGTATGCGCCCTGTCAAGCACCTCGACGCGTTGTCCCAGCCCTAGCCTCTGTCCATCATGG
This sequence comes from Leuciscus leuciscus, assembly GCF_965113295.1. Classification (NCBI taxonomy): domain Eukaryota; kingdom Metazoa; phylum Chordata; class Actinopteri; order Cypriniformes; family Leuciscidae; genus Leuciscus; species Leuciscus leuciscus. The sequence goes on from NC_138732.1 coordinate 11,729,456, forward strand.
CCTCCTAATCATTCCCATATCTACTGACTGGCTTCATCACTAGGTCTCCTCTCCACCATTAAGCTGGTGTGTGGTGGGTTTACTGGCGCAATATGGCTGCCGTTGCATCATCCAGGTGTATGCTGGTGGTGGTTGAGGAGATTCCCCCCTTCATTATGTAAAGTGTTTGAGTGCTGAAAAAAGTGCTATATAAATGTATATTCATATATATATATATATATATATATAGTCATATAGAGGTCAAGAGGTTTAGAATTTGGGTGAATATTTTGGTTTTATCATTTTGGCCATTCTCATGGACGCTTGGAGCATCACACTGTAACATTGTGTGCCAAGCTAAAACCAAACTGGCCACTGGCCATCCACTCTCATGCTATCATATTTATCTATCTGACAAATCCCAGAGAGCCTTTACACCAGAGCACCCTCTCAGACGAGGTATCAGCACTCGCAATGAGCTTATCTGACTCTAATCTATCTTGGCAATGTAAATGTAGCTGAGTACTTAGTTACCTAATGTGACCTTCACTGCTCTTCTCCTACGTCCACTCACACTCTCACTCACACTCTCTCTCACGCTCTGACAAGACTTGCTAATAATGCTGTTAGAATTAAAAATGCATTAAACAAAAGTCTGAATAGCTAGTATGTTTAAAAAATGTGATAATTTAATTATAAGAATATTTTTTAATAAAAACTCTCGAGATGTTGAAAAGTCATGTAAGCTATTTTATGAAATACCACACATAAACTACAGCAAAACAGCAAAAAGCTCTCTGCAAAAAGAAAAAAAGTCAGGGGCTTATTTTAGCTACTATATAGTATGCATAAAGCAGTATGTCAGACAAGAGAAATGTATGGATAGGCTATGTGGAATTCAAAAACAATAGATGAAAAAAGCCACACTTTACTACTGTATCTCATGAGTCCATGAACAAATAGTTACTGTATATGTAAATGAACAGGGGTCTCATTTATAAACCTGGTATACGCACAGAATGGGGTTGGAAATGTGCGTACGCCACTTCCCAGGCAAACTTGTGATCTATTAAAAACAAACTTGAATGGAGAATGTGTGCACCTGTAAGTAAACTCTGAGTCATGCGCATGCACATTTTGGATTCTAATAAATAGAAATATTTGTAGTGGATGTAATGCTTTTGAACACTTTTCCTGTGGTATGCTGTGTTGTAATGTTTTAACTACAGCGAGGATTAGCGCATGATAATAGCAGAACTCATGGTCTTAGGAAATATTTTCGCACGAATAATGACCAATAGTGCACAATAAGGCCTATCTGTTTACATTAAAAATATAAAGCAATCAAAAATGTGAAAAAGTTTGACAAAAACTTGTATTTATACAAGTATTTTTATACTATTTTGATTGATTTATTCAAAAACAAGGCAAGGATAGGCTACTAAATGATTTTTAGCAATGTAATGTAAATGTAATGATGGTAATGTAAAATGTAATGTAACATCGAGGCCCCTATTTTAACAATCTGAAACGCAAGTGTCAAGCGCAATTCGCAAGTAACTTTGTGGGCGGGTCTCGGCGCTGTTGCTATTTTCCCGGCGGGATAAATGCCTCTTGCGCCAGGCGCAAATCTAAAATGGGTTGGTCTGAAGTAGCTTCATTATTCATAGGTGTGGTTTGGGCGTAACGTAAAATAAACCAATCAGAGCGTCATCTCACATTCCCTTTAAGAGCAGACGCGCTTGTTCTAAAGCGGATTCCTATTATAACGGCGGATTTGCCAGGCGCGCGCCAGGAGCGGTTCACAGCCGAGGAGAGCAACGCTCTCGTCACGGCTGTAAAAGAGAGAAGTTACATTGAAATGGAGAAACCCACCCAAATTAACTTCGGTTAAACAGGCGTATGATCATTTGGGTAAATGTGTAAGCTAGATGTATGCTTTTATAATAAATTGCCTATCTATCTATCTATCTATCTATCTATCTATCTATCTATCTATCTATCTATCTATCTATCTATCTATCTATCTATCTATCGTAATAATGTATGATTTGCAAAAATGAAAACTGCTGCTTCTGTGTAGATGAGAGAATCAAAGTGTATGCGCATTGTGCACACGATACATTGATTATGGCCAAGCATGCGCCCTTAAAATAGCATATGAATAACATGCGCAACACGCCACTGAGTTTAAACAATTTTTTCCTGGTTAGTGGCGCAATTGTTTTCTAAACCTGCAAAATAGCATGAAGGAACGTTTGCGCCGGAACACGCCTCCTCTTTGCGCTGAACCGCCCCCGGGAGCGCAAGTGTATTTCCTAACTTACCGACGTGCTTCTGTGGAGGGAAAAGTCCGCTTTGCATGGGTGCAAAATAGGAATGATACATGCGTCGGTGTACAAAGTCACTTGCGCTGGGTGCAAGATAGGGCCCCTACTGTCAAGTCAAGTCACCTTTATTTATATAGCGCTTTTTACAATACAGGTTGTTTCAAAGCAGCTTTACAGAGATAACAGGAGAATAATGCAACAAAGTTTGTTTTCGGCTGTACAGCAGATCTAGAAGAAAATTGTGTCATGGTCCAGCTTCAGTTCATTTCTGTTGTAAAAAAGTTATTAATTTTAGTTCATTAATCTATACAGCCGGTCTGGAGAAAACGGTGATATCATCGTCCAGCTCAGTTCAGTGTATGATTATGATTCAGGCAGCATTACAGGTCAGAAGTCAGATTGGATCGGAACATTCAGAATGTGTGATGTTAACAAAATGGTCAAAGTTACAGTAGTAAAACTTTTGAAACTGCTTTCAGCACCAAGTCCATTTGCATTTCAAATCTCTTATCTCTTTATTTGTATTCTTCGTGTATTGTTCTTTTATTTTCAATGCTGTTTCTGCCACAACAGTTCTGGATGTGCTTTAAATGGAGCTGAAGATGAGGAGAGTGTGTCACCCAGCAGTTGCTCAGAAAGCAAATGAAAGACCATTTCAATTTATTACGGTCTAAACGTGAATCATTTGACCCTGTGGGAAAACAGTGTGTTTACCCAAACACAGAGAGAGTGAAAAAATAGCTAGTCATGTTGTCTGCTTTCATGCAAACACAATTTCATACGCTGAACAGTAAAGCAGCTTTAAACGACATTTTGTCTGGAGATTATTCAGGCATTATTGCTATTCCTACTTTAAAAACACCATTAAAAAAACAGGTGCTGCTCTGAACAACAGTTCTTACATGTCTTGACAACCAGGCCAAGGGTTAGCCAGAGACTAATGAGAGGACATGGCACTGGATTCATAGCACTTAAATATATATAGAGCTGAGGGTTTGAAATGACTTGAATTGAAGAAAGAAGAAATCTTGGAGGTCATCAGGTGGTTGACACACCAGACTGCCTTGGGCAAATGACCAAATCAATAATTGATCAACTCTTGATCTGTCAATCATAGCAGGAACCTATGGTTAATGTCACAGTAAATGCAGACTGCTGGATTACATGGAATACACCAAACCCAGCCCATCAATGATTTTTATGCAGCCCTCCAATTGATCTAGATTACAACATTACAGTGATGCCAGATATATCAGAGGACTTTCAAAAGCAATCAGTCAATTAGCGGTTTGTGGTACACTGTAAAAAAAAATCTGTCGTTTTTACAAAAAAAATTTGGCAGCTGGGTTGCCAGAATAATTTTGTAAAAATTACAGTCACTGTAAAAAAAATCCTGTAAAATTTACAGGGATTTACTGTAAGAAATACAGACTTTAAGTTTGTTTATACAAAAAAATCCTGTTGTTTTTACAAACATAATTTGGCAGCTGTGGTTGCCAGAATAATTTTGTAAAAATGACAGTCACTGTAGTGTAAACAACTTTATAGTTTTAAACTGTGCATTTCAGTACAAAACTGCATAAAAACATCAATTTTCTGCCTTTTGTCTTGCCTTCTTTATTAATATTAAAGCAGCACAACATACACATTTGTAATATGTACAGCTTAATTATCTCATTGGAACTGATAGAGAAAAGATGGAGGTAAAGAGATGGAAGGAAACAAAGATGAGAAAAAGAGTAAAAATGAAAAATAGAGAAGGAGAGGGCAAGAAAGAGAATATTTGTTAAACAATTAATCTCTGCAAACTGATGTACAGCACAATATCACTCTGCAAACTGATCTACAGGACAATATCACAAAATATAAGAGCAATAAAACTAAGTTGCATACAAACTCGCCTGAAAAAATTATCTTCAGAACTGAGCATAGAAGCTGAAACAAACCTTATTCAGAGTAAAGTACAAACAAATGTCCATAGTTTCAGACATCGCGTCACTCATGATCTGAAAGTTCCTGAATTAAAGGACTCTTGGGTTCACATTGAGACGTGAAGTTTGTGTCTTCTCCACATTGGTGCCCTTCTCTGGGTTGATCTTGAAGAACTGAGCATAGAAGCTAAAACAAAATTCAGAGTAAAGTCCAAACAAACATCCATAGAGTTTCAGACATCGCGTCACTCATGATCTGAAAGTTCCTGAATTAAAGGACTCTTGGGTTCACATTGAGACGTGAAGTTTGTGTATTCTCCACTTTGGTGCCCTTCTCTGGGTTGATGGAGAAAAAACACCTTGGGAAAGAAGAAAAACAGGCAACTTATTAATTATAAAATAGTTTTATTAACAGAAAAAATAACTTACATTTCTTTATTCAAGATAAATAAAATATTTTAGTTATTAAAGGGTTAGTTCACCCAAAAATGCTGTCATTGATTACTCACCCTTCATGTCGTTCCAAACCCGTAAGACTTTAGTTCTTTCTTAAGTCTTCTTAAGATCTTAAATTAAGATTTTTTAATGCAATCTGAGATATCTGATCCTTACATTGACTGCTACGCAACTGAAACTTTGCTTCAAAAAGTTGAAAGAGATTGAAAAACTAATCTGAATTGAAGTTAATTTAGTCTTTTATTCACATATTCATCAGCTTACACATCAGTTGTGGTAAATAGAAGCTCAAGCATGTTCACTTGACATGCGAGAACCAGGCAGCCTGTTTGAGCTTTCTCAAGAACCAATGAGGTTTGTTCTTGTGCATCAAGCAGGGCTGGTTGAATTTGTTTGTGTTTGCTGACCGTTTATATGTGAATAAAAACCTAAATAAATCTGTTCATCAAATAAAGTGATGTGAAAATTTGGACTAAAACACTCAATTCATATGGATTAGTTTTTACAATCTCTTCATGAACTTTTTGATGCGTCAAAGTGGTAGTTGCGTAGCTGTCAATAGAGGGACAGAAATCTCTCCGATTTCATTAAAAAGCATTAATTAAAAGCTTCAATTGCGTTTCAAAGATGAACAAATGTCTTATGGGTTTGGAAAGACATTAGGGCAAGTATCCCTTGAACGAACCCTTTAATAATAGCTGGGCCTGTCAATCAGACATCTGCAGTTTATCAGTGACTCCAGTTAAAAATCAATGATAAAATAAAAGGCCATTTCATATGTTTATATTGCAATAATGACCTTTGTAAGTGTACAGACAGTTTAATAAGAAGATACGCGAAGTGTTGTCTTTATAAAGTATCTTCTTATTAAACTGTCTGTACACTTACAAAGTTCTCAATGCTTCGGTTTGCATGTAGGGACCCCTCATTATGCTACCGTGTTAGTGTGAGGCTATTTTGAGCCTTGTTAGTGTTATTAACTAGCGATTTATTTTGACTTAGTTGCTGCCCCATATACTAGCGTAATAAGCTAATCAGTTTTTAGAGATAAAACTCTTACATTTGATTATCATGAAAACAAATCCCAGAGAACGGCCGACTTGGTACCAATGTGTTAATACACCTCAGGTTCATTTTGCGCCGGAGTTGTCCTTTAATTTTATGAAGCGACGAGAATACATTTTGTAGGCAAAACAAACAAAAATAACGACTTTATTCAACAATTTTTTTCTAGCCTGTGTCAGACTCTTACGCTGTTGACGCAACATAAACAATGCAACGCTTCCAAGTCCTCCAATAAGGAACGAATCGCACGCATGCATCGTGGTGCTCAACTGAATATCGTCGGCAAACGGTAAGCCGGCATTCTGGCATTTTGGAAGAGTTGCACTGTTGCGTTGTAATGTATATGTTACGTCAACAGCGTAACGCCGGTTTCACACTGCACGCATTAGCAGAGCGTAAGCAGCGCAGGAGCAGTGCATATGGTGAGCAGGAGCAGGACACGCTGAACCGCGGGTTTTGTACAGACAGAGTATATCTAATGGATAAGTTGGCATTGCTTTATTTCGTTTTCAAATACATTTAAGAGAAAAGACTTGTCAAGAAGCTTATTTTATTAATAATTTCATTTATATAACTTTTGGTTCATCTTTGTTTTTATTGTTCGGGCAAACAAGTTTGTTTTTGGACATTTGTTTTCTTGTTAAATTGCTTTTGGTCATTTGATTGACTGTTTAAAACACAATAGATATCATCAATGCGCTTTTTGGGTAAAACTGCGGTGTATTTTGGCCATGATCAATGCATTGTCTCTTTAATTCAGCGTAAGCGGCACGTTAAAAATAGACTAGGCGCCGAAACTATCGCGGCACTGCTGCTCCTGCTCTGCTCCTGCTACGCGCTGCCGCGCCACTTCTGCGTGCGGTGTGAATACACTCATTGATTAACATGGACGCCGAAAAAAATACGCGCTGCTGACGCTTGCGGTGTGAAACCGGCGTAAGAGTCTGAGTACCTTAATTTTTTTAAGTTCAATAAAGTGAAATAGTTGCATAAAGCCTATCCAAGAAGACATACCTCTGCAGAAACTCCAGGGTTGATGCCAGCTCTGATGGGTAATGGATGTTGAAGATATAATAGCTCCCAAACATCATGCACAGGGCGGAAATGAAGGAGTGGATGTTGTCAAGTATAATGTTTTGATCCACACACAGCATGAACCGTTTAGCTGAAAAACAGGATCGACCTAAAAAGAAAGTAAGAAAAAAATATTCAAACAAAGATACTACAACATTACAGTAACAAAAATAAAAACAGTCTTCATTAAAGGAACACTCCACCGTTTTTTCATATTAAACTATGTCATTCCCTTAACTAAGACGAGTTGATACATACCTCTCTCGTCTCAGTGCGTGCACTCAATCGCTCTTGGCGCGCGGCGACACTTTGATAGCACTTAGCTTAGCCCAGTTCATTCATTAGGAACCAAACAGAGATGAAGTTAGAAGCGACCAAACACCTCCACGTTTTCCCCATTTAAATACAGTTACACGACCAAGTATGGTAACAAAATAAAACGTGGCGCATTTCTTAGCGGGTAAAAAGGATAACTATAATGTATGGCGGAATAGCACTTGGGACTCGGGAGCACTTCGATATTACTGCACCGAGTCGAAGTGCTCCCGAGTCCCAAGTGCTATTCCACCATACATTATAGTTATCCTTTTAACCCGCTAAGAAAAGCGCCACGTTTCATTTTGTCACCATACTTGGTCGTGTAACTGTATTTAAATACACTGAAAAAAAATGATTCGTTGAATTTACTAAAAAAAATTATCGTAAGTGGTTGCACACAATTGATTTTAGTACATTTAAACAAATGCATTAGGTTGAACTAGTTCAACTTAATGCATTTGTTTAAATGTAGATAAAATGAATTGAGTGCAACCACTTAACTTACAATAATTTTTTTAGGGAAAACGTGGAGGTGTTTGGTCGCTTCTAACTTCTAAACTAATAAAAATCGTTATTTTTAATCCTAACGTTACTTACTCAGCATGAAAGAAACTGAAACCCTGATTAATCCCCAATTCGTCAGCATCATTGACTAAATAACCTGAGTCACAAACATATACTTGTATAGTTACTGTTTTTTTTAATAAAACGAACTGTTTGTTCACTTACCAGCGCAAGATATCTCAATTTTACATGTAAACTCCACTTGCTCACTGGCAGAATTGGCGGGCACTCCCACTCATGAAGTTCGTCAAAATGGCTGATCCTGTGATAATCAGAAATCTGCTTTGCTGCAGAAATGACAGTAAACATTAGTCGACTTTAAGCAAACTAACAAAATCGCTCTTTTTTTTATACTGGTTAACATTATTCACCATTAAAGAAAACTGAAAAAGTTGAGCTGAACATAAAACCCACAGTCTAAAGCCTAATTAACCAACAGTTCGTCGCATCATTATGATGGCATAGCCTCAGTCAAAACATATACTTGTACAGTTACTGTTTTTTTTAAATAAAACGAACTGTTTGTTCACTTACCAGTACAAGATATCTCAATTTTACATGTAAACTCCACTTGCTCACTGGCAGAATTGGCGGGCACTCCCACTCATGAAGTTCGTCAAAATGGCTGATCCTGTGATAATCAGAAATCTGCTTTGCTGCAGAAATGACAGTAAACATTAGTCGACTTTAAGCAAACTAACAAAATCGCTCTTTTTTTATACTAGTTAACATTATTCACCATTAAAGAAAACTGAAAAAGTTGAGCTGAACATAAAACCCACAGTCTAACGTTAACAGCCGAATTAACCAACAGTTCGTCCGCATCATTATGATGGCATAGCCTCAGTCAAAACTTGTACAGTTACTGTTTTTTTTTTTTTAATAAAACCAACTGTTTGTTCACTTACCAGTGCAAGAGATCAGAATTTTACATGTCATACACAACTCCACTAAGTTAGCAGCTAGCTCACTGGCAGAAATGGCGGGCGCTCTCACTTGTGAAGTTCGTCAAAATGGCTGATCCTGTGATAATCAGAAATCTGCTTTGCTGCAGAAACGACAGGAAACGTTAGTCGTTAGATCAAACTAACAAAATCGCTTTTTTTAAATCTCAGTTAACGTTACTCAGCATGAAAGAAAAAAAAACTGAAAAGAGTTGAGGTGATAATAAAACCTACACAGTTTACAGCCTTTATCATCCAATCGTACGCATCATTATGATGGCAAAATATCCCCAGTCAAAACATACACAGGTACTGTTTTTTTTTTTTTTTTTTTTTTTTATAAAACGAACTGTTTGTTCACTTACCAGTTCAAGATATCACAATTTTACATGTCAGGCACAACTCCACTAGCACTAGCACACTGGCAGAAATGGCGGGCGCTCTAACTTATGAAGTTCGTCAAAACGGCTGATCACGTGATATTCAGAAATCTGCTTTGCTGCAGAAACGACAGTTGGACGTTTTTTAGCAAACTAACAAAATCGCTCTTTTTTTATCCTAGTTAACGTTTCTCAGCATGAAAGAAACAAACTGAAAGAGTTGTGCGTTGAACTGAACATGAAACCCAGTCCACGCAAAATAGCCTCAGTCATAACATATAATTGTTTTTCAAGTTTGTAGAAAACAAACCGTTCACTTACCAGATTTGATATGTCATGCAAAACTCCACGGACTCGCTGGCAGAATTGGTGTGCGCGCACTCTCGTCGTGAAGTTCATCAAAACAGCTGATCCGTGATCCCGCGATAATCTGAAATCTACTGCGCGACATTCAAACGCAGATGTTCATATAACGTTACATGGGAATGTAAATTTTACATCAACAAAATATAAATATAAATATTAATGACATTATTCTGTAAATGAAAAAGAAAATAAATTATTTTATTTGATCATTTACAATTGAATTAATTAATTACAAATACAAATGAACGGTTTGGCTATTGTATAATGTCCCCTTAACTGTCGACAGATACAATGTGCAATTCCTACCAGTTAATATTTAGCTAGTAATTTTACAGTGCTGTTGGACCTAAAAGACCCATTGCCTGTTTTTAAATATGAATTTTAAAATTCATATTAACACAGATGCTGTCCTTGGAACATATTTTGTCTGTAAAATATAACATGTATAAAATGTAAATTTTCTTGTTGATAGGCTATTGAGAATATGTATGTCCGAAAAATATTTTAACACTGTCATGTTGTAATTTTAACTGCATTGTTGCTTTCTGCATAGTTTTTATTTCTGCTTAAATTTCATAAATCTGTAAATTCTACAAATTAATATGATTATTTTAACACATTCTTGTAAAATCAACAGTATTGTTTGGTTCAGTATTTTACATCAGCATTTGTACTATTTTCAAAATAGTACTGTAAATTTAACAAAATTTCATTGTTTTTCTATTTACAAAATTTTGATGTCATGATTTTACAGAATTACACAGTTAATTTCACAGACATTTTTTACAGTGTACATTTCAGACCGTGACACAGTTTAGCTAGCTTTCCAATTACAAACTAGTGTAGGACCATAGAAATGAATACCGTGAAACATCAACCAATGTGCAATTAGGCTATGGCTTACTTGAGGGGGGGGGGGGGGGGGGGGGAAGAGACAATTAATTCACATGCTTCAAATGTGTAATCGATGCATCTGATTTTGTTTCATGCTTGTAGACTTTTTATTGCAATATCTAATATATTATGTATAATGGTTAAAACTATACAATAATAATAATACAATGAAAATTTGCAGTGAAAAAGTGACTTTCGAAGCCATTTATTTTCAATTTCCGGCTAGAGGTGACAAGTTGACATTATGCAAATGGGAAACTACCAACGGGAAAACGTGGCTTGCTGTGGGATTCCATAATCAAATGTACAATTTTAGAACGATTTCCAAAGGATCATGTGACACTGAATATTGGGACAATGGCTGCTGAAAATTCAGGTTTGCCATCACAGGTATATGAAAAACACAAAGTGGAATTTGTTCTCTAACCAACATTAATCAGCAAGATGAAATGTCTTAAAGGGACCCTGATGAATTCAGTTAAGTGTTTGTATGGAGATTTAGGGGGATGTGTAACCATGAGACAGAACCTTGACAGAAGTGCGTGCCTTGCCTCAGTCAGGGTTTAATTGATTTGTCACATAATGCGGACCCTCTGTGTGCGACTGGCCCCTGCTCATGGAGAAGGGGAGGCGTGAGGAAATGGAGTGGCTCGTAAGAGCTTTATTGTGCCTCTTGGGTAAGCAAAAAAAAACAAAACATTGCTGGCGTCTCACTGTCTTGGTCACTAAGATCCCCCGCTGCTATAGCTCGTCGATAAACATTCAATTAAACTTGCTTGCTAGGTTGTTTTTGTCCCACTGTCAGCTCAGCTTCCTTATGTGGATGTTTTTTTGTTTTTGGTTTTTTTGCATGCCCACAGAATGGAAACTGATATAAGTGGATATTTATATTCAATTTCATGGTGATAAGACGGTAAAAATGAGCATAGACAAAACAATAACTTGTCTGATCTCTCTAAAAAAAAGTTTATTTTTTATTTTTATTTTTTGCATTCACTTTTCCCTTAAAACAATGCAACTGTTCATTGGGCAACAGGTTCTTCAAGGTTACAAGGCCACTGAAGAACATCTGGTGCAAGATAAACAGGCATAATGAAAATGCTCAGTGAATAATTTCAAAATCATTTTCTTAATCTAATCTGCTTGTTTTCCAAATATCATGCATTTAAAATATTCAAGTAAAAATTTTCATAAAATCTAAACAACCTTACAACTATTTACTTGTTGTATAAGTCTTATTTTTTTCAGAGAATACACTACAATTCAAACATTTGGGGTCTGTAAGACTTTGTGTTTGAAAAGATGAATTTAAAAACAAACGAGTCCAAAAAATCTATTTCGAATAAATGCTGTTCTTTTGAACTTTCTATTCATCAAAGAAACCTGAAAAAAAGTGACTAAAGTAATGTCTCATGAAAATTCAGCTTTGCCATTATATGAATAAACTTTAAAAAAAAAAAGAAAAATAATAATTTTTAAGTAATTAAGTAATTTTTAATTCTAATGATATTTCACAATATTACCGTTTTTACTGTATCTTTGATGCAACAAATGCAGCCTTGGAGCAATTTAAACGATACGCATATACTTAATGGGTGCTATACATGGTGGCCTGATTGTGAGTGGTAGCAATACATTTGTGAGAGTTTGAGTTCCATGATCAACCTGATCAACTTCCAGCTGTTTTGCACATGCCCCACTTTCTACACCAATCAGATCGATGCAGTAATTATTTCCACAGTCTGTTGGTATGGAGGCAGATAAAGCCCAATGTTTTGGGATGCACAGCCGAGATAATGTTATTGAAGTAGACAGCCTGCTTCACACAGTTCCTCTCATCTCCACTGGAATTCATTCTTATTTGCTGCTTTTTTTCTCCCTGTGGTAAACCTGGTAATATAACTTGACCCCTTTTGCCTTGCATTTTGTTCTTGTGTTTGTCTAATTTGACTCATTAGCAAGTGTCCTGGTGACATGTTTCATAACCAACTGTTGTAATCACACAGTTTGCATATAAATGTATAGATACATAATGTAAAATACCAATGGGGTAGTAAATGTACCCGCTTGGAAGCAAGTCTTACAAGATTTATCTATCAAATAAATTTGTTTTGTTTTAAAGATGTTTAGATGGTGACTAAAGTATTTCTATGTATTATAAACCATGCATTTAAATGTGCAATTAACATACAATTACATTAGATAATTCTGTCCTTTCTTGTAGGCTTCATATTGTTGTATGATGTGGATTTTGTTTCCTATACTTGTTGACAAAAAATAGATCACACACACAAGGTGATCACACACAGTTCACCTGCTTAAGCCTGAAAGCTCTTGCACAAGATTAATAAAATAGAAGTTTAAATACTGACAAATGGTGTTTTTTGGCTCTTAAAGTCCTTTCTACATAGCCAGCCAAATACAAATATTATCATGATACATTTCTCTAATATTTCCCCAAGTTCACCCCTAAGATTCCATAATTACAGTAGGCAAGTGCATATGCAAATGCAATGTGGATTTAAACTGATGTATCTAATAATAAGCTCACACTGAGAAGCAAGATTAAATCTCATCCGGGGTCAATTAAAGAACAATGGTCATGGCAAAGAAATGAAGATTGATGCAGGACAAACAGTCAATATGAAAATAATGAACAGAATGGCATCTCATAGATGTAAACCAAACACACAACAACACTGACAGTAATTCAGATTTAAGAAAGAAAGGGCAAATAAATGCCACAATCTTCTTTATTCGAACCAGAATGAAGAAAATGAGGGAACTCTAATAATACCCACTAACAATATGTCATGATTATGTGTATTGTTAACATCACAGACCTAAAGACTCAACATCTAATATAAACTCTCAAAAGACAATACATATTTTCATCTTGTATTGCCTTATAATGTTCTTTCAGTCAAAACCTCTCAAAGAAATATATAAAACTACATAGTGTTTGAAAAATAGTGAAATGTCAGAGGCACAAGAATAATGTAGAGAGTCTCAGCTTAAATCTTGTTTGTCCTTTAGAAAATCTTTTATATATAAATGATGTATAAATTATAAATCTGAAAGGGTGTGTGTGTGTGTGTGTAGTAAGGCAGAAGGCAAAGTTAAAGGTATAGCGGAGGATCTTTCCAAATTTTAGATAAGACCCGCCCTCTCCACTTTTTGAAAAGTTTGATTGATTCACCAGAATGATTGACAATTAGGAGGACCAATAGTTTAGACTACCCACCAGGAAGTAAAACATCCTCCGCTATACCTTTAAGCCTCCAACAATTCCTCTCCCAACAAGTATTTCTGGGACTCTTCTGTTGGTTTCTATCGTCACACTCAACAGCTCAATTAGTTTGAAGTCACAACGGACTAAGTCACAAGAAGTGCTTAAAACTGAATGCACACTATCACCAAAAACTAGTGCACAGAAAAATATGTTTGCTTAATTGCCTTAATGTCAGTGGGGAAAGCAAGCTGCCCACTTCATAGTTCAGAACCATAAGCACACTGGATAACAACTTTTTTTTTAAAGTATAAAAAAAATGTATACATACACATATATACATATACATATATATATATATCTTTTTTTACGCAGTAGTTTCAATTTTGATATTTTTAGGTCAAACCGTTCTTGTCTGTCAGTCATATAAATTAATGCAGGTCTATTATCTCAAAGAGCATGCACAGTGAAGTCCAAATTAAACAATTCCCCATCGTAAGTACACATTGATGGCCTAAGACACGAAACGAGCGGTTTGTGTGAGAAAACGAACAGTATTTATATAGTTTTTACCTCTTGTACACATCCGAGATCACATCCGGCGCTTTCCCGCGCTTGCGCAGACTAATGGGCCTTTCACACAGGACGCGGTATGCGCGGCGCTGCGCTATAAAACCCATTCATCTCAATGGCTTGCGCCGCGCAAGGACGTTTTGATGCTGCGTCGACCAAAGCGCAAGCGCAGCGGTGCGCATCATTGGCGAGCTCGCGCTCACGCCGCGGTCAAAGTTCAAAATAGTTCAACTTTTGCCGCTGCGCTCTGTGACGATTACCAGCGCAGCCAATAGAATCGGGGGATCCAAACAAGCACGGAAATCAAAAATGGGGGGATGAACGTCTAGTCTTGTGTGTGTCGGAATTTCCTGAGCTGTACGATACAAGTTTGAGGTCGTATAGGGACATCGTCAGGAAAGCTGTATTCACAAATCAGTATTTTATGAGGATTTGATGCTCAAGAAACATTTATGATTATTATCACTGTTGAAAACCGTTATTTACATTTTTATTTCAGGATTCTTTTATGAATGGAAAGTTCAAAAGAACAGCATTTATCTGAAATAGAACCTTTTGTAACATTATAGATAGATAGATAGATTCAACTTTATTGTCATTACACAAGTACAGGTACAAGGCAACGAAATGCAGTTTAGGTCTAACCAGAAGTGCAATAGCAGCAAGTGCAGGATATACAGTGGTTCCATAAGTGCAGAACATGGATATGTACTGAATAAATATAGAGTTGAATACTATTATAAACAAAAATTTACAGATAGATTTGTCCTATGAATATAATATACAGATAACTATTACTGTGAACAGAATTTACAGCTAGATATGTACTGAATATAATATACAGATGGCTATTACTATAAATAGAATTTTTACAGATAGATATGTACTGAATATATATACAGATGGGTGTTACTATAAACAGAATGTGAGCATAATATACAGATGGCTATTACTATAAACAGAATTTTACAGATAGATATGTACTATGAATATATATATACAGATGGGTGTTACTATAAACAGAATGTGAGCATAATATACAGATGGCTATTACTATAAACAGAATTTTACAAATAGATATATGTATAAGTTAGGCTAAAATGAGCAGTATAACAATGGATTTAAAGTAGTGCAAATAAAGTTTGGACAGAAGCTATCCGAGTGAAAGTGCAGTGGAAGTAATTGCATATTACAGTTAAAGTACGGTATTGCAAATGTATATGTAAACAGTCGGTACTGTAAATAAACAGTCGGCAGTGCAAATTGAGCATATTCCAGTCAAGGTAGTAGTGCAAGATGCATATGTAAACAGTTGTTTCTGTAATAACAGTCAGCAGTGCAAATGAACATTATAGTATTGCAAATAACAAAATGGAGGCAGGTGTGAGGAGGGAGAGGAGAGTCAATCAGTATATGAGGGGAGTGGGATCAATGAGGGTTAGAGTTTAATAAAGAGACAGCTCTGGGGAAAAAACTGTTCTTTAGTCTGCTGGTCCTGGTCCGGAGGCACCTGAAACGCCTGCCGGAGGGCAGGAGAGAAAACAGTCTGTGGGCTGGGTGAGAGGAGTCCTTAAGGATGCTGCGAGCTCGATGCAGACAGCGTTTCCTCTGGATGTGCTCGATGGCAGGTAGTGGAGTCCCAGTGATGCGCTGGGCGGTTTTCACCACCCGCTGCAGTGCCTTGCGCTCTGCAACAGAACAGCTCCCATACCACACTGTAGCACAGTTGGTCAGGATGCTTTCTATTGCACAGCGATAGAAGTTCACCAGGATAGTGGAGGAGAGCTGATTCTTCCTCAGTGTCCTCAGGAAGAAAAGGCGCTGGTGAGCCTTCTTGACCAGGCTGGAGGTGTTGGTTGTCCAGGTCATGTCCGCCGAGATGTGGGTCCCCAGGAACTTGAAACTGGAGACACGCTCAACAGCCATTCCATTGATGTGGATGGTGTCGTGTGTGCCTCTTGACACTTTCCTGAAGTCCACGATGAGCTCCTTCGTTTTGGTGGTGTTGAGGAGCTGGTTATTTTCAGTGCACCATGTGGCCAGGTGCTTGATCTCCTCCCTATAGGCAGTCTCATCGTTGTTGCTGATGAGACCAATCACCGTAGTGTCGTCCGCAAACTTGACGATGGAATTAGATCCGTACACAGGCTTGCAGTCAGAGGTGAAGAGGGAGTAGAGAAACGGGCTTAGCACACAGCCCTGTGGTACACCAGTGTTGAGTGTGATGGACGTGGAGCAGTTGGAGCCTGATCGAACATTCTGGGGTCTGTTGGTCAAAAAGTCCAAAATCCAGTTGCACATGGAGGTGTTGATGCCCAGGTCTCCAAGTTTGGCTATTAACTTAGTTGGGATGACAGTGTTGAATGCTGAGCTGAAGTCAACAAACAGCATGCGTGCATAAGTGTTCTTATTGTCCAGATGTGTGAGCACAGAGTGCAGTGCCATGGAAACTGCATCCTCTGTGCTCCTATTGCTACGGTAGGCAAACTGGTGTGAGTCCAATGTGGATGGAAGAGAGTCTTTTAGGTGTGCCAGGACCAGCCGCTCAAAGCACTTCATTACGATGGGTGTGAGTGCTACAGGGCGGTAGTCGTTAAGGCACTTCGGGCTGGAGTGTTTTGGCACTGGCACAATGGAAGTGCATTTAAAGCATGTTGGTACAGCTGCTTGGGCAAGAGACAGGTTGAAAATGTCTGTAAAAACCCCAGCGAGCTGCTCCGCACATGCCCTGAGTACGCGTCCAGGGATGTTGTCTGGTCCAGCAGCCTTGTGCGCGCTGATCCTGCTCAGTGCATTGCAGACATCTGTGGAGGAGAGTGTGATCGGCGGGTGGTCAGCTGAGGATTTGAGCTTGGTGGCAGTTTCTCTGTTGTCTCTTTCAAAGCGAGCATAAAAGTCATTTAGCTCGTTCAGGAAGTTGACATCAGTGGCTGCGGGGGTGGAGTGAGAGGGTTTGTAGTCACTGATGGCCTGAATGCCCTGCCACATGCGCCGAGGGTCAGCGTTGGAAAAGTGTCCCTCTATCTTAAGCTTGTAGCAGTGCTTGGCCTCTTTGATGCCCCTTTTCAGATTTGCTCTGGATGTGCTATAGGCTTGTGCATCTCCTGATCTGAAGGCAGTGTTGCGTGTCTTCAATAGGAGTCGCACTTCCCTGTTCATCCATGGCTTCTGATTTGGGTATGTGGTGATCTGCTTCTGGGTTGTAACACTGTCAATGGTGGTATTGATATAATCCAGTACAGAGGAGGTGTAGCAGTCAACGTCCGTGTGAGAGCCACTGGTGGCTTGAGAAGCAAACATACTCCAGTCTGTGTGTAGAAACCTTTCCTGGAGTGAGGAATCTGCCCCCGCAGGCCACACCTTGATGGTCTTCACTGATGGCTTCACGCGATTGATGAGAGGTGCATATTTGGGGGTGAGGAACAAAGAAAGGTGATCTGACTGTCCCAGGTGGGGGAGGGGTGTCGCGACGTAAGCTCCAGCCATGTTTGTGTAAACATGGTCTAAGGTTTTGTTTCCTCTGGTGTGACAGGAAACATGCTGGTGAAATTTCGGTAGCACTGACTTTAAGTTTGAATGATTAAAATCACCCGCAACAATAAACGCAGCTTCCGGGTGAACGGTCTGTTGTTTACTGATGGCTGCGTGAAGTTCTTTCATAGCAAACTTGGCATCAGCATCCGGGGGAATATAGGCTGCAGTTATAATAGTGGAAGTGAACTCCCGCGGTAGATAAAACGGTCTACATTTAACCATGAGAAACTCAAGGTTAGCTGAACAATGTCTCCCAACAATAGCAGAGTTTGTGCACCAAGCTTTGTTAATGTAAATGGGGGTGGTGGTGGCGCAGTGGATAAGACACATGCCTTTGGTGTGAGAGACCCGGGTTCGAATCCACTGTGAGACACCAATGTGTCCCTGAGCAAGACACTTAACCCCTAGTTGCTCCAGAGGCGTGCGACCTCTGACATATATAGCAATTGTAAGTCGCTCTGGATAAAAGCGTCAGCTAAATGAATAAATGTAAATGTAAATGTAAATGCACAATCCACCACCTCTGGTCTTACCGGAGCCATCTAATGTTCTATCCGCCCGGAATGTATGGCGTCCCGCTAGCTCAATAGCGTTGTCCGGTATTCCGCTGTTTAACCATGTTTCCGTGAAAATTAGAACATTACAGTTCAAAAGTCTCTTGCTGTATGTGATGTTGAGTCGAATCTCCTCCATTTTGTTCAACAGCGACCGTACATTGGCAAGGAAAATGCTGGGTAAAGAGAGCCGGTGTGGTGTTAGCTTTAGCTTAGCTCTTAGTCCTCCGCGCTTCCCCCGCCTTTGTTTACGATCTCGACGCCGCCTGCGAGCACTTCCGCCCGGCCGGGCAGAGTGCATAGCCCCGGGTGTTTTGGCGATCTCAGGAAGGAGTCGAAGGTTGTCCATAAAACTGTCGGAAATTCGCAAACCAATATCCAAAAGCTCACCTTGGGTGTACGATGTTAAGGCACAACTGTTCTGCACGAACAGACCCGAAATGAGCAAGAAAAATACTACTAAATTGCAGAATCTGGAGAGACCGCGAGCCTCGCGATGTACTCGCGCCGCCATCTTGGTTTCATCCCATTCTATCCCATTCTATAAATGTAGAATGGGACAGATGCATTGTTTGCTGCTGACCGAAAGGAGGAATAACAGACGTAATAGAGCTCCCGCTAAAAGTTTTTAAAACTCCGCCTACGTCATAGCGCAGCGCAAATCGCGTTGTATCTGAAGGGCAACGCAGAACCCAGCGGCAAGCGCCGCGCATACCGCGTCCTGTGTGAAAGGCCCATAAGCCAGAACGCGCGCACACGTCACACACCAGGAAGCGCGTGCGCCCTCAGATCACTTGGACGTGGTTGTGTAGAGGCCCGTTCTCATCCCAAGGCGTCATATATTGACGCTTTTGACATTTCGTCTACATCGAACGCACATGGCACCCTTTAGCGTCAATATGAGACGCAGATAGAAATGGGCCAGAAGGCGCCTCCTAGCGGTCTAACCCTATCCCTACACTACACCTAAACCTACCCATAACCGAACAAAGCTCTGTGCGTCTCATATTGACGCTAAAGGGTGCCATGTGCGTTCGATGTAGACGAAATGTCAAAAGCGTCAGTATTATGACGCCCAAGGATGAGAATGCGTTGTAAATACTGTTCGTTTTCTCACACAAACCGCTCGTTTCGTGTCTTAGGCCATCAATGTGTACTTACGATGGGGAATTGTTTAATTTGGACTTCACTGTGCATGCTCTTTGAGATAATAGACCTGCATTAATTTATATGACTGACAGACAAGAACGGTTTGACCTAAAAATATCAAAATTGAAACTACTGCGGAAAAAAATACACCTACATCTTGGATGCCCTTGAGGTAAGCTAAAACATACCAAAATTTAATTTCAAAGTGAACTATCCCTTTAAATGAATGTGTGTGTGTGTGTGTGTGTGTGTGTGTGTGTGTGTGTGTGTGTGTGTGTATATATACACACACGGACTAAATCACCAGATGATGATGATAATAATCCAAATAAATAAATTAAATTATCTACATTAAATTATCAAACAATGTAAAATAAACATTACATCATTTATAAAAAATAATAAGTGTTTTGCAAATCATTCTGAATTCACCCCCCTTTGACTTAAAGCAATCCATTATTGATTCACTTTACCACGTCATTTATCAGATTCAGGTTTTATGTATTGCAATCGATGCTTATCTTTTCATTCCTCTTGGACAACCCCTGTTTCACGACTGGTTGGGAGTCAGGCAGAATTACTAGCAGAATCACTTCAAAATATGAGCAAAGGCTCTGAAGGCAAACTAGTATAGCTCGGCATATGAATTCAGTCATGCCATGCGTTACTGACACATTACAGATTTTGGCCGTGCAATCTGGAGAGAGAGAGGGGAGAGGGAGAGGGAGAGGGAGAGGGAAGGCAGGCAGACCTAGAGAATATGCAGAGGAGCAATGGAAAAATGGAACGTTATGTCGTCACCTATTGGGATAGTGATCATAACTTTGCCTGGCGGCCATAAATTGTCTTTGGGACATCTAGTGTTATGGCATTGACTTTCACGTGACGGTTTCCTGCCGCTCAGTGCCTACAATACATCATACGGTGACATTTGGCCTGCAGACAGCACAGCAGGAGTGTCCCCCGTCACATTCAAGGAAGCTCTTAGTCGCTGTGGTGTGGAGAGACGACTCACTTACTGATCAGGATGCACACAACTGTACCATGCCTCCAAAAGAGCGGAGCTGACTTACTAGTTATCAAAAGAGGGTTTTTTTCTTGTTCCATTCAGTGTTATGGGTAAACTTTAGCAAATTCTACTTATGAATGCAAACAAACTATGGAAATAGCTGATAGCAAAAACAATGGCATACTGTAAGAAAGCCATGCTAAAACCAAGTAAACTGAATGCAGTCTGCCAGAACAACAAACACACAAGGCCCACAAATCTGAGAACGCTAGGGAATATACTTTCATTTTACATTCTAATTTAATACTCAGTGTTCATTAATTATATTACTTGCATAAAAATTCATAGGATTTCAGTGTTAGAATTATGGACTCTGTGTATTTTATGCCAGGTGCAACATGAAAAGGCTTTTGTTCTCTCACTTTCTACAGCCCTCGCAAACGTTAATTTGGGTTCAGGTTCTAAATGTCACCTGCTATCAAGTCTGAGGAATATTCAAATAAAGAGTTAGATCAGACTCAAAGTAATTTCTGCATAATTCAACAAATCTCTGTTGTATGTGATACATTCTCAAGAGTTGAGAATGACAGTCACAGTGACAGATGTTGGTATTTGAAGCTCTCGATGGTGTGGGAGTGATTTGTCAGAGAATTGCTCCACTCTGTCCTTTTCTATTTTTAAATTAAAAGTTTCTTTTGAGGCCCACTTTGGTACAATCTAGCATACTAAATGCAGATGCCACCATTCAATATTATTGTGTATTATTTATTGTGTCTGAATTACTTGTGGGCCATTGCAATGGACAGGATTGGAGTGGACATTGTCCTACCCAAATCACTCTCAATTCTTACCCCAAGTGCAAGTCATGGATTGAATTTAAAGGACAAGTTCGGTATTTTACACTTAAAGCCCTGTTTTGTTTTCAGATCGTTTCTGATGAAATAGAACGGTTAAGATTGAAATTTGGACACATGCTGCTGGCCCGAGAATTTTCGGTTTCTGTGGTAGCACAGAATTTGATTTTGGTAATTGCACCAAGCGGCAACCTCCCCGTCTCTTTCTTGAAACCAACACGGAAGTGAGTTAAACTGCAATTCGTTGACTGGCCGCTTGAGGCTGGTGTCAAAAGTGAGTCAAATCTGTATCTCCCCCATGTTAAAATGACCAACTTTACAGCAGAAAAAAACATGCTTACAGCCTGGTGTCTGTATGTGGCTTTGGTCTATACAGCTAATTTTGCCCTTCATGACAACTGTGAGGGGGGTGAATTTTTTTATAACTCATCCGTTTAGTTGATTAATCCTTAAAGTTCTGCATAATTAAGGGTGTGGCCACTTGAGTGACAGGTGGATTGCCGCTTGTCTGCTGTTACTAGCCGTCACTTCACCTCAGCAAATGTTAGCTGCTGAACTTAACATCTCTGCTGTGTTTTGTGCTTTTTTTCGGGATTATTTCATACAATTTAATACACCCATTACTTCGCCCACGGCTTAGGATTCCGTCGCTGTCGTCGAGTATCGTTCGAGAGAACAACCAGCGCTGTAGTTCAGTTGTTTTCCTCTGTGAACATGCACTAATGGATGTCTGACAATTTTGTTGCTTTTTGGAGTTTTCAGATTTAAAAACGCAAATAAAGGCTCGTTCGTTCTGCTCTCATGGAACAGATAGATTATAATATGCTTATGTACCGTCAGATGAAATCCTGCAGGTGTCGGCGCTTTCTCCGTCCATGCAATAAATGCACATCCTTGAATGAGCGCGGATTTTCTAGCGCATTTACTTGAACTTCATAGGCAATATATCTATGGTTTAACCCATTTGAGAGGCGGCCAAAATCAGAATTTAAAATGGTCTGAATAAGCTCTCTACGAACTTGACGAGCGATGCCGCGCTGACGGACCATAGACTATTAAAAAAGAGTGACTGACATGTATGCACATAAATCACTGTCACACACACTCTTTCAGAGTAATATTAAGTTACTGCATAAAACATTTTCAACTAGCAGAATAGTACAGAATCACGATACACAGTCTCACTTGTAGCCATGTCTTTTAACTATTATAATATTTTGAAGGGCAAAAATAGGAACTTTTAATTGGCTTTACATCATCAACTGTCACTTTAGCGCGAGGCCCTGTGCAGTCGCAGACTTTGTACTGTCAGTAGCATAACGTTATAGCATAACCTCCCCAGCCTGAGCTAACTCGATCACGTCGAGCTAGGTGGGCGTGATTTCAGATAGCCAGGCTCCTCAGCTCCACTCACGCCCCGCCTCTTTGCCCATTTTCTGTTATCCGGGAGTGACGCAAGGCCAAGATGGCGACGGCCGGCTCCGCCCACTTTAGGCTTCAAAAATGCTCTTCAGAACACCTACGGGTGACGTCACGGACACTACGTCCATATTTTTTACAGTCTATGAATTGCACTCAAAAGTGGAGGCAGATTAACACAAGTTTAAAGGGGCGGTGTTTAAGCGGACTAAATGATTGGAGAATTCCTATGTAACCAATAAGAAGTCGGTCGTTTTCACTGGAATGTCCAGAAATGGCATTTTACATTACAAGGTCTAATTTTAAAATAAATAAACGTATGCAAAGATAATTAGTTCACAATAAGCTATAAGCACAAATATCTACAATATGCATTCATAAAATAGATAGATTAATTAATTAATTTTAATTTTATGCTGACTTAAACCTTTTAAATAGTCATCAAATAGGCTACTTTTTTGTCAGTCACTACTAGGTTTTTCAATCATAATTATGATTATTATTATTATTATTATTTATTGATTTAATAGCTTTTTTGGCAAAGCAACAGTATAGGTTAATCTTTCAAATGTATAATGCGGCTTTATCCGATTTACATCCATTAAGGCCAACTGAGCTTTGCCTTTTAAACCATGTAATGGAAATATAACACTTGAAAGACAATGTGTCCCAAACCTGTGAAGCGTGTGATCACACAGAGTAAGAGTATTGGATGATTTACAGACCTACAATTCCAAGCATCACAAATTTTTCTAACACCAGTGTTATTATGGCAGACAGAAACTCAATTTATTTACAGCTAAAAACACTCTTAAAACCTCTGATTGCTTTTTAGGGTCTGCATAAACAGCAGACAAGAGCTGCTTGTACTAAAATGAATGGAAACACTAATAACAAAGGAAATACATATTTTCTTGGTATCTTGTGTCTGTTTTTTAAAAGCTTGACTACATTCTTGCAGACCACTCTTAGATGTGCACTCCACATCATATCACTCATCGCAGCAGATTCAAGAAATAGTATCCGTTTCACTCGCACCACTTATTGAAAATAAACCGTGACGTACAGAGTAAATTTGTCTGAACAGCTTCCTGTACTACACCTCTCAGTCCGCTCTCACTTCAGCTGATATCTTTCAGTATCAGAGCACCAATGCGATCTACCCATGACAAGATCTTTCTTCCCACTGTACAGTACGGGTCAAGTTAATCGAATCACAAAATAAAATGTGCCTTGGCTGCTGATGTGTATCAACTGATACACATATTTCACTTGGCTGAGATTCAAACTCCAGATATCGATCATTCATAGATACCACTGTACCACCATGTCATGTCATCAATATTACAACTTTTTATATTTTACACTTTTTTAAAAATATTTATTAAACTATTATTTATCTTTATCTTTTATTCTTATTTTTTTCTCTCAGCAATGTAGATGCATTTAAGAATTATAATAAACAACAATTGATTACCTGTCTGATCAGACACAACAATAAGGAAGGACTGCCCGATGGCCCGGGGCCAGCATGAGAAATACTTACTTGATTGGGACAGCTGACAGAATGTTCACATATTTTGTCTTGCCAATTGAAGAATCCAAGTGATTTAAAGGTGCAGTAAGCAATTTCTGAGATGTTTCCATCTAAAGTTGCGAATTTAACTAAAACATTTGCGAATAAAGCCCAGTTTCCATTCAGTCAGTTGAAGAGAACAAAATTGTCACTTCCTGATAAACTGGCGATAAATATCACAAAGAAAAATGGAAGTTGATGCAGTAGGAGAAGCCACTATGTTTGTATATGGGTATAATATATTACTTCTCAGAACGCGCAGACGAAACACAATAAACCAGGTCATGTTAACTTGCTTTCTGAGGCGGATGCCTGCTGTTTGGGAACGCAGTCATGTAAGACAGTTCTGGGAGGTAATTATACCGAACCACTTTGACTCATTTGAGGCATTTCAGAATGACCAAAACAGCACTTCAGATGCTGTGCAACGAGATCGGTCCGCTGGTTTGTCCAGTTATGGCGTCTCATCGCAAAGTCACATGTCTTTTTTGATGTGCAACGAGGATTTTATTCGGTAAATGTTTCCTAGTTTATGCAGATGTTTTGTTATAGGATAAAAAATGTATCCTATTCAGTTGAGCGCTTATGCGCATTTTTTAAATATATGTGCATCTTGGCGTTTCCATCCAACTTTTCTTATGCTATATCCTAAAATTTGCAGAAAAATAGGTGGATAGAAGCATAGCTATTGTTGGACACTGTTAATTTGAAATCAATCCAGACAAACACACCTCTCCCTTTATTGTTCCATCCCCAAAATGCACAAACACACAATGCAAGAGTTGATAGTGGATTATCATTAGCCTGGGAAAACCCAGACAACTTCCGGCAAATTTAGATTTGCTCTGCAAGTAGTCTGGCAAAGAGCTCATTCAAGCCCATTTCTAATCCGTCGAAATCGCGGCACCAATCAGAAACATTGAGGCGGGCTTTACACGATGACGATCGCTCTGATTGGTTTTAGGTCTATCCAATTGCACCCAGAGGGATTTGAGCGATGTCCGTTGGTGAAGCGCAGCAACTTTTAAATGCATTATTATATTAAAATTGCAAACACATGAGGACAGTCTCCATGAAAGACCCACTGGCAGATGAACGTGCTGCTACATTTCTCTCCGAAACGGTAGGAAATTAAATTAGATTTAATAGAGGATTTTAACTGTGACAAGATGATTGACAGGGCAGTTTACGTGACAGGATGCACACGACAGATCCGTCCGATAAATATGATGAAGTAGTATGTCCCAAAGCTTGCCTACTTTTTTGCTACACATTCAAAAGTAAATACCTTTTCTTCACAAAAAGAGTACATACTTTTATGGCGTAGTGTAACTTAGGCGAATTGGGACGCAGCATATGGCTTTACACGATGACGATCGCTCTGATTGGTTTTAGGTCTATCCAATTGTGCCCAGAGGCATTTGAGCGACGTCCGTTGGTGACGCCCCTTTGGAAATTAGTTATTAATGGAGCTTTGCCAGACCATAACTCAGTTAGAAAGAACACACAGTACACAAGAGTATATATAGGCAAGATGTCAATGTTACTCGCCAGCAGCACACTCAAAACCAATGTCAACCTCGGTGTCTGTTTTCAGGCCTTCGTGCTTATGTCTCTCCATAAGACCTAATATAAGGCTTTTTATAGCGCTGGTCCAAAAGCTCTTGTCTGATCACCTTCTTTTCCAGTGATATTCCTCCTGACCTCTTCTCTTTTGTAATGTCTCTCAGCCATCTTTCTTCAAATCTCCCTCTTGCTCACTCTCTCTCCTCCCCCATCATGTGAATACGCCCACTTCTGCTGATTCTGCTGATTGTGTGTTGTGATGCTCTGTCCGATCAACTTTCAACAGCGTTTTTTGGCAGTGGAAATTTTGGCGGGGAAGATTTATCGGACCATCAGAATGTTAGCGTTGAGCCCTGACTAGTACTCCATCTATACAAAATCTATCCAGATTACCATTGCAGTGTAATCAAAGTGAGGACCACTTATATGTATCAGTATCTAAACTATGACTCAATCTTATAGATTTAACCCTATGAAAGATGTTTTCTTTCTATACTGATACGGCTTACCAGCAGAGTGCACTGCTTTTCTCAGATTAATGGAATTCTCTTAGGTTCTTCTCTCTCCTTGCAAAGGCCTTATCGTGAACAAACAGCTGGCCATGTATCAGTGGAGTGCAACACGTGCCTGCACACACAGAAGTGTGCGGCACCCTTAGTCGGGACTGTAGTAAATCAACAGCACAGAGCTGTAATGGGCTCAGATTCACAGTCTCTCCTTCAGAGAGAACAGCAGCACAGACACGCTGAGAGAGGGATGGTGAAGAGACATTTTTTAAGACAAACATAGACTGAAAGGGGCTCTATAAGTGGATAATTTATTAATCCTTTATGGACTCTGTTTTGCTTTTTCACTTTTGTGTGAGGTGTGAGCCAAAGTATCTGAGAATTTATGGCACTTAGCTAAATTTTTTGGAGGATATTCATTTCAGGTATGCAAAACCTCCTAATAGGATTTTTTGGGTTCCACATTTAAGATAAATCTGTGGCATTTCTAGCTTAAAAAGATTTTCTAGCAGAAAATAATTCCAACTAGTCCATTAGCACTTACAAAAAAAGTTAGGTTTTCTGAGATAAATCCGCAGTATTTCTGGCATTATGTCGATTGCAACAGATAATAATTACAAAAGTCCTTTTGCACTTACACAAATTTTTTGGTTTTCTGTGATGTATTCTATTATTTATTTTTTGCTGCAAATTCTTCTGTTTTCTTTATTGGATATCATGCTGAGTAATGTACCTGAAAATAAGAAGAACTGTAATAATACTTGTTTGACAGTCTTTCTCTTCTGTAAGCTGAGCACAAATATGGGTTTTGGAAATGGAAAAACAGTGTAACAGAAGAAAGAGAGTGAGATGAGAGAGTTACAGCGCTGCTGACGGAGTGGAAGCTGTTGCTGGACCTGCGGGATGAGTCATTGTTTTTGCCTTGGCAAACATACAGTACACAGAAAGAATCAGCAAACACGGCACCTCAAGCACCACACCTGTCCCAAATGAATCTGTCAGAGAGAGAGAGAGATATATGAAGATGAATGCTCTTTATTTTGGCAATACAACAACATTAGCCTCAAGTTCTTTAGTATTATGCAGTTTAGCTCACAATGTTTAGAGATGAGCAGGTTAATGTCATGCATCCCAGCTGAGAAAACCAGCTTAAACCACCTTAAAGGGATAGTTCACCCAAAAATGAAAATTAGCCCATGATTTACTCACCCTCAAGTCATCCTAGGTGTATATGACATTCTTCTTTCAGTGTATTAAAAAATGTCCTGGCTCTTCCAAGCTTTACAATTACAATGAATGGCCGTTTATGTTTTGAAGTCAATCAAAGTGCATCCATCCATGATAAAAGTGCTCCACACAGCTCTGGGGGGTTAATAAAGGCCTTCTGAAGTGAAGCGATGCATTCGTGTAAGAAAAATATCCATATTTAAAACTTTATCGACTAAAATAACTAGCTTCCGTCAGACGGCCGTACGCATCGATTCACGGTGGAAGAGTAACACTTGACCTGACGCACGACGCATTGACAAACGAGGAAGCGCAGAGGATAGAGCAAAACAAAACACCAGTCACGTATTTGAAGTCTAAAACAAGAATTTTTAAAAAGAAATGTCAGAGGAGCTTGAGTTTGTTGCCCAGCCCTGTTTGTTTGAACCGCGTGAGGTGTCAAAGCTTACACCACTCCTACATCCTACGTCCTTTATTTAACCCCCAGAGCCGTGTGAAGCACTTTTATCATGGATGGATGCACTTTGATGGACTTCAAAAAATATAAAGCCATTCACTGCCATTATAAAGCTTGGAAGAGCCAGGAAATTTTTTTATATGGCTCCGATTGTATTCGTCTGAAAGAAGAATGTCATATACACCTAGGATGACTTGAGGGTGTGTAAATCATGGGCTAATTTTCATTTTTGGGTGAACTATCCCTAAGGTGGTTAGCATGTGACACAGACTGGATAAGTTGTTCATATAGGTCTGTGTTGATTGGTTTTAAAGGGCTTTTGGGCAGTTGTTAGCTGGTCAGGGCTAGGGAGACCAGCTGGTTGACCAGCTAAACTCCATCTTTCCCAGGCTGGGGAGACCAGCTAGACCAGATTAAACCAACTAAGCCCAGCGAACTATACCATATAGTTGAAGTTGATATGACAAATAAATAAATCCACTTTATTAAAGTCACCATAAAAGTAAAATCGACAAATCTTCTTTTTAACCCTTTCACGCATAGTGGTCACTACAGTGGACAGCTATTAAAAAGCATTTTCTTGAATTTGCACGGGTTTTTATGGCAAAGTTGCACATCAATCTCTTCATTGGACCCTGGTGCATCATCCTATAAATTGCAATCAAGTGGCAAGCCTTTGTGTTTCGATTTTTTCCCCCTCCAAACCAAGATGGCCAAGGGTCAGTCAGACATGCCAAGTTGCTCCAGAATATCCACCCATTCCTTCTATCCTAGGAGACTCTTGTAGGTAAAAAAAATATTGCAGCATAAAGCAATATCTAATGAGTCATATCACAGTAAAATTTTCCAAGTTTTGATTTTAGATTGAGAGAAAACTCTGATTAATCACATGTCCACTGTAGTGGACGTCATGCATGCAATGGCTATATTTCAGATACAATTCATAATTATAATGTGAATATTGTTTTTGAAATTTAAAACTTAACTTAATATGCATTGACTTTTTCTACTGTAAATAAATGTATTTGTATTATTAGAATGTAATTTTCATTGACATCGAAAAAAGTCATGTGATTACATAATGTATGACACTTGTAATGCATTACTTTACTTGTTAGATCAAAAAGTAATCTGATTTTATAATGCATGTTATTGTAATGCATTTTTTACTCATAACATCAAAAAGTAATCTGATTACGTAATGCATGTTACTTGTAATGCGTTTCTTTACTCGTTACATCAAAAAGTAATCTGATTAGGTAATGCATGTTACTTGTAATGCGTTTTTTTACTCGTTACATCAAAAAGTAATCTGATTAGGTAATGCATATTACTTGTAGTTAATTACTTGTTAGATCAAAAAGTAATCTGATTAGGTAATGCATGTTACTTGTAACACATTACTTTACTTGTAACATCAAAAAAGTAATCTGAATGCGTTATGCATGTTACTTGTAATGCGTTACCCCCAACACTGATCATTTCAGATGAGATTGAAAAAACGTATCGCTAGGTTTTCTCAGAGGAGGGCTATGCTAGAAATGTGCATGTCCATCTTGAACATAATCAGAATTATCAGCTAATAAGGGGAAATCTCCATACTCTGGTGCACTGGAGGGAGCATCTGAGTGGTTTCCACAGTTGTACCTTGACAGGCTGTAGAAAATTCTGATGGAATCACGTCCTCATGTTCTGATATCAAAGATACGCAAAGTGCAACTTGTATGAAGTTGTATGAAGCCATTGCAATATTTTGCATTTATATTTTTTGTATATATTTTATAGTTTTCACATTATTTGATATAATTGCATTGATTAGTTTGTTAAATTCACATACTTTATCTGTTTGATTATTGTCTTATATTTAATACAGTATATCTTCAGTTTAAACCAACCGCATGCTGTCCACTCAAGTGGACATCTGAAGATCTCTTTGAAAAATTTGTAAAAAAATAAAATAAAAATCAATTCTTGTTTTTCATGCCCTAAGAGCAATAAAAACACATAGGAAAAAAATCCTGACTGAGGGGATCATAATTCATGCATGAAAGGGTTAAGGAATATTGCAGTATTTATTGTAAAATTATTTATGTGTACCCATTTATTATATCACTTTTTTTTTTTTTTAAATCATGTGCCCTCCTTTCACATAACATGAAAGGAGAAGAAATAGCAGAATGTTTAAGATATTTGTTATTTTCATAAAAATTCATATGGAAGGACGGAGTCAAACAGACTGCCTGCCATAAAGGCTAGCCAGTCACTTAGGGTGGCATGCAGGGGCAGCTCTTACAAGAAATACATTTCACTTCATCACTTCATTCATGAGATAGCACCCACTCTGTTACGCTCACCCTTTTCATTGAAAATGAATTGTGACCTATCGCGGAACATTTTTCCATCCACCCCCTCTTACTTGTGCTATCTATCAGCATTAAAAAATAAATAAAAATAGGGTAAGTGGTCTGCTCTTGACAAGTCTCTTGCTAGAAGTTAGTACAGGTCAATGTATTGTATTTGTTATAAAACATTTTTTTAACTCAGTACTTTGCTCACTCAATAAAAAGCTCATCATGTGACATTATTATTCAATAGCATACTTTAATAATGCTATTTTAGATTATAGTTTTTATTTATATTATAGAGAACAGGAATAGAGCACCTAAATATAAAATAATAATAATATATTTTGTGTTAATAATATTATTAATATTTTAAATTAGGTTTTATTTTTA
Source organism: Leuciscus leuciscus (assembly GCF_965113295.1). Lineage (NCBI taxonomy): Eukaryota > Metazoa > Chordata > Actinopteri > Cypriniformes > Leuciscidae > Leuciscus > Leuciscus leuciscus. Next base: position 11,760,145 of record NC_138732.1, read on the forward strand.
TTTTGTTGTGTTTATGTCATTCGTTTTTTTTTTTAAGTATGTAGTTTTGAGTGTGTGTGTATATACAGTATATATATATATATATATAATTCAGTTAATGTTTTGGAAAATCATGCTAGTTTCATTTCTATGCTCAGTGGCAGTGCCTAAATATGTTAGCTTCTATTACACAAAAAACGAAATAGTTATACATGTAATTTTAATATCAAATATTTATAAATAAAAAAGCACCTGCGAGAGCATTTAACTTAAGGCTTGGTCAATAAGCCTTGAAATAATTATCAAGCCCGGAAAAAAAAAAGCTTGTTTTATGCTTTGCCCGGTGCATAATTCATTGTTTTAGAAATGAAGGGAACAGGAAGGCAATGTCTGTGCCGTAGATGTGCACATGCAGAGGTACAGCAAGCAAAAAGGGGCTTAACAGATAAATCAATAATTTGTGCTCTGTCGCCGCTACATATGGGAGCTGGGGATTTAAATTTGCTTGACTGCTGATTGAATTTTACACCTTCAGCTTGGGAAAACGGGAAGTGTAATTACTTCGATGATGGAGAGAACAGGGTATAAAGGAGCACCGGACGAGAGAATTAACAGCATGGATCGTTCAACGCTGCCTCCCTTTTCACTCTGTAAGTCAGAGTAATGAAAGGCAGGGGTATAGAACACAGAATTATAACCGTGAACCCCTGTGATGGATGGCGATCACCATGTAGTTTAGCTAGCTGTCATCGAACGGCTGCAGCAGGAGACACGGATACTTGAGTTGCTAGCACTTGTCGAGAAAGCCAAGACAACCTATCAGTTCGTTTCACTGCACAGACCAACATGTTCAAATGTAAGACAGTTTGAAGTAAAACGCTAGTTTGTTCTTTAATGCAAATCTCCTGGAAGATTTCAATGATTTAAAGCTTTTTCAAAGGCAATTTTCTAGATGAGAAATATAAAAATAACATCTTCCAAACAACCGTCTCATGCAAACAAATCAACACATATCATAACCATGATATATTATGTAAGTCCTCAAGTACCGTGTTCTTATCTCATGCAAAGACGGTGGCTATAACAATATAACAACAGGTCGTAACAATGAGTTTACATGCACAGCAAAACATACATTTGGGAAAACAATATTTTGTGATATAGGTATAGTTCCTTAGGACATCCTGCTGGATGCTAAACTTCTGAAGTTCAATGCAAAAGAACTTAATCTGACTTCAGACAAACTCATATAGGACCCCACACTACTACTTTTATCATGATAACACATTAAAATGCAGATGGCTATGCTGTCATCAGTGATGTGAAGCACTTAAGGGTGTGAGCAATTAGATGAGAGCTTATCTTGAACACGTTACAGCGCACTAATAGACGTCTGGCTTAAATGTGATAGATGAAGCATGCAGATACCAAATTGCAAATTTCACTTCGGGAACTTTGAGTGACAGTCCAGCTTATTGCCAAGTTTTTCCACTGTTGGTGTTTTGTAAAGCACTGTCAGCTCTTGATTTATTGTTTGGCAAATTAGCTAGCTAGCTAGCATATCAATGTAAGTGCAGAGAGACTAGAATGAATTCTTAAGTGGAGTACCAGATGCCTGTGGAGTTTATATCGAAGTTAAATTGTGTAAATCACATATGAAATATATCATGTGTTCTGCCACCTGCTGTGAGAAACAGGCTAGAGAGAGATTTCACTCATCTCCATGAGGAATAATTTAACTTTCCTGCTGAGATTGTCACTTTAACAGCTTGTTGTTATGATGGTGTACATTTAAGACTTGCCTGTTGATGTAAATACACCTTATGATAAAACAAACTCTGTGACTTCTGTGTGCTTCTGCAGCTGTGATGTATATGCAATCAATGTTGTACAGTAGTGCCATAATATGTTTAAGCCATATATTCCAGTTTATTCAAGTACAGACTCTGCTAATAGGAGTGGAACTAAATATTTTCTATTCTGAGAGCATCTGACGGCCAAGGGAGACTGAGGCTTTATCTGCTTCAAGTCTTAATTGGTTTCATTCCCTTTTAGAATTTTCCAATTATATACACATCTGGAGACCTCGGTGGCATTGAGCCCAACCAAATAAACACACACACACACACACACACACTCACACAAACATACAAGGAGAATGGGATGTCTGCTGTGCAAGTCTTCATGGTCACACCGAATCAGTGGTGCATTAATTACTGAAGTCAAATCAAAGCTCTGCTGCTCTGGTCCATTAAAGTTAATGTACAACTAAATCCACTAACGCATTAAAAACTTATTTTATTCATTTATTTATATTTATCAGTCAGTATTGTATATTTAATTGTTTCCACTTATTTTACAATTTAGACTGTCATTTTTAATTCACTGACATAAAGGGATAGCGATAGATTACAGCCAGATTTAACCGCAGTTTAAGAGATCTTTTGCTTTAAGAGTGCATTTCGGCGTGAGTTGCTGTGTGTTTGTGCATACAAATGAGCCTCTTGAAAATGTACAGCAGCCTTTATTTATGTTACTCTGAAATGATTAGCAAACTCTTTTTCAGATCATCAATTTTCATCAAATTCAAATTTCTCGGCTCTATTCTCTAACCAGTTATCACTCCAGAGCTCCCTTCTCTATTATTATGAGCACTTATTATTTATTTTATTTATTTATTTTTATAATTAAAAAAATCCTTTATCCCTGAAGCACATTTTATTAGATTGTGCTGGGTTTAACCCCGTAAGAAACCTGTTTTCTTTCTGTTAACACTTTGAAGGACGTTTTTAATAAAGTTAATCAAAATATAGGCTAGTTTTAGATTGATTTATTTTTAGCAAATAAATACATAAATAAAACCTGAAATAATTCTACCATAAATGTTTCTCACTATGAAAATAGCCACAGAATCTGGCATGGCATTAACAAACAAACAAACATGTCAATTTAATGGGCAACTATGAACCTCAAACTACCCTTTTGAGTTAGGCCACATTTACACATAGCCGGGTATTTAGAGAAACGAATATTTCTCCCCCTCCGTTTTCAAAAATAACATCGTGCACACAATATCGTTTTCAAAAACAGTTGCCGTTTACATCAACCCGCATAAATACAAAGGGGCGGCAGTGTAAGGAGAAGGATAAAGCCATGCAAGCCAATCAGAATCCTCAAAATCGACAACGACGAATAGCACGAGCGACTTCCTGTTCCTTTCAAAACAATAGACATGGCGCGAGGTTCGTTCGTGTGGACAGACAGCGAAGCAAATGCAAACAGGCCAAAAGCGTTTTCACAAAAGTAAAAATGAGTACCACTTTAACAGCATCCATGATCAAATAGTAGCCAAACAAACTCATAGACAGTATGGAACAAACTCTAAACATAGGGCGCTCACATGACGTAAGCATTTTCTGGCGCATAATGTGACGTTTGAGAACCTAAAACCCCGTTTCTCCCAGTTGACACGGCAACACATAACCGGCGTTTTCAGAAATCTCCACTTTGGCCGGAGTTTTTAAAAATAATCGTTTTCTGGGATAAAAACGGCGTTTTCGTGTAAATGACAGGCCAAAACGCAGGGAAATATCTGCGTTTTCCCATCGTGTAAACGGGGCCTTAGTCTGTGCCCTGTCTGAAGCATCAACCACATCTATATCTGATTATAATTTCTGCTCCATTTCAAATGATGATCTACATACAGCACATTCATGCAAACATATTTACTTCTGTAACTGTAAACGGGGTGATGCATCAGTTCGTAAACTGGATCATCTTTTCACTAAAACTTTCAGGCATGTTTTGAATGATTAACTCTGCTTGCGTCCCATCCCATATTAATGTTTTAGTTTTAGTGTTAATAATTCAGAAGTGTGTCTAAATGCGTGTATATGCAAAGGTGAAAGAGCTATGCTTTTATACATATGCAATTACGTTTTGGAAAAGATGTATGCACTGGACCTCATAAATGGGGTCCAAAAGTCTGAGACCACAAGTGAAAATACTTATTTTTTTTGCATTTATCTGATTCAATATTGTATTGAACCCTACTGTATGATATGCATGCACATAAATATAAACACACATGATGGTTGTACAGTAAAGCTGTAGTCTATTACATACAGATGTCCTCTTTTTCCTTTCGTTGTCCTCTAAACTGTAATGAAACTCCCTCTTGGGCAGAGCTATTTCTTGTCAGCCTTGTTAACTCAGAATCAGTAGCAACATTCAGCTCTCTGGTTGCTTTACTCGTTATCTACCTTTGTCCTCAAAGCAAGTTGGGCGATACCTCGCAATTGGGTTGGTCAGACCTATAGCTTGGCTTTATGTGACAAGACCTGTTTGTATGTGGACACTCAAAAGACCTCTTCAGAGAGCTGTACAGTAAGTGTCTGCAGACCTGAATATCGATTAGAATACCGTATTGAGTTTGGCACCTCAAAAGGCAACCACTTTATGCACATAAAAGCCCAGGGGAATCTTCTTTTGCTTTGACTGAGATATTGACCACACAGCCTGACCTCAAAGACCAACTCCAGCAGGTGCTGTTATTCAGAGGCACTTTTAATTTTCCTGGAGAGGAAGAGAAGCATTTGAAGTGGTAGCAGAGAGCTTCCATGTTCATGTTGAGAACTTTATTCACAATGGCAACAATGAGGTGTTATTGAACTTCTTTAATAATTTAAAAACTAACATCAAATATATTTGAATGATCATCATATAGCCATACACATCATTTATTTAGGAAATCCTAAGATTCTTAGATAGATTTTTATTTTTAGTTAAAATCATCATTATTAATTTAATATTTTTCCGTTTTCATAATTGTTTAATTGTAAGAAAGAAAATCAGTAGCCACTTTTATAATACAACTAAAAAACTTTCATTTCATTCAAGATTCAGTTTGTGCATTGCTTGGGAATCCCATGATCTTGCATGGCCTTGAGCACATGCTTTATTATTTGAGCTATATGAACAATGTGTGTGATTTATGTGCAGTTTGTCTAAATGCAAAAAATTACCTATAGCAAGTAAATGAGATATAGTGAACTCATCTACAAAAAGCATGGCTCCATTAACCCCTGCTGGTAGATTTCATAATTATACCATCTGGCTGCAGAAAGCATCATACAGTTTTGGGGAAGGTTACTTTTTGTATATTATTCTGAGTTTTAATTTCACAGTTTTTATTCATTTTGAGAAATACTGAATCTGTTTTTATGCAAGTGAGATGAGTAAATGCATGCCAATACAGGAACCATCATGTTTACATAGTGCAGTGAGCACATAAAAATATATAGTGAATGTTTTAAATTGTTGAATGGATATTGAGATTTTAGAATTGAAAAACTAAAGGTTGGAGTCTCCTGAAACGTAACGGACACTAAATCATCACATAGGTGTTTGAGAGCTGTGTTTGGATGCTATAACCATTCAGGAGACCTGGCTATGACACTTCTAACCCATCAGAGGTGTCCTCACTCAAAAGCACCCTCTGCCTCTGAAATCACTTAAGATGTTGTGATCCCTCAGTCTCCAGCGGTAGAGCCGCTACTTTCAGCTTGAGAAATGCTTGAGATCCCATGTGATGTGATCTAGTTAGCCGTACAGCTACCAAACACATGGTTAGCGATGCTAATTAAACCGAGAGACAGGTATGAAAACAAATGATGAGGCTGTAAAGCCCTTTCTGTATTTCCATCTGTTAGAATAAGCCTAAATGTCTGAATACTAAATGCATTTCTGCTTAGCTGTATACTTTGCGTTTGAATCAAGAGCCCTGGGGGACATTTGGTTTCTTGAACATTGCTTAGCAAGGTGGTAAACTAATTCAGAAAGCACTGTTCATAAATCTCTGCAACATGCAATTTAATCTGGATCAGATTTTAAAGATGTACAAGGAGCGAGAATTTGATATAATGAAATTTAATGGCATAGTTCCGAACAACTAACCCTTATTTTTCTCTGTCTTGCTTTCTTCCCCACCCGCAAGCATGAGCTGTCAGTGTACACTACCAATAAAGCTCCTCTAGTTGACTACAAAGGGATTCACACTATCAGAGACTTCCCACTCACACATTTCTATCGAAAGCTCTGCCAAGTCCTGCACTCAGAGGAGCCAACGGCCCAAAGCTCACTTCAGCTCTAAACAGGATTGCAGCAGACTGTCGAGTGGCCTTGCATCAAGCAGTTATCTTATGGGGATGATGGTTACAATCCATTTCTGATGGGGGTTAGACGTGCAAGAATGACTAGAAACATTTTGTTTTATTGAATAAGTTTTTTTTTTTTTAAGTACAAGGGATAATTTAGGAAGAACTGGGGTCATTCCGTACCAAAGTTCGGAAACTTCCCTGGCTCAAATTTTGGATTAAATGTCACAGATGTATATTTACTGAGTAATCCATTATTTTGTAGAGGGGGGTCAAACATTTTACATAGCGATTGAAAGGTCTATTGGACTTGGACCTGCTTTGAGATCCCCATTTCTATGGGGCTGAACTATATAGGGCCTTAAAAATGAATATTTCAAAAGAAAAGTTTTTTTAAGAATGAGAATCTAGAATGGTATTAAGATATTTTGAATACTTTTAGAGTTACATGCATGACAACTTGAGAATCTAGAATGATATTAAGATATCTTGAATACTTTTAGAGTTACATGCATGACAACTTCAGAAAAATAATATTTATGGCACTCAGACAGGTATGTTCAATGCAATTGAGCTGATAGAAAACACAAGATACATTTTTAGTTTTAACATTATTTGTTATTTAGATGTTCCTCTTTAAAAGAAAAGAAAAAAGTATCAGCTGTATGCAAAGGGACCCACATTTGATTTTTGACCAATTGACGAATTTACTCATGGAGCCTCATAAGATCTCCATATCTCTGGGATTGAACCATTGAGGGCCTTTAAAATGAAGATACCAAAAGGAAAGTTTGTTAAGAACCAGAATAACATTAAAATATATTTAATACTTATTGAGTTACAGGCATGCAAACTTGAGGCAAAAAACAAAAGAAGTTTGCCATTTTTGAACTGGCATATATGAAACAAAGATTGCTAAAGTCAACAGATTTAATTAATAGACCAACAAAAATAATGATGTTGCCATCTTTCTAAAGTTATTTTTACCCTCTGTAATTTGGCTCCAAATCTCTGGAGAAAACTGTAATTTTTTACCCCCTCTATAAAATAGAGGATTACTCAGTAAATACACATCTGTGACATTTAATATTTTGGCTTTCATCACTATTTGTGTCTTTCTTCAGAAAAGAATATTAACAAAAATATTCTGGGGCCGGGGACCTCTGGTTGAGTTGACATGGAATGACCCACTGATATTTATGAGACTTTTTTTGACAATTTTCAGCTGAGGCAACAACAAAGTGCAAAATCCTGATTCAGCACAATAAATCTGAGCAAGCAAAATACTGTATGCACTGTATGTACAACCAGCAGATGGTCCTGAGATTTTCTGTCATCATTTACTCACCCTTATGTTGTTCATAGCCTGATGGTCCTAAACGTCACTGGACCCCCACTAACTTTTTCATTGTACGGACCAAAAAAAATAAAAAAAATAATGTGGGGCGCTTTTCAAAATACCTTCTACAGTATCATACAGGTTTGGAACAACATGAGGACAAGCAAATGTTGACAGAATTTCCATTTTTGGATGAAGTATCCATTCAAAAGTTTGTTTTTTTTTGCTTGTTTTTTTGCAGTGCAGCTCTATATTTTAAATGAGTAATCGCCCTTTAAAAATCATGGGTATGTTCCTACAGGACCAGATTGAAGCCGGCTTGGTAAGATTTTGTTAATGGGATCTGCTTTCCTGGGCAGTTAATGAGAGAGTGTGCTACTAATGCAGGACAGTGTTTCAGTCATTAATGAATGTTTGTTAGGGCAGAAGGGAGCAGGAGGACTTGCAGTCAGTGTGTGTGGAGGCAGGTGGCCTGCAGCTGGCCAACCGTTTCACATCACAGTCACTCCTGACCAGTGTTGGGGGAAATGCATTACAAGTAACTTGAGTTATGTAATCAGATTACTTTTTCAAGTAACTAGTAAAGTAATGCTTTCCCATTTATTGACTTTGTTTTCCCATTTATTGACTGACAGCTCTCTTGTCCCAATGCTGAGAAAAATCTTAAGTGCAGAGGCATTGTGTGTAAACATGATGGTTATTGTAGTTCTAGACTAAATGTCAGCATGCATTTACTCATCTTGCACAAAAAAAGATTATATGATTATATCAGTTATATGCTAAATCAGACTATGCAAACCTCCAATATTTAAATGTTAAATAAAACAAATATTTCTATGCATTTAATCCAACTTTATTGACCAATGTACTTGCTGCTGAAGCAAACATTTATTTATATTTATTGTTTTTATTGGTGAAGTAAATGTTAAACTTTTTTCTCCTGCAATCCTGAAAGTGTTGTTAGAGCTGCGCCTTCTACTGTAAACCCGTGAATTTGCACTTCCTTCAGCCTGAGGCTTATTATTTCAATTTTGGTGTGAAAGGGTCTTTACATTTGCCCAAAAATAGCACTTTTTTGTTATAAAAAACAAAACAAAAACAAGCCCAGCCCAGGAAAAAGTAACGCAAAAGTAATGTAATGCATTACTTTTCTTAAAAAGTAACGCAATTAGTTACTTTTTAAGGTAGTAATGCAATATTGTAATGCATAAGTAACTTTCCCCAACACTGCTCCTGACACAGGGAAAAACACACATTGCTCCTACATTTGCACACATCAGTTTTATGTATATTTAATGCATCCTTATTGCGTATGTGTATACGATCACCGTGATTTTGCCAAGCAAGACATTAACATTGTTGATCCTGGAACAACATAACTGTCCGAAAATGTTGTCCTAACCCTATCCATACCTCTAAACCTAACCTTTACCCATTATTCATCCCTAAAATTAGAGGGAAATGATAGGTACATAACACTGATGTAGAAGCACTTAACTTAAATTGAAATCTCTGACTTCTGTTTGTAGAATTTGATCTGAGCAAAGTTTGTGACATTTTCTTTTTTATTTTTAGATCTTTTCTGAGACTCTAAAGGCAAACTTTTAGATTTATGGGGTCTCAAAAGAAAAACTTTTAAAGCTAAATTGCATATTAACGTTATAGCTTTATATTCTAACACATTGTCTCGTTTGTTCCTATTTTTATTTATCCTACAGAAACCACTGAGACAAAGTTCATACTTGCATGAAAAAATTATTGAGAGGTGAAGTTTCCCTTCAGGAAAATTCACCGGTCTTCTAAATTTGTGGCCCATATATGGTTAAGAGCTCATAGAAAGAGCTCACAATACCGGTTAACATCAGGATGCATATTTAATAAGCCATTGGTGTCTGAATAACCTGTTTTTCACATAGTGTCCTTTTTTCGATTTTTCTATACTTCTTGCTTTTATTTTTTATTTTTTTCACAATGAGTACTTGCATCAGTGTTAGGGATTAGAATTGATGCTAAAAAGAATAGATTCTTTGAGGCATTGGGAATTGAGAGTTGACTCCAAATTCCTGACTACTACTAGAAGAGCCTTAACAGTTAGTAGAACGGATTAGATTGGGATTTGAGTAATCCCAGTGACTCAGCTCTTTTGATTCTGTTCAAAAGACTCACTGATTCATTCAGTTACTCTTTCTGTAGGTTACATCATTACACCAGTCGGCAGGAAAAGGTGAGTGTATCTGACTATCGTGAGTGAATTATTGATTTATTCACTCAAAAGTTTCATTCAAATACAACAGTTGATGAGGAATGCCAAGTGTTTTTGATTCAGTGATTCACAATGCTATCTTATTACCTGAAAACCCCTAGAACATAGTGCATGATTTATAAACTAATAGATTTTGACGTTTTCATCATAACCAGCTAAATTTTTTTTGCTTTTGCTTGGTAGGTACAGCTTTGCACTTGTTTGCACTTTGCACAATGTGGAACGCTCGGATGTAATAGGAATCAGGATGTGTTTCATATGAAGTAGCAGAAGTGTGACTTCACCAAAATGAGAGTTACAATGGTTTTAGATTTAGACTAGTTTATAAATCATTCGGACTATTAGTTTATAAATCATGCACTCTGAGTTTTGTGAAACACGAGTTACGACACTCGATAAAAGAGCTCAAAGCCTCAGAATGAAGCTAAAACGCAGGGTTGCTTCAGCAATTGTCTTTTTTTCTCAAGTTAGCTTTTGCTTTTGGTTAGGATTAGGGTAGGGTTTAGTGGGTACTTGAGTATTTGCCTTTCAGAACGCAGTTCATTTCTGAACTGTCGTGATAAGTACACAAACCAACATAAAATGTTTCCACAGTCACATTTAAGTGTTTCGAATTGACGTTTAAGTGTTTTGTTTTTATATTGAACACACTATTTAGAGCCAGTCTCTGGATATTTTACTTTGAAACTGCTACGCTGCAAGTAACCAACAGGCACATTTTTATGACGTTGGATAAACCCTCATCTGCAATGGAGAAAAAATGTAATCACTTACAGCACATCTTGTGGACTTGTCACCTGAAAAGTGCAGCAAAATGTACCCAGTGCCACATATTTGGGGTTCTGCAGAAATTTAAGCAGGATGTATTTCCAATTAGCCTTGGGAAGCTTCAGACTGAAAATGTTTAAATATAATTAAAAAAATATGTGTGAATTATTAAAGAGATAGTTCACCTATAAATGAAAATTCTGTCATCATTTAAGAAGAATACGGGTAAGCAAACAGTTGATGGGCCTCATTGACTTCCATATGGGAAAAATACTATTGAAGTCAACATTCTTCAAAATATCTTCTTATGGAACAACTTGCGGGTGAGTAAAGACTGAATTTTCATTTTTGGGTGAACTATTAACATGGCATCCTGAATCAGATTTTATTTTTATTTTTTTAGCATTTTATTATTTCTAATTTGTATCATTTCTAATATTGCACTGTTCACAAGATCTCACTTAACCTTCCTTACGAATCGAGGGACAGTAGTCTGAAATTTTCTCTTGAAATCCATTGCATTCATTCGGAAATTGTAATTAAAGAACTCTAATTGGTATTTGCCGAGCTACACTCAACTGTCCTGTGATTTTACCATTTTAGCAATTGTTAAAACTCTGATAGTTATGGTTCTTCTTCTGATAGTCATTTTGACAGCCATGTTGACACGACTGGCATCATTTATTCCACAACAAAAGAGAAGCCATGATGATCGTTTGATCGCCTTATCAACTGCAATCTAATAGATCATAGGAGGTCATTCTTTCAGATAGAAGGTCAGTCTGTCATCCATCTTTCACTTTTTGTCTCTCCTTTTTCCTCACATCCTAAAATTCTCTCACTCTTTTTCTTATTCTCTCTCCTTTGTGTGTCTGGCACACAGCTTTGACAGACAGGCTGAAAGGTGAAAGGCTCATCAGTGTTATCAGCAGGGGACAGAAAGACACAGGCAACTATACAACTGTCTGTGCTGCACTGTCTCTGCCTAATCATCCAGACCCATCACACATAAACACGAAGCCTTGTGCCTTGAGGGGGTCAAGATCATGTGGGTTTATTTTTAATATACCAAATAAAAGGGTGCACGTTACTACTAACAATCAGTCCTATGGTTTTTAGGCCAAGAAATTAATTCGTAATCTGTTCCAGAGAGACGACTGTTGCATTTGTTCTAATATTACAATCTGCAGTATTCACTGCTTATGCTCCCAATTGGTTTCAAAGGTGCGGTGAGATCAGCCAACCTAATGTCATCATATTTCTCTATTTAAATGAGCTATACAGACAATGTATCCTAGAATACCCACTTAGAAGTTGCCTTGATTAAGCATATCTCTTTTTAAATGTAACAAATTGGGAGTCTCATTCTGCTATTCGGAAAGGGTTTAATATTTGTTTTCATGCATGTCCAATGAACCATAAACAATTATTGCCCATCCACCTGTGGAACAGTCCTTAAGACAACATTTTACATGTGGAAACCCATTCAAGTCACAGTTCCAATAACTTTGCCACTAAAGAGTCCTTTGCACTGATCAGGAGAAAGATGCCCAGGGTCTCTGATCACCTGCGTGAAAATGCTGTAGTCCTTGTGGGTGTGGGTGTGTGTGTGCATGTGTGAATGCGCATGCTTGTTTGTTGTGTACTGCGTCAGCACAGCTACTGCCATTTTAGGTGGATGAGAACGCTAATATGATAGCTTTCTCCGGGTATTATAAACCTCCTTGGCACTACTACATAAACTTGATGAATGTGTGACCTAAAGGTGTTTATTACACAGCCACATATTATTGCCATATCAGGATTACACCCTCATAAACCTCAAGTAGTCAGGGTGAAATGAAAGTCAGCATTTAGTGAAGTTTCAGTTAAGTATTTGATTTCTAAGTTTTCAGTTTTATTCTTTTTTGTGGAGTCTCCAATGAGTAGTATTAACAATGAGTAATTAACAATACTTATAACTAATTATACAATCATTTTAACTAATTATCTATAATATCTCAGTTGCACAGCTAAAGGTGAAAACCATATGGTTTTAAATAGGAGTGTTAATATATTAGTTGTTTTTATAACATAATTATAACAGAAATGCAGATTACTAACTATGATTTTTGTGCAAGATGTGGCATGATTATGTACACAAAGCATTAATGAAATTGCATCAGAAGCCTCTATTATGCTCTCCATGCTGTGGTCCTACAGGTTGCCTGCCAAAGCAAAGTCTGCCAGTAACATGAAGGAAGTCATCGCAAAGAAATGGCTTTATTTTGAATTCCCCCTCTCCCCTGCTTTGTGTTAAAAAGATTAGTGTTGCGAATTACATTAAGAATACATTTGTTTCAATGGCCTTAGGAAAAAATATTCTTTTAGAAATGGATATTTGGATGAATAGTTAGAAGCCAGGAAGATTGGACAAGTGGACAAAGCAGGATCCAGAACATTTCATTGTCAAATGACATTTGTGCCGGGGACACATTTAACGACTAGCTGAAACATACTAAGACTGAACTGAACACACTTACTGAGGACTTGAGCAGATTTTAAACATCGACTGGGAACGCCGACTGAACACAACTGTCTCTTACTCAGCACGTTTGGGCGTGATCAGTTGTAAGTCTCAAATTACATTCAGAATCTGCTTTACCAGCTTTAACCTTACAGTCATTAAGTGTGTCCCCGGCTTTAACTAGAAGCCTGCTAAATTTTTCACAGGCCCTCACAGTGAGATTCAAGTCATGACATGAGTAATTAAAAGAACTGGACCCAAGGAAGCTGTGATTCATGTGAAAGATATGTTGTTGTTTTGTAAAGAGCTTATTACTCACCAACATCGATGTTCGATTACAAAATCTAATTTCCTTTTTCGCAAAGCCAACCAAAGGCATTCCACTGATGACATGTTCCAGCCGATATAGGTTATCAGTCAAACAGCAGCAATGTTTTTAAAAGCTTGAATACTAGCAGAGAAATCCGTAAAAGTCCGTATGTATATTTTGGAAGATTTTAGTATCTTTACTTATCGCTGTTTTCAGCTTCCCATATAAGCAGTATGGTTCATGAAGTTTGCTTTATATTTTAGTAGGGACTTAGTGAAAATAATTTTTTTGAGGTGCATTTTGAACATGGGCAGGGATGGGGCAGAACGGACGTGGAGGGGTAGATTGTTCCAGAGTGTGGGAGCATTGTCCCCAGAAGTCTGCAACCTGGTGATGGTTTATGGTGATGACAGAAGGTGATGAAGTTATATGCTTGCATGTTTAACTCCTGCATCTCCTCTAGTAAAGATATGTTGTTAAACGAATCTTTGCCTTGCCGCTCGTCATTCAACATAGTGTCAGAAGTGGCCCTCATTGCTTGGGCTTTATGGCTGTCTTTGGATGGGCCTCATTTCTCACCAGGTCAGTCTAAAAGAGAACTCAAGTTTTGCCCAGCAGATTAACACAGAATATGCAGATCTTTTCCTAGATGAAGTAGGAAAGCTTCCTGTAACATACTGCATGAAACTTGACAAAGAAGCTCAACCTGTCGTCCGTCCAGCACAAAGAATTCCTGCAGCAATGCAACACAAGGTAAAAGCAGAGTTGGAAAGAATGGTCGCTATCGGCGTTAAAGAAAGACTTAAAGGTGTTAAGACTTAAAGGAACTTTGTAGGGAACTTTTCATTAAGAAATATCTGTCACAATTAAAGAAGGAGGATGTAGAACATAGTGCTCTGTAGCTTTAAATCCAAACAGACTAAGTTGTTAAAGCTTGCTTCTACGCATGAGCGAGTATTTGTTACTGTGATGAAGTTATATGCTTGCATTTTAACAACCAATCGGATAAAACTGTGAAAACTTCTCCAGAACTGACATTCATGAAAAATACCCTTGTTCTTAGAATACAATTCAAATTTCAATATAGTGTATATCTGAGCTTTGCTTTATTTAATGCTAGGGCTGAACGATTAATCGCACCTAACATGTAATCGCACTTAAATCGAGATGGCTTATCGCGATTTTAAAATCGCAAAGGCTGCGATTTATTTTTTGAGTTTGAGTCACTTATAATGTGCATTTGAAAAAACAACACGCGTCAAATATCTTTCCAAAACATGAGAAGCATTTATGAACCTCTTGTCCTACAACAGACAACATTTAATAACATGCATTTACTCCAAACTCACTTCATAACGACAGTTGAGCATCCTTCTGTGAGATGATGTGCCTTCTTACACAGAATAAGGCAGTCGTGTATTTATAAGTCATGTTTAATCAAAGCGTTTCAATCTTCTGTTTATTCAGCTACAGCGATAGGGATTTCCTGGAATGATGCGCGTTATTGTACTTCTGCGGCGGGGCATATTTATTGTGTTTGCATGAGAGCGCCCTCTGGCGTTCAAATGGGACAGTATTTACTACCAATCAGCCGCACTCCACTGACAAGCTGCGCATAAAATAATCGCAGCCTTTGCCAAATCGCATGCGGTTTTATTACGATTAATCTTTCGGCCCTATTTAATGCGGGTCTGGTTTTATTGTGTTCACTTATTTGAAACATATATCCTCTGCTATAGGGAAAACAATTATTTGTGCAATTTAACTTCTGACTAAATGTATAGTTGCTGAAATCCAGCCTTTGTGGAAAACTAGCCCCAGTCACCTACGTGTACTGTACTTCATACAGTATATAATAGAGCTGTAGTCCAATTGGTTGTCTGTTTCAGTGGGCTCTGGAAAGAGATAACCGTGTCAGAAGTGAAGGCCTCAAATAAGCCTCTGCCTCCAAAAAGACTCTTCACCAAAGATATTCCCTTTACTTCGAACTCTGTAAATACATCCTAGTGGTCTCTCTCTCTCCCTTTGGCTTTCTCTCACTCTCTCAAGACAGCAGGCTCATCTATCTTTTATTTTCTCACACTGTGTTTCAAGGCAGAAAGTGGGCAGAGAAAAGAGAGATGTCTTGAGCATGCAGTACTCATCTCAAAGGGCCACACCTGTTGGATTTCCTCAGCTCTTTGTTTTATTTTTGCTAAAGTGAAAAGCTCATATATACACAAATTATATCAAAATTGTATTAAAGTATTTCAATTGTGTAAGCTTGATGCGTGAATGCACGTTCCATTTAGTAACAATAAATAATGCTTTTTAAAGCATATATGGCTTTTTCCATTAGTAAAGATAAAGGCATTTATACATAGATGGAATAATAACCGAAAACGTAATCGGTTACTAACGTAACCTCGGTTCTCTCTAGAAGAGGGAACGAGTATTGCGTAAGTTAGCTTACGCTACGGGAAAGTCATCTTTTCTCGAGATCTGAAGCCAAAAAATTATCCTTCATTTTTATAATTTTGTCAACGCAGTGCAGCAGCACGCAGACCTAGGGCAGGCTTACTAGCGTGCCCATTGGCTGCCCTGCGGCAACTGCAGCAGCCTATCGCTGAGCCTTAGACGTGACGTCACGTCCAATGAGCGCGCTTGGCGCGCCTCATGCGTCACAGCCCGCGAAAGAGGGGGTGTGGCTTAGCGTATACAAGCGAGGCTCAGAGGCTGCTTCACTGGTTTCTGTCGCTGAAGCGAATGAGCTCGTGGCGTGAGCACGGCGGGTTACGCAATACTCGTTCCCTCTTCTAGAGAGAACCGAGGTTACGTTAGTAACCGATTACGTTCTCTTACGAGAGGTTCTCTCGTATTGCGTAAGTTAGCTTACGCTACGGGAACTCCCTTGTCAACGCCGTGCGTGCCCAGCATCCACTAAATGAGTCCCAGGGGAAGTCCGGGGAACACGATGAGTGGGAACCGGGCGGCCAATAGAATGGCTAGCGCAGTACATAAGCACACACTAGGGCGCTCAGAGCGGCACGGCCGGTCTGAGCTGATAAACCCTTGTATAATGCAGCTCAACCAGGAGAGCTAAATCAACCGCAGTAGCCCGTACACAGACAGTGGGCCGGCCTACGCGTGACTTAGACTGATAAAACTTTCGCCTGCAAGGCAGGAACTTCCAGGTTGTAAAACCTAACAAATGTCGAGGGGGAGGCCCAGCCCGCCGCCGTACAAATGTCATGAATGGAAATTCCGCTGGACCAAGCCCACGAAGAGGCCATGCCTCTGGTGGAGTGAGCCCTGATGCCCAGAGGGCACTGCAGGTTTTTAGACGCATAAGCAGCTGCGATAGCGTCCACTATCCATCTGGACAGGCTGTGTTTCGAGGCGGCGAGACCTTTGGTGCGCCCACCAAACGAAACGACAAGCTGCTCCGAGCGCCTGATAGCGGCGGAGCGTGTGACGTAATTTCTCAGCGCTCTGACCGGGCAGAGGAGATTACCATCGACCTCGCTGCCGGAAGGCGGCAGGGCTGAGAGAGAAATTACCTGTGCTCTGAAGGGAGTGCCCAATATTTTGGGGACGTAACCATGCCTCGGTTTAAGAATGACTTTCGAGTCATTAGGTCCGAACTCGAGGCACACGGCGTTAACGGATAACGCATGAAGGTCTCCCACACGTTTGACTGAAGACAGAGCTATCAGAAAAACGGTTTTGAGCGTGAGGTATTTACATTTACATTTATTCATTTAGCTGACGCTTTTATCCAAAGCGACTTACAATTGCTATGTCAGAGGTCGCACGCCTCTGGAGCAACTAGGGGTTAAGTGTCTTGCTCAGGGACACATTGGTGTCTCACAGTGGATTCGAACCCGGGTCTCTCACACCAAAGGCATGTGTCTTATCCATTGCGCCATATTTCATATCCACAGTTTCTATGGGTTCAAAGGGATGCGCTTTCAGGGCCTCTAGGACCAGCGAAAGATCCCACATAGGAACCGAGGGGGGTCGCGGGGGGCTCATCCTCCTGGCTCCCCTAAGGAAGCGGGTGACGAACTCGTTCCTTCCTAATGCGCAGCCCAGCGCCGAACCGGCAAAAGCTGAGATGGCCGCAACATAGACTTTGAGCGTGGAAGGGGACCTGCCCGTGTCCAGCAGCTCTTGAAGGAAAACCAATACCTGCGATACCCCACATGCTTGTGGATCCAGCCCCTTGGCAGTGCACCACTTTTAAAACACAGACCATTTAGACGTGTAGAGCCGCCTCGTAGAGGGGGCTCTAGACTGGGTGATCGTGTTCACAACCCCTTCTGGCAGGTCAACGGGTATCCGTTGAGTCTCCATGCATGCAGAGACCAGCGCTCTGGATGGGGATGCCAGATCGAGCCGCGGCCTTGAGAGAGAAGGTCTCTTCTCGCCGGAATCGGCCAGGGGACTGTGTCTGTCAGCTGTATTAGCTCCGGGAACCAAGTCTGGTTCTCCCAGTATGGGGCTATGAGGAGCACCGTGTGGTGCGCTTCCCTGATTCTCCTGATGACTTGTGGCAACAGAGAGACCGGCGTGAAGGCATATAGTGGGCCGCTGGGCCAGGTCTGGGCCAGCGCGTCCTCGTTCTTCGTAAAGAACTTTGGGCAGTGAGCGTTGTCTTTTGACGCAAAGAGGTCGACTTTCGCTTTGCCGAAACGGCGCCACAGTGACTGGACAGCGCCACTCCCCAGGGGGAACATTGTCCCTGGACAGTCTGTCGGGACCCTCGTTCAGGTGCCCAGGCACATGCGCGGCTCTCAGCGAGCGCAGTGAGTGCTGAGCCCACACGAGAAGGCGTTCCGCCAGGGTGCAGAGCATTTTGGATCTGACGACGCCCTGGCGGTTCACGTAGGCCACTACTGATGTATTGTCCGTGCGGACTAGAACATGGTGACCTTGGAGGACTGGGAGGAAGTGCCTGAGCGCTTTCTCGACCGCGAGCATCTCTAGACAGTTTATGTGAAGGAGATTCTCCTGGTCTGACCAGCAGCCATAGACCGGTCTGCCTTCGAAGAGCGCTCCCCAACCTTGGTTGGAAGCGTCTGTCGAGACAACTTTCCGGTGCGAGATCGCTTCCATCGTCACTCCCGTGCGATACCATTCGGCTGCCAGCCAGGGCTGTAGGGCTGAAATGCAGCCTTGATTCACCCTGACTAGCAGTGAGCACGAGGGTGTGGGCACATTTTCTACACTTATGACACCTTCGGCGTGAGCCGGACAGCCCGAATTTATACTCTTTATGAGATTTATCTGGGCCGCCTTAAAAACTGCGTTTGTGTGCAGGCGAGTGAGTTGTGTTACTGGCTCGTTGGCTGCGATGTAAACTGCTGCAGTAGCCTCTTGTAAGGGGACTGACAGAGCTGGGCGCTTTGATGGCTCATAAATACTCAAGCACCATCCTTGTGGGCGGGAGGGTGCGAGATGCGGGTTCGCTTTCTGTATGTAAGAAAGCTGGCCGCGAGCTCGGAGAAGCAAACAGAAAAAAAAAAAATATGTATCTGCCGCCAGGGCCGGATTCGAACTCGGGTCTCTGGCGCGAAAGCCTAATGTTCTGCCACTGAGCCACAGGGGCACACGTAAGCTTTCTGTTAGCGCGAGCATATGACAGAGCGTCGCTCGTGACGTCCGCTCTGATATCCCTTGAGAACGGCGCAGTTGCGCGGCTCGAACAAAGGGAGAGAGAGCGGGAAGATGTCATCATGTGCTGTGACATCGTTTGTTTGCAGGCGTGCGTGTATTAAAAACAGGCTCGTTTACTGCAATATTGATATTTCTAGTCGCCTGAGCTTAGGAGGGGACTGAGAAATGTGTAAGACATGGAGGTGAGTGACGCGCGCGGCCGAGACGCGGGGTAGCTTTCTTATAACGTAAAGGAAGCTAGCCCGTGACCGTCCACTTCTGACATCCCTTGTGAGCGGCGCCTGTTTGCGCGGCTCGAACAGAGAGGGAGAGCGCGGGAAGGAGCGAGCGTCATTATGTTTTGCGTCAGCGTTTGTTTGCAGGCGTGCGTGTATAAAAAACAGGCTCGTTTACTGCAATATATGTATTTCCAGTCGCCTGAGCTTAGGAGGGGACTGAGAAATGTGTAAGAAATGGAGGTGAGTGACGCACGCGACCGAGAGGCGGGGTAGCTTTCTTATAACGTAAAGGAAGCTAGCCCGTGACCGTCCACTTCTGACATCCCTTGTGAGCGGCGCCTGTTTGCGCGGCTCGAACAGAGGGAGAGCGCGGGAAGGAGCGAGCGTCATTATGTTTTGCGTCAGCGTTTGTTTGCAGGCGTGCGTGTATAAAAAACAGGCTCGTTTACTGCAATATATGTATTTCCAGTCGCCTGAGCTAAGGAGGGGACTGAGAAATCTGTGAGAATGGAGGTTAGTCCGACCTGGGTGGGGCTAAACACTCGTCTCTCCTTTCGCCAGTGACGAGGAGGGGTAGCTTTCTTGTAACGTAAAGGAAGCTATAGCCCGAGACCGTCCGTTTCTGACATCCCTTGTGAGCGGCGCCGTTTGCGCGGCTTGACAGAGGGGGGTAAGCAGCTGTCTATGATAGCAGCGTTGTCTGCTTCATCCCCTGAGGCGACGGCAGTGCGGGCGAAAGCCGGCCGCTGCGCGTCGGGAGGTGGGGGGGGAGAAGGAGATAGCGAGGCTCCCGGGAGGGGCTCCGGCGAGCGCTCAGCTACTGCATCCGGGTCTGGAGGCAGGTCCAACAAGGCGAGTCGAGCCCGCAGGGTCGACATCGGCATCTCCTCGGAGGGGGAGCGAGGCATTTGCAACAACGCCTCGTGCTCTTTTAGATCCAGTGTGTCGCGGGGCGAACACACAAACCCACACAACACAGAGCAAAGAAGGATATAATCCGCCGGATAGCGGAGCAGGCAGGGAAGGCTGAAGGCGGCGAAGATGGCCGGCTTCCTCAGGCTGATATCCTCGGCGTGCTGGTCGCTTGTTTCAACGGCGGCGGCTTCCTCAGAGTCCAGCGATGCGGAGAGCGTCGCTGAAGAGACAGAAATCAGTGAAGCAGCCTCTGAGCCTCGCTTGTATACGCTAAGCCACACCCCCTCTTTCGCGGGCTGTGACGCATGAGGCGCGCCAAGCGCGCTCATTGGACGTGACGTCACGTCTAAGGCTCAGCGATAGGCTGCTGCAGTTGCCGCAGGGCAGCCAATGGGCACGCTAGTAAGCCTGCCCTAGGTCTGCGTGCTGCTGCACTGCGTTGACAAAATTATAAAAATTAAGGATAATTTTTTGGCTTCAGATCTCGAGAAAATATGACTTTCCCGTAGCGTAAGCTAACTTACGCAATACGAGAGAACCTCTCGTAAGAGAACTTCAGGTTGTCATTATTTAATACCGAACACCTCATGTGATAGTTATAGAATGTGGTGAAATAAATGTTCTTGAAATAAAGTGTGAAGGAATTTTCACTGTTAAAAAGTATAATTGTAAGAGGAAGCAGCAAATGTTTTACACCATCGAGAAAAGCTTATAAGAAAAGCAGTGCATATGCAAAAGGGTAAAGTGGGGTTTGATTGAGTTTGGCACAACACCAGGCGTGTGTGTGAGAGAGAGAGAGAGAGAGAGAGAGAGAGAGAGAGAGAGAGAGAGAGAGAGAGATTGCATTCATGTGGCAACAGAGCAGATGGCTGACTAGTTTCCATGTCTCAATGCACAGAAGTGCTGATGAATATGTTTCACAAGTACCACTGTATGGAATTGACTGAATATGCTTCAGTGAATTGAGTCTTAGACTGAGTGTATTACATTTTCATTGTAATACATACAAGTAATTTGATGCTGATTATATCTGTCTGATTTATTATATTGATATATGAGTAAGACTCTCAACATTTTTATTATATATCAGAAAATGTACTAAATAATTAATTAATTAATTAATTAATTAATTAATTAATGTATTTAGTTTTCCTTCCAACCGCCCTACCTAGGGATTTATTTATTTATTTATTTTAGTGATGTCAATGTCAACGCATAATGCATGCGATTACTTTTTTTTCCAGTTTTAACGCAATTAAGGCGGAGTCCATTTTTTTCTGTCACCCTTTGGCTAGCGTTACATTATGATCCCGCTCTTATTGATGCAAATGATTTTAAACCGTTCAAGCGTGACAAGACAAAAGAGAACGCGCTGTGAATGTCCTGTAAGTGACCAGCCACACACACACAGACGCGCGCCAGAATCGCTTGAACTAACAATAACACACACACTTATGCCACAAATGTCCGTTGTATTATGGCAAGCCGTTTTAGCTTAAATTGTACCCAGCGTTACTCGTCGTAATTGCATTTTTACTAGTAAGAATTCAATTAGAGAGCTCTACAATTCAATTCTTACTAGTAGCAATTACAATTAGAGAGCTCTCCAATTCAATTACTACTAGTAAGAATTACAATTACAGAGCTCTATAATTCAATTATTACTAGTAAGAATTACAGTTACAGAGCTCTTTAATTCAGTTCTTACTAGTAACAATTCCAATTAGAGAGCTCTACAAATGAATTTTTACAAGTCATATATCTCCATTGACTTCCATTCATTTTTAATTACGGAGCTGTACAATGGAATTGTTACTAGTAAGAATTACAATTAGAGAGCTCTACAATTGAATTGTTACTAGTAAGAATGCAATTGCAGAGCTCTTTAATTCAATTCTTACTAGTAACAATTTAAATAGAGAGCTCTCTAATCCAATTATTACTAGTAACAATTCCAATTAGAGAGCTCTCTAATTCAGTTGTTACTAGTAAGAATGTAATTGCAGAGCTCTTTAATTCAATTACAGAGCTCTGCAATTATACATATCTTTAATTCGTATTTTTACTAGTAAAAATTCAATTAGAGAGCTCTGTAATTGCATTCTTACTAGTAAGAATTTAATTAGAGAGCTCTCTAATTGTAATTGTTACTAGTAATAATTGAATTAGAGAGCTCTCTAATTGTAATTCTTACTAGTAACAATTCAATTGTAGAGCTCTCTAATTGTAATTCTTACTAGTAACAATTCAATTGTAGAGCTCTCTAATTGTAATTCTTACTAGTAACAATTCAATTGTAGAGCTCCGTAATTAAAAATGAATGGAAGTCAATGGAGACATACGACTAGTAAAAATTCATTTGTAGAGCTCTCTAATTGTAATTGTTACTAGTAAGAATTGAATTAGAGAGCTCTGTAACTGTAATTCTTACTAGTAATAATTGAATTAGAGAGCTCTATAATTGTAATTCTTACTAGTAATAATTGAATTGGAGAGCTCTCTAATTGTAATTGCTACTAGTAAAAATTGAATTGTAGAGCTCTCTAATTGAATTCTTACTAGTAAAAATGCAATTACGACGAGTAACGCTGGGTACAATTTAAGCTAAAACGGCTTGCCATAGTAGTGTATCCTAGTATCCTGATAAGAGTAGTCTTAAATGACCATGAAGAGTTGTGAGAGATTGAGACACGCGTCAGATCCACGTCATGTGCAGCAGCGGCTACCGGTAGTTCACGTTCAAAAAAAAAAAAAAAAAAAAAACCCTGATAATTTACTCACCCCGATGTCATCCAAGATATCCATGTCTTTCTTTCTTCAGTCGAAAAGAAATTAAGGTTTTTGTGGAAAACATTCCAGGACTTCAATGGCAACCAACTATACCAATGTTCAAAGAAGGTTCAAATGTCCGTCTCAAATGCAGCTTCAAAGTCTCTACAGTCTACACGATCCCAGTCGAGAAATAAGGGTCTTATCTAGCGAAGCGATCGGTCATTTTCAACAACAACAACAACAACAAAAAATAGATGTATATACTTTTTAACCACAAATGCTCCTCGTGTACCATCTCTGAGATGTGCCACGCATTGCGTCATCACGTTGGAAAGGTCACGCGTCACGTCATCTATCTAAGGCCTCATTCATAATTGGAAATAAATCAGATATAAATCGGATATGTGCCAATGCGACTGTCATGTAAACAGGCAGATCGGATTTTCTGAGGCATTAGGCAACGTCTACGCAGTTTAATAACGAGAGAAACCCCGACGCGCTTCTGCAAAGGGACGGATGGCCCGATGAAACGTTGTGTCGTCGTAGGAGAGGAATGTGGACAAACGTTGACACAACATATCAAAGGTTGGCTTGCTCCCTCGTTAAAGCCCGCCACAATATGCTCCCACCAGTCCTGATCTCTCTCGCACACAATAGGTCTCATTCATGAAACACGAGCAGAACAAATTTTTGTGTAAATCGTGTGTAAAGTGGTTCTGGCGTAAATTTTCGGATTCATTAAAATGTTCGTATTTTCCAAATGTTAGTTGGTACGAAAGAAATCTACACCTGCTCCCAGCCACGCGTAAATAGTGCGTTTAACATCCGAACGTTTTGCTCATTAATAAGGCTGCATTTTAATTCACCTTAATAGGGTAGCCTACATATTACACAGCATTTTGAAAAAATATTATATATAGTAATTACAAACGGTTTTTCTTTTTACTTTTATTACGAGAGCCAGTAATAGCATCTGCAAACGGAACACAAGTCCGCAAGTCTTTTTTTTAATTTTATTTTTTTTATATTCAAGCTGTTTATTCATTTATTTATTTTTTCCGCAAGTCACAAGTGTTGCAGTCAAGCTTCATGTCGAACCATTTTCTTTTCACTTCTGGGACTGTTCGATTAACAGATGAAACTCCGTTAACTGCATCTGTAGGCTAATATGCTGCCAATCATTTTTACCTAAAGCATTTAGGTAAAAGCATTATTATCTAAAAAATCCTTTTTTTTTAGGACCTGATACGCCACTATGTAGGCTACGCTTGAAAATAAAATGTGGCGTTTTGAATGAACTTCTGATAATAAAACTTCAATTTCTGCATCTGAGAAATTTCTCTTCTTCATTCGCTTTTGAGAAGACATGTTGAAATCCTTCGTTTGGTGTCATAATATGATGCCCATATATAGTTGTCAGTCGGTTTTAATGGGCAGGATTTATGGTAATTGAGAATGAGCGTGCACGCGCGCGTCCCATTTACGACTGATTGGAATTCATTAACCCACACACACATTTCACTATCAAATCTGACGTTTACGAAGTATTTGTGAATCAGGAGAAGAATTTTCGGGAATGTCTCTTTACGTGCAAATCACTCACATATTTACTCGTATATTTACGAATGTTTCATGAATGAGACCCATTAACTGTAGCATATGCACGGGCTGAAATGATGGCCCTTTTCGTCCTCCTCCGCCTCATAATCATGGTGATGTTTGGCGAACTTCGCATATCGCAGAGCTAGCATCAAGCATATTTTTGCATTCGTCCATCTGTGCAAGATAATTTAACCCTTTAAGAATGCGCAATGTTTCAGATAGTATGGCAAGTGTAAACCAAGCGGCAACATTCTGATCTGAAAAATGAAGCCTACCCGGAAGTGCGAAAAACTGCTATACATCGAAAATCCGCTAGGGCGAGGTCCCAAAAGGGAGCAAATGTCCATAGCCCCCATGTTAAAATGTCCGTTTTCACAGCATAAATTCATGTTTTTACAGGTTGGTCCCATGGACTTTTATTGTATTTTTCGATAGGTTCCGAGTGCCTGACAACCATGAGGGCTGTACATTTTTTTCTAACTTGTTAGTTTAGATCGTATTTAGATATAAAATGTATGACAATAAGGGCGTGGTTAACTTTGATTGACAGCTTGATTGACAGCTGACATATACAGTTGACATATAATACTACTGTTTCTGTATCATGAAATGTAGTTTTAAGAGTTTTTCAGGCGAGAATGTAGTTGTTTAAAGCTCAAATCTGTGGTTTATTTATAAAGATTTATGAAAATTGTATCCAGTTGTGAGATCCAGCGATGACCGGGCGCTCGGCGTTCATGTACCCCGCCTGGAATAGCCTTTCCTCGGCTAGTCGTTCTGACGTTTGCAGCTGACTCTGACGTCTCTTTAGTGGTTAAACATGAGATATAATTTGTCTTGTGTATATCTAACGGGCGATTTTTGGTCTTGTAAATGTATAATTTGTTCCCTGGCCAATCGGTTTGGCTGAGGGGAAGTTTCATAAGTTTATAAGCTATTTAACTTTACCATTGTATGGTTAGACTAGATCAAGCGCTGACTTTGTATGTTTGACAGAATTTTTTGCTTTATTTGTATAGCTTCTTGTACCTTTTACTTATAAATACCTTATACTTTTATAATAGCTAATATTGATAAAACTGAAATTTAACAAAAAGAGACTGGGTTGAGTTTTGTCATTTTAAATTTTAATACAACGAATATGATCTGTAATGTTGTTTACTGCAACATCTGTTGTTTAGTACAAATGCACATATTGCCTGGACCATATTAAAATGTTTAATATTTTAATATTATATTTAAAACGAAAAGAGGCAGGTTTGTGTTTTATATTTTGTTTGTTTTTTTATAAATAGGCAAACGTTATGTGCAGTGAATATAATCAATACGCGTTGCCTGAACCACATTTGTGTGGCTATAATGTTTAAGATTTCTTTAAATGAAAACGAAAAGAGTTAGTATGGTGTTTTATAACATATTTCGTTGCCTAAATATACACAGAGATAACCGAAGCATACATGCCAACCCTCCCGATTTTTCCGGGAGACTCCCGAATTTCAAAGCCCCTCCCGAAAATCTCCCGGACCGACCTTTCTCCCGAATTTCTCCCGATTTCCACCTGGACAACAATATTGCTACACCATCCGTTAAAATGAAGTTAATTCGGCCAGCGCTCATACCTGTTTACATCCTGTTTTCGGTTGAAGTCCAAAGTAGTCGATTGTCGAGTTCACGCGCGTGATCATAGGTAACTAAACATATGCACCTTTAGTCGACAATCGACTACTTTGGACTTCAACCGAAAACAGGATGTAAACACAGGTATGAGCGCTGGCCGAATTAACTTTATTCATATCTTTCACATCTACTGCAGTCAGATTCACCCGTGTTAACTCTAAAGGAATCTCCCGTTCTTCAGAAAGTCTATGGGTGACGTCACAGACGCTTTGTCCATATTTTTTACAGTCTATGGTGTAAACACATGAATCGGATTTGGGTCACAATTGAAAGAACGTGTAAACGGACGGTCAAAAAAATTGGATATAGGCAACAAATCAGAATTGGGCATCAAGACCTGCAGTGTAAATGAGGCCTAAGTTCTTTGTCTGTGTACTCCGGTTCAAAAAGGTAGGGAAGGGCGAAAAATTTCATCTCATTTTCCTCTCCAACTTCAAAATCGTCCGACATCTTTGTTTTAATTTATTATTATTATTTTTATTTATTTTTCGTGACCTTTCCAATATGATGACGTAATACGTAGCGCATCTCAGAGATGGTACAAGATGGGCATTTGTGGTTACAAAATGTATATATATACATACGTATATACGTTATCTAGCGAAACGATCGTCATTCTCTAATATATATATATATATATATATATATATATATATATACTGTATATATATATATATATATATATATATATATATATATATATTTTAGAGAATGACGATCGTTTCGCTAGATAAGACCCTTATTTCTCGACTGGGATCGTGTAGAGACTTTGAAGCTGCATTTGAACCTTCTTTGAACATTGGAATAGTTGGTTGCCATTGAAATCCATTCTGAGTAGAAAAATTCCTCAAAAACTTTAGTTTCTTTTCGACTGAAGAAAGACATGGATATCTTGTAGGACATCGGGGTGAGTAAATTATCAGCAAAACATTTTTGAAAGTGAACTAATCCTTTAAAGTGATAGCAGCCACTAATGCTGTCTGTCATTAATGTTAACCAAAGAACAAATTACTCACTGCTCTTGACTAAAGAACTTAGCTTTAATAAGGGAATCATTCTCATCGAGAATATTAGTATCAGTGATACTGGCCTTCATTCATAAAAAGATGCCATTAAACAAGTATTTTAAATATACTGTATGTTGTTTCTACAGTAATTTGGAGATTAACTGTGAAAATATTAGGCTACATTATAAAATCTTTTAAAAAAACGTATAAAAACGTATAAAAACACGATTAATCATAGAAAAAATGTTTGATTAATCTAGTTAATGTAGTGACATGAATTTATTTATTTATTAAAAGGAGATCAATTAAAAGGGTTAAACAGACTTTGCTTTGTGGTTTTAGAGGGATGGCTGGAGGCAAAGAATGCCTCTTTTCAAACCTGTGTTTTGTCTGTTTTAAACATTAGTTTTTGTTTCTGCTTTGTAGTTCATTGTGTAGACCTGTGTTGCAAGTCAAGTCTGATTTAAGGTCAAAATGGATGGTGGTTTGCCCCTGTAACCCAGTGCTCACGCTAATGGTCCATTATAACCATGGGCAAGAGGTGACTGATGTAAGGGCTTTTTGTTTGTTCTGTAGCCACAAAGGTTTGAGTTTCACTTCATCATAAGGCTTGGAGACTGAAGGACACAGAGATGACCCACAGAATTTCCTTTCTGTCAGCATAAATTTTCTGTAGCACATGTTAAAGTCCCATATTGTACACCTTTCTGAAGTTTTATTTTAGGTTTTGATGTCCTTAAGAATATATATTTGCAGTATAAGTACCAAAAACCATCTCAATATATTTGTACAGCTCCTTTCTCAGGAGCTCTGTAAGAACAGGTCGATTTTGGCCTGCCTAATTAATATTCATGAGCCTCTCTTCTGATTGGCCTGTTGTTTTCTGAGTGATACACGGCCAGGCCAACCACAAGTGACTAGGGTCATGTATGCTGTAGCCTGCTGTGGTTTGGTGATGATCACAAGTACGGTAAATAAAACACCTGTTATGATGGTGATAAATTATTTGTTATTAAAGCATAAACATTCACAAACCACTGTTAATTTAACATAAAAGCAAGCATAGGCTACTACGTGCATGGTTTGGCATGACAGAAATAGCGCAAAGAGTGCTCCCTTAATAATTCCTAAAAAGCTGATATCTCAGTTCATCGCGATCTCACAAAGCTCCGTTATTATCAGTGAAGCTGACTGCACAATAAATCTTTCATAATGTCTACACTTCGTTTGTTATAATCAGAGGATCTGCCAGCATGCAGAATTCAGCACTGAACAAAAACTCAGTTTTGAGCGGTGAGTGGATTCTATCTTAAATACATCTCATTGGCCATCGCGTTCAAGAAATCAACACAAATGTCTGTGATTGGCTACATTGCTCAACGCAGCAAACATGTTATAAATAGAAACTCGTTCTGGCCTGTAAATAGTTTTTATTTAGTTTTGGTTATTCTTGATGCTTTTGTGCAACATATGAATAACAATTTATATTGTTTTTAGATATTTCTATTTTGCGGGAGTTCCGCGAATCGTTTTATTCTCCCGCAACTCGCACACACACCAGTACCTTACGCCCGCACTTGGCCATCAAATTTAGTCCCGCGCCGCACTCTGTTGCGTTGGGTCCCGCGGGAGTGCAGGCGTCTACATCCATCAACTGAACAGCATTTTCCCGACATGTTTCCGTGTTGTTGTTGCTCAGCAACGATGTTGTCTGGGGGTTGGGCAGTGCTCGGGGTGGTGACTGAAGGCGGTGACTGAGTAGTTCTGACGTCACATTTTTACGGAAGTCACAACGGATCGTGAAAAGGCACAGCTACTTTATGCAGGCTGCGTGCATTTGTCTGTGGATTGACTGTTTTGAAACTTATGGTAGTTGCATAGCCCCTAGACCTCTGTTATCATGAAAAAGCCAGGAAATTTCATTTTTGACGATATGGGACCTTTAACTTTTGTCAGCATCAAACTGCTCATTAGCTCACACTCTTTACTTCCACTGCTGTAGGCGCTTGGTTACAATCAAAGGTGATAAGTAGCACATTTAACACCATATGTCCTGTTATATTTCTTGCTTGCTTTATTGATTTATTTTTCTTTTTTAAAATAAAAAGCATGCTGTACCAGTAATTCTCAACCTGTCATGTTTTTTTGTTTTTTTTATCGATACAATTTTAATCTAATATTTATAATACTTCTGATATTTAAGGCAAGGCAAGGCAAGTTTATTTCTATAGCACATTTCATACACAATGGCAATTCAAAGTGCTTCACATAGAATAAATTAAAATAATAAAAATAAAAAAAGAATAATTAAAACAGTTTAGAAAAATAAAATGAAATACAGTACAGTACAAACAGTCGGACGAACAGTGGCACAGTGCTCATTCAGTAAATGCATAGCTAAACAGAAGTGTTTTGAGTCTGGATTTGAATGTGACTACTGTAGGAGCACATCTGATCTCTTCTGGGAGCTGGTTCCAGCTGTGGCTGGCATAATAGCTAAAAGCGGACTCGCCATGCTTAGAGTGAACCCTTGGAATTTCTAGCTGATATGATCATAATGATCTGAGTGATCTGTTGGGTTTATATTCAGTGAGCATATCTGCAATGTATTGACGTCCTAGGCCATTGAATGATTTATATACCAGTAATAATACTTTAAAATCAATCCTAAATGTAACTGGGAGCCAGTGTAAAGACATGAGGACTGGTGTGATATGTTCATATTTTCTGGTTCTGCTCAGAATCCTAGCGGCAGCGTTCTGTATGAGCTGCAACTGTCTTATGGTCTTTTTGGGAAGGCCAGTGAGGAGTCCATTACAATAATCCACCCTGCTGGTGATGAAAGCATGAACAAGTTTCTCTAAGTCTTGTCTGGAAACAAAGCATCTAATTCTTGCAATATTTTTTAGATGATAGTATGCTGATTTAGTTATTGCTTTGACATGACTACTGAAACTCAGGTCTGAAAATAATTTAACAATAATCTTTAATATTAGGATAGTTTAAATATTACAATAACCATTTTTATTATTTCATTTTTAATGATTTGACTAAAGTTAGCCTACTTTTAAAGATTAATCTATTTAATCTATTAAATCTATTTATTTAAGTTTATGCACAACCATACAGATTAGTTAAAGGAACACTCCACCGTTTTTTCATATTAAACTATGTTATTCCCTTAACTAAGACGAGTTGATACATACCTCCCTCCTCTCAGTGCGTGCACTCAATCGCTCTGGCGCGCGGCGACACTCTGATAGCACTTAGCTTAACCCAGTTCATTCATTAGGGACCAAACAGAGATGAAGTTAGAAGCGACCAAACACCTCCACGTTTTCCTATTTAAATACAGTTACATGAGTAGTTACACGACCAAGTATGGTGACACAAAATAAAACGTGGTGCTTTTCTAAGCGGGTAAAAAGGATAACTATAATGTATGGCGGAATAGCACTTGGGAGCACTTCCACTCGGAGCAGTAAAAAAAACGGTGGAGTGTTCCTTTAAAACATTGCAGACTGCATTTTTCAAACTGCTGTTTTTATCCATTTTTTTTATCTATTGATTTATTTTGATTATTCGTTTAATAATATTATAATTTTTTAATAAAATTACAAATCAATTTAAATAATATCCAGTATAATAATAGTGGGTACCCACTGCATGATTTTTAAAGTCGTTTCACAACAAAACACACATGAGAAATCAAGTGAGAGATTGGATTTTTTCTTGTGAAAATGATGCACACAAGAAGCTTATGATTCAAGTTGTCTGTGCGGCGATTTTTTTGTGAAAAAGAATAGGAATATGAAGAAGATAATGGGTGCTTGCAGAAGACATGCTTGCTGATGTTTTACTGTTGGATTCCTCCTCTTGAACTTTCCTTTGACCTGTATCTTGGGCTTTCATTGGCTGTAGGTTGCCGCTGATTCCAGTCAAAACACATTTCACACTCCAGGACTTTGGCTGCGTCCGAAAACTTATAGGCAGCTGACTTGTTGCCTCACTGCCATATCAGGCAATGACTTTATAGGCAGTGTTTGCACACCTCCCAATTTTCTACTTTTGAGGCAGCGTAATGGTTTAATGATCTACAGCAAAATAAAGTGAGCTTTGGTGATTACTAAGCAAATAGTTTATCGCTAGAAATTTTATCAGAGGTGGAAAAAACATACATTTACACACAAACTGACCATCAGCTGCAACTTTCAGACACCATCTTTATTTTTAGCTCAACTGTCACACAATGGAAAGCATGGGATTGTGGGATATCAAATGCAGCGAATGATACATGATTCCTTCAAAATTCCATCAGATGAAGGTATCTTAGGAAACAGGAAGTGAAGGTAACTTTGGATTCGGACGTGCCTTGATGCCTTCCTACCTTGGAATGCATCCTCCGAAGGCAACATTATTACGTTTTCGGTCACAGCCTCTGAGTTATTGACTGATCCAGATATTTAGCATGCTAAATATTTCATGGGCATCAGCGACACGTCTGCGCTTCTCTCAGATTGCATCTTTGTTCATTCGCACTACACAATTGTCACTCACGTGAACATGCACCGATTTGTCTCAGATTTCGGTCATTTGTCTTTGATTTCCGCAAAACTGATAGCAAGTAAAAATCGGGCTAAAATCATGCAGTGTGTGTACCTGACATAAGAGTTCATCAGAGAAACCTATTTATGGATTGGTGTAGATGAAGAGGTAGTTGAACCCTATACATACATGCATATAACCAAAAGGACTGAGAAACACTGTTAAATACCACAAAAACTCTTAAGGCAAGTGTTTTGTTTAACAGTCAATTGCAAAAGTGTTTATTTTTCAGTCATGCTGGTGTAATATTTTTGGAAGGCCAAAAATAGCCATGTAACTAGCCATTAAATCTACATGAAACTGACTGTCTGATTTCTGACTACACTGATGATCTCAGCATGCTCTCCTCAAGTGCACCTGCGATTGCCATGTGAGAGTCAACGGTTCATCTCCACCTGTTCTACAATTAATGGCTCGCAGCGGTTGGATATTTCATTTCACGTCACTTGCTCATTACACAACAAGTTAGCAATTCATACACGTTGGCTGAATTAGACTTCAGTGTAAATTTAAACTCAGCACATGCAGCATTATTAGATGGACATTATTATCAGCAGTTAGAGATGTCTACAGAAAGCAGAACCTATTGAACATGCTCTGAATTTTGCAGCACTTGGGACTCATGGGTAGAATGAGTAAACTGCCGAGGGCCGTGGAGATGTAACTATCGTATGGGTGTTAATGGCTGGAACTTGGCTTTACTGTGAATGTTGAAACTCTTGCAGTAGAGCCTGAGAGCAGATTTCTCTCTCTCTCTCTCTCTCTCTCTCTCTCTCTCTCTCTCTCTCTCTCTCTCTCTCTCTCTCTCTCTCTCTCTCTCACACACACAATATACAGTATCTGACTTATAGGAGGGGGTCCCATGCAAAGACATCATCATATTCCGAGGTAAGTGGCATCAAAAAGACTGAAAGTCCCAGGTCTGGTGTAGAAGTTGAGGAGTTGTAGAGCCTTCATTTTAATTTTTTTATTTTTAAACTGCATGGGTTTTGCATACACAAGGGCAGTGAATAAAAAAAATTATGATGATGTTATTGGAGAGATTGTACTTTCAGTGTCCAGCAGGGAAACAAAGTTTGTAGACCATGTATTAAATAAATGATCTGTGGAGCAAGTGGAAGGAAATAAGTATGGCATTTAACTTTAAAAAAATTGGAAATTTGTCAAAAAAGGGATGGGAATTAAGTATTACAGCCTGATCTCGTTTGATATTTGTGCATCAAAAATTTCTGGAAAAAATCACCTGCCCTGCCTTTAAGTAAACTTCAGTTTTACATAATAAGTAAATTGGACACAATTAAATTAAATAGAAACTAAATTTTCAATAAGTTTGCTTTAAATTTAATTTAACAAGCAGTTTTACATCGAATATAGACATATTAACAGCATCTAAAACTTAGAAGTATTTTTGACTGCATATATCTTGTGAATCTTTATGAAACTTTTGCAGTATATTGATATTACAAATGTTTTGGTATGGTTACATTTTACTATTATGTAACATACTGCCTGTCAATATTGTTGCATCTCAGTGCTTGCCAAATGCATAAATATAAATAAAAAAAGAATCTGCTAAACGCTGTGCATCATCAACCTATCGTCGGATAGATTGTCGCATACTTAGATATGTTCTCCCTGTTCCTTTTTGTCTGATCTGAACCCACAGTACTCCTCCGGGTCTAATTACCTGTCCTGTCTCCTAGGTTACACCTGAATAATTGCTGCTGTTGACTGAAATTCTGTCTCTTGATAATTATTTTGCTTTGGGAACTTGCTGATCCTGAAGGGGTTAGGCTAGAGGTGACATCATGTCACCTGTTGTTAAACCTGTTATGTTTCTCAGGTTGGGCGAGAGGGCAAAGTGAAAACCTGGAAAGTCACAGGCTGATGTAATTAAAAGCATCGCTTCATGGATATGCACTGCTCAGAACAAAACAAGGTTTAAAATGTAATTAAACACCTGGATATTTATAGATCAGAGGTAATTGAAGTTACTAAACAAAGAAAATGATTGTAATGAAGCAGTTAACCAACAAATTGAACCAACATGAAACATTTTTTTTCAGCAAATATAACATATTTTGTATCAGTCATCATAATAAGGGTCAAAATATATTATGATTTTTTTATGGGTTTTGACTCACAAAGACATTATAGACATTTTTGTCTATAATAATAATACATTTTATTGAATCATGGGTTACACTTTATTTTGATAGTCCAATTTAGACATTCTACTAACTATAAGTAACTTTGCAACTAAATGTCAAATAACTCTCCTGCTCTACAGCTTTCCTGTAGCTCAGTGGTAAGAGCATTGTGTTAACAACGCAAGGTTGTGGGTGCGATCCCAGGGGATTGCACATACCTATGTATAAATGTATAGGACATCGCTTTGGATAAAAGCGTCTGCCAAATGCATAACTGTAAAATGTAAACTCTCATTAATTTGCAACTACATGTCAACTAACTATATTAGGTTAGGTTTTGTACTTGCAAAGTTACTTACACTCAGAATGGTTTTTGAGGACCATCAAAATAAAGTGTTAGCAGATATTAAGCAGACAGTCTACTAATACTCTAATGACTGATAGTTGACATGTAGTTGCAAAGTTACTTATAGTTAATAGAATGTCCAAAGTGGACTATCAAATTAAAGTGGTACCGAATCATGTGATTTTGGTTTATGACTGTCAGTTTTATATTTTGTTTACAAAAAAAAAAAAAAAAGAACAAAAAAAAAGTAATGTTTGTAAAAGGATCAAGATATATGATATAGTAATTATTTGTCAATTTTATTCCTTTATCATAGTGATTTAGGCCGGTTTTATACCTACTCACTGGCAACTTTATAAGATATACCTGGCTAGTACCGGGTTGGACCCCCTTTTGGCTTCAGAACTGCCTTAATAATTCATGGCATTGATTCAACAAGGTGCTGGAAACATTCCTTGGATATTTTAGTCCATATTGACATGAAGCATCACGCAGTTTCTGCAGATTTTTCTGCTGCACACCCATGATGCAAATCTCCCGTTCCTCCACATCCCAAAGGAGCTCTATTGGATTGAGATCTGGTGACTGTGGAGGCCATTTGAGTTTAGTGAACTCATTGTCATGTTCAAGAAACCAGTTTGAGGTGATTTGAGCTTTGCGACATGGTGCGTTATCCTGCTGAAAGTAGCCATGAGAAGATGGGAACACTGTGGTCATAAAGGGATCATAGACTAAAAAAGATGGACGACGCAACTTTACATCTTGCGCTGATTTGGGACATGATTCTGCACAGTAGTGAGCGTGACGTGGAGCCGTGGTATCAAGGCCCCGCCTATACTCCCGCAGAATTGGTTAGTACAGTTTACTGCAGAACAACTCGTTATGTTGATGTGAAATAAACAGTTGTGGAAATGTAGAAATTAAACTTGAAGCTTCAATCTCCTCCCGAAAATCCCCCCAAAAAGTCTGTTGGTGCCTCAGCATTGCGCAAATTGAAATTGCGAATTGAAAATACGCTTAATGGAAACACGTCAATTTCGCAAAAACTCCCATTTATCGCAAAAAAGTTTTTACGCTCTCATGAGGTGGTTTTTCAGGCAATTCGAAAAATGAATATTTCGCAAAACTGCAATGGAAACAGTTTTTGCGCATTTACAGTCACCTGACTTAGAAGACGCAGTGTGTTTGAAGTCCATGTATAGCTACGCAAATAATAATAATTTTATATTATTTTATTATAACATTTAATAGGCTATATTTAGAAGAGGCTTTTATGCAAAAAAGGAACAAAGCTGAGCGTGGAGCGCGCACTGCATGACACGGAGGCGCGGCCGCAAACACTTGCATTTTCCTATCAACAGTGGAAACAACTTATACTCTATCATTTCTGGTCAGACAGAAAATAATAATACATTATTCTCAACCACTTTTATTTGTGTAAACTCACAATAACAAGAAAATGCTGTGCTTTTGTAAAATAAAAGAAACAATCAGACGCACATGATCTCCGTAAACTGGGGCGCGAGAACTGAAACAAAATATAGCCTGTGTAGGCTAAAGCTTGAAATGTCCACTTTAAAACGAACAAATTCGAATCGAAAGCTAATACCTTCTGATTATGTAGGCTAATCCGTATGAAAGTTGCATTTCTCTCTAAAAGCGCATCTGATAACAGCGGAGATGGAGATGTGATTTTAGCCGACACTTAGAAAACAATAGTTTATTCATTATATTAATGGCTCTTCTCATTCAGCACTGCGGGAAATACATCAATTCCAGTTTCTAATTTGGCCTTAGAAAACCAGTAAAATCGACATGTTTTCCATATTAATTTGTGAATATTTTAAATGTTTAATAAAGGGGCAAAAAGTCATAAATAAAGCACAGCAGTTGTGTGTAGCCAGTTCAAATTAAAATTTTGGTGTTCAACTTGTTTTAAGAAGACAACAACCGTTCATTTTTCGTTTTTCAATTAGGGGTTAAAAAAGGAAAAACAAATAGACACAAAAGTTGCCTACATGGATCATTTGGACAGAACACGAGACAGAATTATTTATTAAATTCATAAAAGAAACAATAATTAGCCTATAGGAATACTGGATTCTAAATCTCAAAGAAATGCCACAATCGGAGCAGAAATGAGGGCGAAACACCCAGAAACTCCTTATATGTGTCGTTCGGAGGTCTTTCCCTGCCATTAATGCTTGGATAACACGCCACGTCTCCTTCCATTAATAATAATAATAATGTCTAATGCGGTGGCTGTGATATTATAACCAACGTCCGTTGCCGTGATTTTTGGAATGACTTATCGCGAGAGAAAAAAAGACGTTTTAGTCGCATAACATCGGTTAATGGAAACGCCGTCATTTCGCAATAGTTTTTTATCGATATTTAGATAATAGCGCAAAACATTTGCGCAAATCTGTAATGGAAACGCGGCTAATGACTACTTCGCTCAGAGAATCTGTCAATCACAGCTGTCAATCATCACATCACACTAACGTTTTTATAGCATCAAATAAATAAATAACTAAGTCCAAACTTATTTCAAAAAACGAATACTTAAAAAACTACCTAAAATGACAGAAAACATCTTTGGAAAAAATGTATTTGAAGTGTGTAATTTGATTGTTTAATTTGCCTAATGTCCCATTAGACTACATGAAGATGGCGGGTTTTTGACCTATACTGGGACCAACCACATGGGGGCGATCGAGACGCTTTGGTCAGCAACAATACTCAGGTAGGCTGTGGCATTTAAACAATGCTCAGTTGGTACTAAGGGGCATAAAGTGTGCCAAGAAAATATCCCTATACCATTACGCCACCACCACCAGCCTGAACCGTTGATACAAGGCAGCAGTTTCTGAAATACTCAGACCAGCCCGTCTTTCACCAACAACTATGGCACGTTCAAAGTCACTTAAAGTACCTTCTTCCCCATTCCGATGCTCAGTTTGAAATTCACATCATCTTGACCATGTCTACATGTCTAAATACATTGAGTTGCTGCCATGTGATTGGCTGATTAGATATTTGCATTTGAAGCAGTTGAACAGGTGTAGGCTACCTAATAAAGTGGCCAGTGAGTGTATACACTACCAGTCAACAGTTTGGACACACCTGAATTAATGTTTCTGTAAGTATCATAGCTAAATATAATAAAAAAAGCTCTGCAAAAATGTCTCACTCAAACATGTTAGTTAGTTAGTTAGTTAGTTATAATTAGTTTTTAGATTTAACAAGTGAACAAACCATTTAGAGGGCATTAAGTGAACAAAACATTATTTTAACAAAATTAAATTCTTAAATGACTTTGTTACAATGGAAATTACAATAAAAACAGGATGCTCTTTCTTTGCAGAAAGCCATTAAATCCAGTATTGGTCATTTTGACTCCCTTTATGCATTCATGAACTCTTTAGGTCATGCATTTTAAGGTAGAAGACTGTTTTGAATCATTTCTCTTCCCTTACAGTAATTTGTATTGCATAACACACCGGTAACAGTTCAGATACAAATTACAAGTGACCAAATAATGTGTGTGTGTGTGTGTGTGTGTGTGTGTGTGTGTGTGTGTGTGTGTGTGTGTGTGTGTGTGTGTGTGTGTGTGTGTGTGTGTGTGTGTGTGTGTGTGTGTGTGTGTGTGTGTGTGTAAGTAAAGCTCAATGGTATCCTGCTGCTGATTGAGACCGTGCAATTAGCTTCCTCCGTAGTGTGGGTGGTTAAATCCATCCACAGCACCCCTCCGTCTGCATCACTCTGATTCTGTGAGTGCCTTTATCAGCTTTATTGCGTGAGTACTGTTACCTCAGCCTATCAGCTTGAGCCATATGGGCTTTGTCTTTGCAGCTCTCTCTCCGTCATTTTTACTGTAGGTGTTTTTAGACAGCTAAGTGGGTCTGTCATGAAAACAATTATATGAAGATGCTCTCTCGCTCTGCAAGCTGTTATTGGTGCTCTTCCAATAGTCGGCTGAGATATTTGGCTCTCTACCCTCCAGACTAGTTGCCCTCAGAATCCCTCTCTCATTGTCTGTGTAAGGTTACTTTGACTTCTTCGCTTTCCCCATTGTGTCGTTACAGCGAGTTATTGTTCCTTTTGGAGCCCAGTTGGATACATTGTCTGATTGATATGTACTCCAATGTACAGTCACAAACATAATAACTTTTTCCATGTCAACTGGCTGCACCTATAACAGGAGGTCTGTGAAGTCTAAATGGTACACCGTGGTGTAATAGCTGTGATGGCTGAGGAGTTCGTGTTAATATTTGTGTCTAATAGCACTACAGAGATATACAGAATAGCAATTTAGAAAAAGAGAAGATTGCTGATTTGTTGTGTGGAAATGCAGAATAGATCTCTCTTTTTAAAGCAGTGCGTCAAACCCAATGTTTACTTTACTCTAATCCAGTGAGTGAAATAAGTGACAGATTTTTCTGTCGTGTTTGCTCGATAAAACCCCTCTGAGCCACATAATGTTTGACACCATGATGAACTGATGAGTGTAGAAATCAGAGAGATACTTGAGACAGATATTAGAGTCCCAGCACAGATGTGAAGATGCGCCTTCAGAACATGGGTGGAATCCTGAGCGAAAGTGTCGCTGAGCAACACTATATATATCACTGATTTCATTTAAAAATTATATTTACATTTTATAATTATATTATTGAAGGTATATACACGCAGGTATGCACATTGGAGTGTTTTTATTTCATTGTTACTCAGTTAATGTTTATATCATTTTTATAGTG
Source organism: Leuciscus leuciscus (assembly GCF_965113295.1). Classification (NCBI taxonomy): domain Eukaryota; kingdom Metazoa; phylum Chordata; class Actinopteri; order Cypriniformes; family Leuciscidae; genus Leuciscus; species Leuciscus leuciscus. Next base: position 11,799,175 of record NC_138732.1, read on the forward strand.
TAATGTATGTTGCCTTTTCATTGTACCATCTATGTTGTTGTCACTGCATTTTACAGTAACAAATCATATAATGTTAATATACCAACCTATTTGAGTTGTTAAAATTGGTTTAATAACATAGGCAAGTTATTAAAAAAATTTGCCATCTTTTTTACAGGTCACAAATCAATGCTGGACTTGGATGTAATGGTTTACATTTACTGACCACAATATTAATCAATCTGGAAGCACACGCAAATGCACCACGTGGAAGGGAAGGGAGAGGACAGGACAGGACAGCCTGCACACAAACTCTGTTCATCTTTGTCAAGGACAATTCATCTAAACGGATGAGCTCAGACAAGTCGGCTGGCTGTTTCCACTCGTCGGTTTTTGCGGCGGAGCTTTTGATTGGCTGATTGTATTATTGTATGCAAATCCGGTCGGGGTTGCAGCCAGTAGGTGAAAGGCTCGCGCTGGTGTGGCTCTCGAGACCCGAAGCGCGAGGTGAAGCCGCTTTCTGTGGAGCTGTCCACTCAAGGAGGTGCTGAAACCAGGATTTTCACGTCAACCGACAGTTGGAAGGAATGCACTAACTCCGAGGACGCTTTATAGCATAACCAAAACGGGATTGGATTTACTTCGCAGTTAACATTATTGCTCAAAACTCTATCGGAAATATCTTTCTGGATGACTTGTAGTTGGATTCACAGGTATGTTTTCTTCTTTCTATGATGTACTACATATCCTGTTGTGATTTACGATCAAGCCTCAGGTCCGTGGATACAGCACGGATTAATTTCAGTGTGATTTAAACGCATTCACTATATTATTTGTGCTTGCTTTTAGACTGGTATGCTGTTTTTCAAAGGGATTTAATAGAGAGACACTGTGGAAACCACTTTCGCTGTAGAGTGTGAATAATTTAGCATATTGTGCAGTGACATTCAGCGTAGCGGGCACAACTGACTGAATACCAGTAGCCGTGCTTGATGGAGGGTGATGAAGTTAGAAGAGCTTTTTTCCATCAGCCGTTATCGGGGACAAGTTCACTCGTCGGTCGATCCGATGTCATGCTCTCTCAAACGGTGCTGCGATATTCCTCAAATGAATAAAGTAAATGTTAAGCGATCGTACGGGACCCTGGGCAAAGCTCGTGGCCGTTTAATTTAGCCGCAGGGTACTTAGCAAGTTGTTTTTCTTAGCACGCAAATCCTTGAGTGACACCGTGCGCGCGCGGGGGATTATACTCTTGTTTGCCTCGTGCAGATTCAATCTGGCGTGTGTGTGTGTGTATGGCGATCGCTGGTAATTGACGTGGCTGGCTGGAGACGGGCGACAAATTGGTGTCTGTAGTGCAATTATACGGATCCGTTCATATAGGACGTGTTCTTGCGTTCAAAAACAGATCGAAGGGGCGCATCTCAATAGAGCACAGGGCTCTCCAGACGCTTTTTAAGTAGTTTAACTGTTATAACTTGACAGCAGGATGAGATGCAGCTAACAAAGACGTCTGTTTAACGTAGCCTGTGTGTACATAATTCGACTGTTTGAAAACAGCGAGGAATTAAGACAAGAACGCGTCCTGTGTAACCGTTTCAAACGCTTTAACGCGTTCAGACTCGAATTATGTTACATATATGACCATACTTTATTTGAATGCAGCCATTCAAATAAACAATGACAATAAATTATGACAAATCAGTATATGATCATTTTTTAAGTTATTTCTAATGTCCATTCTAATCAACATCCAGATTGTTGTGGTTTGCACTTGAGATATTACAAGAAACTTTATGTAGATTATACATTGTACATATTGTTGTTCAGATTGTGTGATGTGGCACTCATAGATCACATTAACAGCATCTAATAATCCTGATAATTTGGTTGGCACCAAATTACATAACCAAAACTTCCAAAAACATTTGAATGTGATGTCTGTTACAACGGACACTGGGTTTAAATGGGTTAAACATCACTGTAAGATATGTATCACCATGTTCACAAGGTAGATATATTTAAATTGCCTATTTTCTATTCGAAACTGGTCATCTATCAATAGTTCTTGTCTTCTTCAAAGTTGATAGGTTGTAGGTGTAATTTAAAAATTGTATTTCATTTATTGCAGCAACATTAGACAACAACACCTCAAGAGACAGCATTTTAGATTTGAAGACAAGTTGTCACCATTTAGTCTGTGCCATATTCTCAAGCTCTCCTGTTTTGATATTGCCTGTTGGTTTGGCTTTGCAAGGAATATTTTTATTTTTTCCTTGAATTCGCAGTCAAGCATTGACATCGCTCTTGTAAGCTTTTGTTTGGAGCCAGTGCTTTGTGTACACTTTTTGACTCCAGTTTATTTACAAAGTGAAAGGTAACTGCTTAACTTGACCTTAGATTTTTTTTTAAATCACAGAAAAGAGTAAAAACAGAAAGGTGGGTGGAAATGCACGCCACCACCTTCTCAATGTATGACTGATGAGGCTCATAGTTAATGTATGAGAATTCAGTGAGGGTCAGCTACTGTATGAGCTCCCATTGCTTTTCTGCTCGAGTGATTCTAATGCACACCAAATCTATAGCGCTTAGTAGCGAAGGAGGCATTGAACACAAAGGCTCTACAGGGAACTCACACAGTGCAGAAAGCGAGGAACAACAAACATTTGCTTCTCCCACAAGATGCAAACATGCATAGTCGCACATAGACACAAAAATGAAGCCTCAGGTCTGACAAACACATATTAAAGAGCACTGAGTAGGCCATTAAATATGCCTCCAAAGCAGATGTCCCTAAAAAAATCTGTAAGAAACGATGAAACGTAGCCGGAGAGGTTGAGGGAAAAAAACATTAATTGGAAATATATCAATTTACATCGGCAGAAGGGAAAATGTACTGCAAGTTCATCCTCAGCACTTGATCTTCCCGTAATACTGTACAGGAGACCACATTATCCTTCCTCATTCTGTAGCAAGACCTCACCCTCTCACTTTTCTCAAACTCTCCACTTTTAGAGTTTCACCCAATTATTGTAAATGTTTCAGCAGCAGAGAGAAGAGCTGCTGTAATGCTGTGCTGTGCACTGATGTGAGAAACGCTGCTCACAGTGGAAATAAATGTTGGCACCATTACGCATGAGAGTGGTTTTGCATGCGAGATGGGAGGGCTTCCGATACATCATCTGAAACAGGAAACTACTTAAAGGGACAGTTTACCTAGAAATTTTAAAGATTATTCACCCTCATGTTGTTCCAAACCTGAACGACGCTCTTCAGAAGAAGATTTTGCTAAATGTTTTTTGTACGGATAAACAACAATATTTGGACCCCAACATTCTTTCAAGGTACACTGTGTAGGAATTTCTCCCATCTAGCGGTGAAATTGTATTTTGCATTCAAACGAATAGTGCTTTCTAGCGCCTCGCTTTTTCAAATGCGTGTTGCAACTACGGTAGCCGTTATGTACCAAGAAGCTATGACAACATGTCTTCCAATAGCACTTCATCGAGTTTAACTATACATGTTCTACTGTTATGCTGCCTATATAATGAATTACACAACCAAGCAATGAAAAAAGCTTGTAATTTAAACTGTAACATTGACTTACTTGTTGAGAAGAAAGCAGTCAATTTCAACGTCCCTTTCAAAGTCTTTCTCCTTCATTAGCTCTTTCCACCTGGGAAAAGCTATCCCGATATTTACCCTTGTTTTTTTTTATTCACTGGTCATGTTTCCTTTTAAATACATTTTTTTGCTTTTTTGGCGACGAGGATTCCTTCTCCTGTGGCTCGGCATAAGTATAATCCTGCATTATGAAGTAGCCTATCGTGCAGTGCAGCCTTTCCTATTTGCCGGGGCAGTGACAAGCGCCTCTCACTGATCTCATTGTCTGTTTCTGCTGGTTTCAGTCACATGACGCTGGCTCTGAAACGCGTTGTGGAAACGCCTTGAGGTAGGCTAGTGCTTTTTGTCCCTCTCTGCTATTATAGTTTTTGAAAATGGCGGAACAAAATGGAAGCCTCCTTGGACTTACTCGTCCAATGTAAATAAAAATAAGAAATTCTTCGCTTACGATAAGTCAGATCATTGGCAGAGGTAATTTTACACCAATGAGGACATATTTATGAATAAAGACATTGATTTTAGCTAATAAAAATACTTAAAAAACTATACAGTGTACCTTTAAAACATCTTATTTTGAGTTCCTCTGAAGAAAGTGTAACACCTTTGGCCCTATCATACACCCGGCGCAATGCAGCGGCAGCACAACGCAAGTGTTTTTTGCTAGTTTCAGTCCGACGCAGTCATCATTTTCACATCCTACGCCACATTGTTTAAATAGCAAATGCATTTGCGCCTATTTGTGCACCCATGGGCTGCTGGTCTGAAAACGAGGTGTGTTCTGGCGCATTGTTGGTGCGTTGCTATTTTGAGGCAACTGAAATAGAGTGTGCCATTGACCAGGTCTAAAGTCAATGGCGCAGTAATTTTTTTGTTATTTAAAGAGTGCGTTAGTAATGTGCGCCTATAGGCGGGTCCACAACGTGCATACACTCTGCTTATTACAATATAAAATATGGTGGAATCTGGACTGTCCCGTAGATGATCTGCTTGCATGCATTAACCTCGCACAGAGGCAGATCCGTTTCCTCTCTGGAGAAGCGTTCAGTCTTTCTGCTTGCAAATTCCGCTATGTAAGCGAATCTTCCATGACGCTAGTGCAACTGGCTTTTAAAGGCAATGGGAGATGAGACTCTGATTGTTTTTTTGCAAGTTACGCCCAAAACACACCCATTACTCATTAAGAGAATAGGGACAACCCTTTTAGACCATGCACCAGGTGTGCCGACCATTTTTCCTGTCGTTAAACTAGCAAAAGTGGATTCGGACACACACTAAGTGCACTTGCGCCGTGCACTTTAGACCATGCACTTAGATCGTTAAAATAGGGCCCCTTGAAGGTTAGTAACTGATGGCAGAATTTTTATTTTTAGGTGAACTGTCCCTTTAACATGCCTGCCAGATCAGCATGAGGCATTAATCATTTTCAGCCTTGTTTTTTATTTTCGTCATCACTATCCACTTCATCATCAGCAACATTGTCAGCCATAGCTGCATCTTCATCATCATCATCATCACCATCACCATCATTGTCTTCCTGCTTTTCTCATTTTCTGCCTTCATCTCAACTCATGGAATTGTTATTGTGCGAGCATAATAGTAGTCGGAGATTTGCAGTTGTTTACTGCGCTGAAAAGCACTGCACTCACATGATAAAAAAAAAAAAAAAAATGAAGAGGGGCAATACAAACACTCTAATTGCTTTCATTAATTAATCTCTTCAAATGACTGCCTTGCCCTTTCTGCCTCAAAGTGAATAGCATCACCCCGAGATACACATTCAAATAAAACACCAGCATTATTTTCACACAATGCCGCTGAGATACATGTGCTGAGCAAACTTTGTTCCTGGTGTCTGTGGATTCCCCAGTCTATAGATATGTTCATCACAGACCTGAGTGAGTCCTACTGTTGCACTAATGAATCCTGACACTGCCCACAGATTGGACAGGTCAGTGCAATCCTCCGTGACCAGCGAATAACACAGTTCACTGCTCAGTGGACATAGAGCTGTCTCATAGACTGAGCTCACAAAAGGCCTTTCTGACTTGCTCTATGTATCCATCTAGCAGTGTGAACTTTGGGTTTAGGGCAACTTTGTTGTATTTCTGTTAAGTTTTGATAGAAGTTATGGAACCCAGTTTAAAATCTATAGGGCAATCATCTCCATTAACTTTTAATGTTGAGTTATGGCAAATCTGTATGGCCGACTTGATTTGTGCTTGATAGGGAAGATTTGGGTTTGACAGGGCATAGTCACAACTTACTGGATCTGGCTTTGGGCTTGGGAGAAATTAATTAGATTGTACAACCGCCATTTTGAAGTTGAATGGATTAAAGAACAAAGCCAAGCTTGGAAAAGTGATTTGAACTCGCATAGGGAAATTATCAGGATATTTTCAGCTTGTTCTCAGGCTTGTTCCCAGATTGGTGGGCTGGCTGGCTGATCCTGCTGATGCAGTGTGTGTGTGTGTGTGTGTGTGTGTGTGTGTGTGTGTGTGTGTGTGTGTGTGTGTGTGTGTGTGTGTGTGTGTGTGTGTGTGTGTGTGTGTGTGTGTGTGTGTGTGTGTGTGTGTGTGTGTGTGTGTGTGTGTGTGTGTGTGTGTGTGTGTGTGTGTGTGTGTGTGAGTGTTTTGTGCCCACATTGCTCTAGGTGTGAGCTCTGGAGCATGTCTGCACACAGACAAAAGACCAGTCTTTGTGAAGGAGGACTGGTTTTTAAACTCCAATATGGCCAATGAGGTCATATTCTCTTGGACTGCCTTTGTGTATTATATGTGTATTTCTCTCTCGCTCTTACTCTGTTTGTGTGTGTGTGTGTGTGTGTGTGTGTGTGTTGTGGGATACTCAGAGCCCCAGTATGACAGTCTGAGCTGCCTTCCTGAGCTGTCGCATTTTAATGGATACAGGTGCCAGTTTCACATGGTAGCATCTGTCCCGAAACACAGGTACAGGTCTAGAAAGCATTGTATCTGTTGCATAACGTAACGTGTCTCTCCGCTCTAATCTCACTTCTGCTGGCTGCTAAGGTTGTGTGTGTGCACCACATTTAATGAGTCCAGATTACCCGGGGAGAAATGCTAAGCAGCCCAGTCATGTCATGACAACATAAACTAGAAGATCAGGATGCTTCTTTGTAGGTCACAATGTTTTAATGACACTGACTCAGACTATGAATTAAATAAATTACTTTAAATTGCAGTGTTAATTGCAGAAGGTTTATCATGGAATACCAATGCTTTTGTTATATAATAAATAATGATTCTTTTTTGAGTCGGATCTTTCAAGTAAACCATTTGTTTTGGATGAAAAACGGTGACTGGTTCGGTTCTCAAAAACTCAACAGCGTTTTTAACTTAACAGCGCACAGAAACATTATCAGAAAATCACAGTTTTAAATTCTCTCTGTCACACAATTCTTTTGTATACACTTGCAGTAGAATATAGCACACAAGTTGCATGAACTGCTTTTATGAACTACTTTTTATAGTACTTTTGCTTCCTTTCTAAAACTTATTTCTTAAAAATATGGATCATGCTTCAAAATATCTGCAATAGAAAGTCATATGGGTTTGAACATGACATGAGGGTGAGTAAATTATGGCAATTTTCATTTGATGGTGAACTAGCCTATCACTTTAAGATCTCATCTTTCCCATAAGGCTACACCCTTCAAGTGCATTTAGTGAAATGTAGGTTGAGATAGACGTTTTGGGGATGGTCTCGGTTAGAGGATAAAGCACTTGAGGGGGAGTGCAAGCAAGAGAGCTCCCTCAGGCATGACTACTTTACGACTGTTTGGTCCCGTTGTTACGCCTCTCATCTTATTAGATTTCAAAGAGCAAGACCACACATGCTCAAAAACGAGAACAGAACCATTTAGAGAAATCCTTATGCTCTGCCCAGGGGACTGCCTTACAATCTAGGCTGATTAGCATATTACCCAGCATGCTCAGAGAACTCATGTTAGTGGGTGGGGGAGACTGGGAAGTGAGTCATTCAAGGTGGGAGAACCCCTATGGGAGTTATTCCAGAATGCTCATAAGTATGTTTGCACATTAATCTGGTTTTAGTCCAGCTGAACATTGGCTTCAAAAGGGACCAAATGAATTTATCAAGAGAAATAGAGATGTGAGCCCCTTGTACTTGTTCTCCCTTCAGCAATGTAGCGCAGTTGTGATAGTCTTCTATTGAGGTTGGTGGCTCAATCGCCTCAATTCTGAATTTGATTTGAAACTTGTTTATCCTCCTGGATATGTACGTCTGTGCTGGATTTCGAGAAGGATTACCTCTAAAGAGTGATTTAGCTCTGAGCTCAATTTCCACGTAAAACGGGAAGGATTTAAGCATCTGTGTCTCTTCGCTCCGTGTTAGACCCTTCTGAGCTGAACAAGAAAGGAAACTGGAAAAGTAACATCAAATGAAAGTTCAAGTTTAGTTTCAAAATGTTGAACTTGTTTTTTTTAAATACCTACAATGGATGATTCCCCATTTCTTGCACATAAATTAGTCTTCTGTTGTCATGCACATGTGTTTTAATTATGCAGTTATACACACACACATACTGTAATGGTTTGAAAACTACAGAGACCCTAAAGGGACATAGGGAAGGAAATAAAAATATTTGTCAATGCTTTTGCATTCTCTCGCAAATATTTTGCATTCCCCTGAGAAACTTTGCATTCGCTTGTGAAATGGTTGCGTTCCCCTGAGAAACTTTGCGTTCAATCCCAAAGAACACAAAAGTTTTGCGAGGGAATGCAAAGTTTCTCTGGTAAATGCAAAACTTTTGCGATTGAATGCAAAAGCATTAAAACATATTTTTCCTCCCATTTCATATTTTTCCTATTACCATATCCCTTTAGGGGCTCCATAGAAAACTTTGGCTCTCATTGGAAAACAATGTTAAATGCAAAAAAATAGCATAAAATAGCATAAAATAAAATAAAATAAAATGACATTTTAATTTAAAGGTATTTTTGTGCACCTTTATTCCCTTATAATTAGGTATTTTAGTTAATTAATTTATTTATTATTATCATTTATTATTAATCATTATTATTATTACTAAGCAATTTTGGTTCCTTGTTGGGTCAGCACTTGAAATCTAATGGAAATCTGGGATAAAATATCGTTTAATGGATATTGTCAGATGCAAAATGTCCTTTAAAAAATAGCCCACTGTTGACACACTGATACAATCATGAGCACACGCGCACACACACACACAGTTACACCGTCTCAACTTTTGACATTTCTTTATCAGTGACATTTATTTAATGCACAAATGACTTACTAGGAGATATTCAAGACAGCACTGTGTTCAAAGCATGCAGCAATTCACGCTTTTTGTGATTACAGTCCTGCATTTGGAGAGATATCTGTATAAAAAGATAACACGTCTATGAAAATGATGAGCAACAATAAAAAATGCCACCAGGTACACATGTGCATAGCAGTGTTTACACAAGTCCTGATCTCTTTTCTCATCTGTGATTGTGTGTTCCTGCCAGCGCGTTTTTATCTTTGTTTTTCAGCAGAACTTCAGGTGTAATGAGTCAGGGATATTTATCTACCCTACCCTGGGATGGATAAAGCTTACTCCCCTCATGCTAATCTGGTTAAAGAACCAGCACGTGGTTGACCTGCCCGGCTAAACCCTGGTCATGTGACGTTTATCTGATCACATGATGTCCTCTATATGGAGAATGATAGACCTTCATTAAGGAAGGAGACACTCTTAAATGTTTTGTGCACACAGATTTTCCTATTTTTTAAAACATAAAAAAAAAAACACAAAAAAAAAGCAAAGACTTATACATGACTCGGAAATGTTATGTGATGCTGCTTTGTTTAAAACCATCCCTTTTCGTTTTAAGTTTCAGAAGCATTTTGCGATTTCTGTAAGTTGACAAACCCGGAAAATGGAACTTTCCAAGGGGACCTGAACACAACATACTGTAAACCAGGGGTGTCCAAACTCGGTCCTGGAGGGCCACTGTCCAGGAGAGTTTAGCTCCAGCTTGATTCAAAACACCTGTCTGGAAGTTTCTTATATGACTTGTAAGACCTTGCTTAGCTGCTTCACATGTGTTTAATTGGGGTTGGAGCAAAACTCTACAGGACAGTAGCCCTCCAGGAGCAGGATTGAACACCCACGCTGTAAACTATGGTATTAGCTTAACTAAGCTAAATGTACACATGGCAATTGTTATTTTTTTTCTGCTCAAAATACTCCAACATGTGTATAAAGCTTCTATTTTGATCATATTTGGATCCTTATAGAATGAGATAGAAAATAGATAATTTGTAGCTTTTTATACATTTTCCGATATAGCTACAACAAATAAAGTGTAGCATGTGGGATTACCCATGATGCATTGTGACTTGAGTTAATTCAAGTTTATTGTAAATCACTTTTCTAGTGACAAAATGTAATTCTCTTTGAATAGTTAAATGCACAGAATGCATGTATTTGCTGTTGTTGTATTGTGTACTCACTGTTTAAGAGTGTAGTAGCATCAGAGATTGGGCTTCATTATTGCTTGTGTTTGTTATGTTTTATTATAGAACACTTTTACATTTCATTTCCATTCTGGTTTAAAGTTACTTTTTTTCTTGTAAAATCACCTTTACTTGTAAAAAAGCCCAAATGAAGAAACATTCCTCTCATTATCAATGTTGACTACTTAATCTTTTTTTTTTTATTGTTATAAAATTTTTTTTTGTGATTGTTAAAGGAATAGAAAGTTCAAAAGAACATAATTTATTTGATACAGAAATCTTTTGTAACATTGTAAATGTCTTTACTGTGACTTTTGAATAACTGAATGCATCTTTTGTTTGAAAAAAAAAATATATATATTACCGACCCCATCATATGACATCATCAGACTTATCTTCTCCGCTGGTCATCTAAATGCTTGGGCGACCTCTGATAAATGAAACAAATAAGAGAGGTGTTGCACTGATGAATGCTCATTATTTATTGGAATATGGAGAAGTGTGACGTAAACATGACATCCATCAATATTTCTCTAAATGTGCACGGTGCTTCTAGACTAAAAGCCCATGACATAACAAACCCATTAGAACTTGAATGACTGCATTGGTATGTACTTTTTTTTTTTTACATCCTAAACATCCCAGATTTGCACTTGTGACAAATGAATATTTTACTGTTGCTGAAAGATTTCTGTTACAAAACAGTGATTAAATATTAAAGTTAAAGACTTGATACCTTGAAGTTGAAGTATTCTGAATTATTGAAGTTGAAGACTTAATAAATATAATATATATAGTTTGTAAAAAAAAAAAAAAAAGTACAATATATATATATATATATATATATATATATATAGTTTGTAAAGAGTTTTTTGGCTGTAAATACAATTAGAAATTTGGCATGAGAGTGGGGATCCTGCATGTGCACCAACAGGTTTTAATCACTTTACTTTTTTCCAGCTCTGCTTTACAACTTCAATAATGAAGCGCTCCATATGAGTGTGTTTATGAGCATTGCAGATGCTCATAAACGCTAGAATCTCACAGTTCACCTGTAGGCCTGAAATAAAAGTTCCCTGATCATTGTTGACTTGGAGTAGCAGTGATGACGTATGTTATTCCCAAAAATATGCTCTGTGATCAACAAAAGTTTATGATACTTACATGTGCTGTCCATCAAAATAATATTCACAAATGAGCACGACTTTTATGAATTTTAAAGCCTAAATACAATCGGCAGAAATAAAAAGCTAACCTTAGGCTATAAACAAATTATACCGTGTCGCTCCACTTCAACGTCACCACCATCACCAAGCTTCCGACAACTCTTTCAGTCTTTAAAAATTTTTTTAATAGAATTGAAAAATAAATATTTTTCCCTGAAAGTGTGAGTTAAAATAGTTTGCAAGAACGTGATTATAAACACAACAAGGCTCTGAAAGTGGACTAGTGAGAATAGATGACATTACCTGTTCGGCATGATGACGTTTTGCAGGTTTTCATTTTGTGAGGTGACATTTAAACACTGATTTCAGTTTAATGATATTGAAACAACGGTGGAGAAGGATATTTTGCATGACCTTTAGGACACTCATGAGGTTTAACAATATTGCAGGCAAATTCTCAGTCTTTTTTCAACACAAGCTTTTTTGTACAGTCCAATATAATTAGAGTTTCTGCTGACAGTTTACACGATGACAGAAAAGTCACGTTGACACAAATGGCCAACATCTGTCACTGCCCACAGCCCAACGGCTTGACAGACTGCAAAATATAGGCGAGATTTTCACAGGGATTTGTTAGTGGAGCATTTCCAGACTTTAACAGTCACTGTCACTTCTCTCGACATGGCGCAAACAGTTGCATCTCAAATTATCAGGATGAGTCACAAGATTGCAGAAAGATCTGGGTTACGCTCTTATGAATGTACAAATAAATTACACTATTTCACTGTCAAAATTTGCCGAGAACAAAAAATAGCAGCCACCAGGGGTGTAGGGAACAAATATGCATATCAATTAGACAACTGAATGAATATTAATTAGGTTGCGTGACATTTGTCAGTGACTGATTTGCTGAAAAGCAGATAAAAGGTTGCCATATTAGGATTACATGTTAATTTGTTCGATTTCAGAAGTTGCTTTCAGTTGGCAGAGACTTTTGCTTGCTCTTAAATCGCTGATCATAAATGTGCAGAGTTTAATTAGGTCCAAAATATACATTTAAAATTCACAAATATGAGCAACAGGCTAGGGAATAAAAACAAGCAGAGAAAGTAAGACTAAGGCCCTTTTTTTCTGACTCTCTCTGTACGCCTTGTTGCATGATAAATGTTTTATTAAGTCTTCAAATTCACCCCATCTGGTCAGTTTAGTTTGATGTTGAAAAGACTATTTCAGCTGAAAATGCATTTGCACAAATGACATCAACACATAAATGTTTTTTCTTCTTCCCCAAAGCAAAAAAGCAACAAAAAAAATTGTATGTACAGTAAGTGCTAATAGAATGTTATGTTTGTTATTGCTGTAGCTGCCAGCCATGAAACCCAGTAACCAGACCTTTGGGACTGCTGAACAGATTTTAGCCAACAATAAAATTGTTTTTTTCTGTATTTCCTGAACCTGTGTATACTATTCCTACACTTTCCTTTTATGATATTCAGTGTAATCCAAATATTTATTCATCTTTTGCAGCCCTGTATGTTTGTGTCACAGTTCAAATAGTCAGAGCTTTTTACCTCACAGGAGAATAACAAACAGTTGCAAGCTCTGCTGTTTTCTTAAACGTACATGGCCTGGTGTAGATGTCCATCATAGTTGACCCATATAAATGCTGAATAGCCATCAGGACAGATGTGGTCATCACCTGCAAAAGGACCTTCCTGTCGGAGGTGATAGTGATGTTTTTGGTCAAGATGTAGGCCAGATGGTTTAGCCCCCTGAGGAAGTGGAGATGTTGTCTAATGTTGTCCTTTTGTTTATCTATATGAATTCTCAAGAACTGACTCTTTCCACATCCCCCTGATGGAAATGTGATTGAAATCTTTGTGGGATGCGTTATATATCATGAAGTCGGTTAGAACTATTTTGACTTGTTGACGTTAAGCAATTGTTAGTCTTTTATAGCCAGACCAAGCGGCAACCTCCCCGTCTCTCTCTTGAAACCAACACGGAAGTGAGTTAAACTGCAATTCGTTGACTGGCCGCTTGAGGCTGGTGTCAAAAGTGAGTCAAATCTGTATCTCCCCCATGTTAAAATGGCAAATTTTACAGCAGAAAAAAACGTGTTTACAGCCTGGTGTCTGTATGTGGCTTTGGTCTATACAGCTAATTTTGCCCTTCATGACAACTGTGAGGGGGGTGAATTTTTTTATAACTCATCCGTTTAGTTGATTAATATTTAAAGTTCTGCATAATTAAGGGTGTGTCCACTTGAGTGACAGGTGGATTCCCACTGATGTCAATGCTAGCCGTTTGTGTGTTGTTACTAGCCGTTACTTCACCTCAGCAAATTTTAGCTGCTAACTTGCCATCTCTGCAGTGTTTGTGCTTTTTTTCGGGATTATTTCATACAATTTAATACACCCATTACTTCGCCCATGGATTTGGATTCTGTCGTTGTCGTCGAGTATCGTTCGAGAGAACAACCAGCGCTGTATTTCAGTTGTTTTCCTCTGTGAACATGCACTAATGGATGTCTGACAATTCCGTTGCTTTTTGGAGTTTTCAGATTTAAAAACGTCAATAAAGGCTCGTTGGTTCTGCACGGAACAGATTATAATATGCTTATGTACCGTCAGATGAAATCCTGCAGGTGTCGGTGCTTTCTCCGTCCATGCTATAAATGCACATCCTTGAATGAGCGCGGATTTCCAGCGCATTTACTTCAACTTCATAGGTAACGATAATATATCTATGGTTTAACCCATTTGAGAGGCGGCCAAAATCAGAATTTAAAATGGACTGAATAAGCTCTCTAGGAACTTGACGAGCGATGCCGCGCTGACGGACCATAGACTATAAAAAAAGAGTGACTGACATGTATGCACATAAATCACTGTCACACACACTCTCTCAGAGTAATATTAAGTTACTGCATATACATTTTCAACTAGCAGAATAGTACAGAATCATGATACACAGTCTCACTTGTTGCCATGTCTTTTAACTATTATAATATTTCGAAGGGCAAAAACAGGAACTTTTAATTGGCTTTACATCGTTACTGTCACTTTAGCGCGAGGCCCTGTGCAGTCGCAGACTTGGTACTGTCAGTAGCATATAGCATAGCATTACCTCCCCACCCGTCCCGCCTCTTTGCCCATTTTCTGTTATCCGGGAGTGACGCGAGTCCAAGATGGCGACGGCCGGCTCCGCCCACTTTAGGCTTCAAAAATGCTCTTCAGAAACCTACGGGTGACGTCACGGACACTACGTCCATATTTTTTTACAGTCTATGAGCCAGACTCTTTTTTTTCCACGTTGATTTCTGGCCACAAAGCTTCACATTCTGCCCAGCTTTTCTTTTCTTTTATTTTATTTTATTTTATTTTATTTTATTTTATTTTATTTTATTTTATTTTATTTTATTTTATTTTATTTTATTTTATTTTATTTTATTTTATTTTATTTTATTTTATTTTATTTTATTTAATTTTTTATTACACTTATTTTATATTTAACACTTATATTTAACACTTATTTTATATTTAACACTTATTTTATATTTAAAGGTTGGGTAGGTAGGAATTGTCTAAAAAACTTCTTTTCCAAATTTGTTTAAACTTTATTTATATATCAATACATAATTAAAATGTAAGTACTCTGGAAAAGAAAGTATAAAAATCGAGTGTCTGTAGACCTCTCACGACTGTTTTAAAGACAGCTCATTATTTCCATTCACTCCACCCCCTCCCTTCTGGGCTCCTTCCAAAGCCACGCCCCCAAAACACATGAACGCGCGACTCCGACCGCTGAGCTGGAAGACGCATTATTTACCTGAGACGAGCGGAGAGGAGCGCAGTGCATGCAGTGACATCATGTCAGAATCACATGTAATAAAAAAATCTAACTTTATCATTATGAATATAAACAAATAAGATGTATTTTAGTACTCACTATCAAGCTAGCATTGGTAAAGTTTAAAGCTGCAGTAGGGAGCTTTTAGAAAACGTTGACTTAGCCTGAAAATTTGAACAAGCACAGCTTACAGGTCACTCCCCCTCGCTCTCTGCTGCGCTACAGCCCTCCCTCCACAGCGGAGCCTGCCATGAACACACAGGCTAGTAAACATGCAGGGACACTGATGACGGCGGATAAACAGTTATCGCACATTCACTGGTAGGGACGAAACATCAACAATATGATTTACATTGACTATGGCCTGCCCATACTTTGACTACAAACTTGGTCCTCAAATCATTACGTATTTTGCAATACATGTAATGTAACTTCATAACGTTGCACTCTTTCTATAAGTTATAAATAGCTAGCAAGATAATAATGGTAACGTTACAGTATCGAAGTAATTATTCTAGCGATGTGTAATGCTAAATAAGGTTTGCTAGTACATTATTTCAGCAACATGACAAGCCAGTGAATTAGCAGGTTTCTATTGTTGCTTTGCACAGTGCGTGACATTTTATCTGTATGTTATGCGGCTAGAGTTTTGACACTGAGTCATTGGGCTCCGACGGGCTTGTTTATCGTCATCGGTCTTTTTCCGTTTACCTGTCATTGTTGCATGAGCTGGTGCCACTCGAGAAATTGGCAGTTTTGGTTGTTTGTCTGCCATTAGCACAGCTGCGCGGCACACCGGCTATCTTGATTTTGAACGACGGTACGCGCTCGCGCTGTGCGAGAGAGGGGGGTGATGATCAGCGCGTACACAAGCATGATTGACACTGCTAAGACACTCCTCCTGGATCTGATTGGTTGTTTCTTACCGGGAGCGGTGTATTTCTGCAAATGGCAATAGGACCACTGGGAGGGTTTTTTTCACAGATTATCTGTCTCATATTCTACTGTCAGGACATAATGACAGTTTTAACAAATATGTAAAAAATAAGTTTTTACAGAAGTTACCAACTGCAGCTTTAAATTTCGCTGTAAAAATAGCTGTTGACCCTCTAATTTCGAATCGCTTGACCCTCTAATTTAATTTAGTCATTTTTGCAGTCGATGAGCCACTTTGAAAACCTTGCCAATCTCTTATGGTCAGTTTTGGATGACCATTGGATGAATTAAATACTTTATAGAGGGTGGCATGAATTGTTACTACAAAGAGAACAAATGTCTGCAATGCCAGTGTTACCAACACAGCATTATTACTCTGGTCTACTCGAGCATGGGGGTGTACCGAGAGACGGAAATAGAGAATGGTTCAAAAGATCATGCTCTGAATACATGGCAGCACTGATCAGTAAACAATCACTGCAGGTACAGTTTAGATGCAGTAGGAGACAATCGTATCGCTCTGCCTGCTGGGAGACTGTCACACGATGATCTATTGTGAACATTGTGAGTGATAGACAGCCCTCATTTGAAAGTCAATGCCAAGACACTTGGCATGGATGTGGCGTAGACGATTTATGGCCACCTGATAAAGTTATGATGACTGTCCCTATAGGTGGTTGCACAGCTTTCAATCTTCCTTCTTAATGCTCCCTCTCTTCTTGGCACACAGGCAGCCTGAAATATGACAGTCATGCATGGCGAGATTGAAATAAATGCACAGATGGGTAGCACAGGTTTGCATCGAGAGCGCTTGCTCATTTTTTGGGCCAGTCATGTGCCTGACTTCAAACCGATGATGTAAAATATGGATGGTGTTTTCTTAATTGCTTTGTTCTGAAAATCAATGCCATGTCATTCTAAACTATTGTTTCGATTCCAAATCCCTGAACTCCTGCAGGACACCTCTCTCTCACACAGTAATCGTCCCGGGACCTGTGACGAGGGGGGCCTCGGAGTACGTCCTACTCATTTAAACCCATAACAAAACTGCCCTGGTCCCCATTGCTTTGTACTCTCATCCATATTTATTCATTTTTATTTATTTTATTTATTTTTCTATATTTTTGTTATGTTTATGAGCTTACTTTGTTGCTTCATTGCTTTCTCTGACAGAAACACTTTCTTTTTTGCATTGAAATACTGTGTGCAAAAGTGGCACATTTGTGTTTAGTGAATTCAAATATATTTTTAGATGCCTTATTTTGTCACATGGGAAGGGGTTTTCAGTCTTTTGGATGCCACTGAACCCCAAATTCTCAACTGTACAAAATGGATATTGTAAATAGGTGTACAATAATACTAACGGTTTCAATTTCTTTGCATTATTTGTTTTTCAACTTTAGTACTGAACTCTGTCAGATTGATTGATTGATTAATTTTTGTATTTATTTTCTTATATAATTAATTTAATTTAATCAATGTATTTCTTTATTTAATGCATTTTTATTATTTATTAATTTCTTTATTTTAAACATTTTATTTCTTTATTTAAATCTATTTTTATTATTTATTAATTTGTTTTTTAATACATTTGTATTCTTTTTAATGTCCTTATATTAAAGGGGTGGTTCGGGATTTTTGACATCGGACCTCATTTTTAAGTCAGCCTGGTTGTTATTCATCAGTGGAGAATTTTTTTTATTTTTTATTATCCAGTCCTTATATTTGGATAGTTAGCCGATGCTAGGCTAGCGCGAGTCAATGGTATATGTTAGCCAGCCATTAAAAACCGTTTTACCCACTCCACAGTGCACCAAACGCAAATCAATTATAACACTAGACTATCGATGTATATGTCCGTTGAGAGAATAATGTTAGAAATCAAACTTACCTTTCATCACATTGCATTAGTTATAATTTGTTCCCTGTAATCATAAGCCTTGTCTACAGCAGCAGCGGAGTGATATTGATTACCTAGGCAACCGAGTGAGCCGGTACACACATGACGCAAGTGTATTTACCTGCCGCTGGTACACTGATTACAGTGCGCTTCTGTTCTGTGTTTACTTTTTGCCGCATTACTAACCGGAGCAAAGTAAAATTCCGCAGCTGCTGAGAAACCAGTTCCTTTAGGATCATTGAGATGAAAGGTAAGTTTGATTTCTAACATTATTCTCTCAACGGACATATACATCGATAGTCTAGTGTTATAATTGATTTGCGTTTGGTGCACTGTGGAGTGGGTAAAACGTTTTTTAATGGCTGGCTAACATATACCATTGACTCGCGCTAGCCTAGCATCGGCTAACTATCCAAATATAAGGACTGGATAATTTTGAAAAAAAAAATGTCTCCACTGATGAATAGCAACCAGGCTGACTTAAAAATGAGGTCCGATGTCAAAAATCCCGAACCACCCCTTTAATAATTTTGATCATTTGTTTATTTTAACCAATTTAGTTAGTTAGTTACTTAGTAAGTTAGTTTAATGTTATTTTTTTTCTTATTTTATTTTATTTTATATTTTTCCTCTAAACTTTTACACAGACACACTGGGGGTCTCCAGACCCCAGTTTTTTAAAACCACTGAGTTAAGGCATGAAAATGTTCCATATCCCATCTTAATCTAAATGTTACCTCGTATGTGTGCCTGACTTAAAAACAACTGCAATCTAATGCACTCGCCATCATCACGGTAACACATATGGATCCTTTTCCTTAGCTTTATCTTTATTTCCTCATGGTGCTCATTATTCCTTAATTGATTCAAAGTAGATTTCTTGCCATTGAGTGTGGGGTTCTTATTGAAAGCATTAGTTTTAAACCCACAGTAGATTGGCATCCTCCTTTGTCTGCTCTAATTAGCTGAGCTGTGATGCATTGTTTGTTTCAAAAGGCTTCAAATGCTCCGCTTGACTTAACCTAGACAGTTCGTTGTTTATTTGTGTAATCATGTCTTTTTGTTTTATTACAGGAGGGTAATGAGAAGCTCCAAAAGATGGTGGGCAGCTGTCCTGCTCTTGGGGGCAGCGCTGATCGCAGAGGCACGTCCAAGCAAAGAAGAATTTAGCCCGCTGGCGTATCGACCTCTCGTCAGATTCCGTCACAAGGTATCGATCTTTCCTATTTCATTAGCCATCCCTTTACAAGAGGAGACTCCTTTGTGGCCGGTTACGACGCTAATTACTATGGAAATCCGCATGGCATCGAGCGCTTCTGGTTTGATTATTGTCACATGGCGATTCATTATTATTCTTTTGCTCATGAACCAAACATCAGATATGCACAATAATATTTAAACTAAAAAGTATTGGATCTATGCCACTGGACATTTCAAACTGCAGGCGAAAACTCCTGCTGCGCTGACATCATGATGAAACAGCACAGCGTGATTGTGTAATTGAATGTTTATTGACTGGCCGTTGCAGCGAGCTTTGTGGACACACACAGTCAGATACCAGCAATTGAGGCGTAATGCAGCACTAACAAGCTCCACTGCTTCCCTCTTCTCTTTTTACTTCATCACCTCCATGAGCAACCGTTCATATTATGTAACGGATCAATTAAACTCCGACTGAGGGAGGGCACTGACTGACAGAACAGGGACTCATGGGAACACTTTCCTTTTATATCAACATAAACAGCTGGGAAGGGGGTCACAAAAATGGTCCCTTCAAGACATGTTTATTTTTCAGTTACCTGAAACTCATGGGGTGTTTTCATACTAAACCTTTTGGTGCAATGTCTGTTTGACGTTTGACACGAGAGAGAAATGTGGTCTGGAGTAAATTGAGTAAATAAATCGTTATTGATTATGTAAATTTTACATCTTTGCATGCTCCCTGTCACACTCATTACACTATAATGCATTTCTCAGAGCTTCTTGTCTTCAAAGAAATGATCTTTGGAGAGCATCTTTCATTCTTTTCATCTCTTGCAATACGTCTGCAGCTTTCAAACAGACAAACTGAAGTGGTGTTGTGTGCGTGTTAAGTTTTGCTGGTAAATCTAAAGGGACAAGTATAACTGGTGTCTTCTCCTCCTGAGTCATTACCTAGCTACAGTAAATAGCTGCCATTAGGTAATTACTGTTAGAGATGATGCAATCATGCCACTGTCCTGACCCAAATGTACAATGTGGAAAGAACCAAGCAATTCAACCAAATGTGAAAAAAAAACGAGTAAAAACACACCCAGGCTTTTAGAAAACTCTCCATTTCTCATGTGTTACCGTTTCAGACAGCTTTTAGTATTGTCAAGCTATCAAAATATTCCATTTATGAGTGAGGTTTTGTATTAAATATTATTTCATTAGAATTTGACAGATGGCATAGGCAGATATGCAGTGTTTCATTGATGACGAGCTTCCTGGGAATTTTTATTTCTTGTAAGACTGATACTAGAGCATTAATATCATGTCAGCCAGTTCAATTAATTATCTTATGTGCAGTGCAATTTAAGTCTGATTTATTTACAATGACTTGGAGGAAAAGAATGGAGTTAACAGGCTTTACATTTGTTTTGCATCTGAGAAATTGGGATAGTAAGAAGATGATGATGATGATGATGATGATGATGATGATGATATTACTATTATTATTTAATATTGTGAGTATCTGAGAAATGAGGCTACTACTAATATTAATAATAATAAATTATTATTATTATTATTATTATTATTATTATGAGCAGTGAGCAGCAATTGACATTAAATATGTAATGATTTTGGGCCCACCGGTGGGCCGGTGACACTTAAGAGGTTAAACATGGGGAACTCTTAAAATAATGTGGAGCTCAGTCTTAATGTGACCCACTAATAAAAGTGGAAGATAACTACTACTGTTGTAGTTATAAATGTTTTTCAAGTGCACATTTAACCTAATGACACTGTCATTAATTCTCTGAAGGTAACCTTGAATATCCCACTCCACTCAAGTATCAGTGCTGTTTGCTAATGCTCACAACCCTCTTATGTAGACATTCATTTAATAAAGCTGGAAATCATGAATGAAGATGCCCTTCGCTCTTCTCTTTCACTGTTAATTGCTAATGCTCTCATACATAACATTGCATACATAGTTGAAATGTGGGAACTGTGGGAACACGTGGTTGCCATTTTTCTTGCAATATCTTCCTTATCAGACCACAGTGTGTGGAAAATCCATTAAGTGCAAAACAAACAAACAAACTCCAGCCTCAGATAAGAATGTATTTGATGGCACAAACCAGAAACAATATTAGTAATTATAATTATGCTTAGTGGTTGTGTTATATATGAATCTTATATCAAGGGTCATATGAGTGGGGTTATCATGGAGATTTCCAGCAATATGAAATCATAAAGATGGCTGGCTAGGGTAAGGCAACTGACGTAGCGTTTCAAATGGGGGGAGGTGTGTTGGACGAGGGCTGCAGGGTTGAGCCTGTTTTTCTGGCACGGGCACAGAGATAAGCAGTGACCCCATTAGCTTTCCCTCAACTCGGCCTGCTTCAATCATCATGAGTAATTCAGCTTATAGTATGAAGCTTTGTCCTGCTCTGCAAAAGCCAATCTCCTGTCATAGCCAAAGGTTTAATTCACAGTAGCCCCATCCTTCCTCTACCTCCACTCAGATTATGGCCCAAATTTAGACCAATCAAAAAGCTAGACTTTTGAGTGACAGATGGAGCACATGTAAGATAAAGCAAGTAGGGCGGGGTCTTGTAGGATCTTATTATAGCTGTGATTTCATTTCTGTAGTTCAGTTGCGTAATTGATGTACAATTGATTCCAGGAAGTTAATCTATTCACCAAGCCTCAAAAGTCTTCAGAGAGTCACAGCAGAATGAATGAGCTGTTACCGTGAGCTAAATGCTCTCTCTACTATTGCAGGAATGTGACTTTAAGATAACATGAAATGAATAACAGTTCATGGCAATTATACTTCTTCCTCAATACATTGAATCAAGAAATAACCACTGTATACTTACATTTTAAATAAGAACTGCTAGGTCAGATGGTGAAAAAAGGAAACAAAATGGTAAGTAAAAGAGAAAAATCTGGAAAGACCACTCAAGTACACCATTGTAAGTGCGTAACTGAAGGTCTTTATGCTCGAGTTAAGAAGGTGCTGTTGTGAAACTGTCTTTGTCACTGGCACAGGAAGGGGAGGGGCTAGCAAAATTGGTTTCAATTTTGGACAGATTGGACAACTGGCTCCAAAGTCCTTGGAAAACAGAGAGAAAGCTTGTAATTTCCTTCCTCATGGTAATCACTCGAAATTAATATCCTCACCAATTATTTATCTTAAAAGAATAATCCCTCTAGATATCCAAATCATCTTGTTGATCGATTTATATCAAGACCAATTACTGATATATTTACTGATTTTATTTTAACTCGACTATACAACAAAAGTTTTAGTCACCATTTTTCCTCATACATACTCACACACTGTAATTCATTAAGCAATAGTTCATTATTTATCACTAACACTTTGTCTAGACTAAAAACAATAAAACTTAATATAAACAGTGATTCTGTCTACAGTGGATGCGACACGACGTGACCCGAGCGACAATCTTCGACAGTAAACTGATGCCTCGTTCTGTTTATGACGTACTGACACGAAGGACAAATGCTCTGCAACTGTCGCATCCAGTGTAGACAACCTTTAGCTGTTGCAGTGCGACGTGAGAAACAACGGTCGCGTCCGGTGTAGACACGATGTTAGTGAAAGTACAAAATACTTTTTGCACATCAATTGTCATTGTATTGTAAGGAACAGCTTATAAATATTAATCTCATGTTGTATTTTACAAGAAAATGATGACCAAGTTTTCATTTTGGGTCGGCTAAAGCTTCTGGTTTAGAATTTTGTTACCCTTTTTCTTTTGTTTTTCATCTTATGACACTGTTGTATGTCTTCCCTAGAAGCAAAATGATAGCTTACATTAGCATTTCCCATTTGTCTCTAACGGTGGAATACGGCATTCTTTAACCTTTAGAAATAGACTTCGTTGAGAGACTGCCGTACCCTGGCTGGTCTGAATAAATGAATCATTTAACTCGTACTGACAAATAATTCAGGCACCAACATTTTAAAAGAATGTTTAGGCTTTCTATGGCAATATGCCATCGGAATTATGTGGCCTATAACATACTTTTAAAGAAAGAAAGGAGCAGCAGTTGATTAAATAAAGTCACATTGTTAATTTAATAATGCAATTTTATGTAGAAGTACAATAGGAATCAGATGTATGTGGGGTGTGTAAAACATTAAATATCAAGTGTGTGGATGTCTGTGATCAGGACTCAAATGACATTCTATACTGTAAATGTATTGTAAGTATTTTTTTCTCTCTGTTCTTGTTCCAGCAGGATGGGATCTCAGAGAGTTTACGGATTAAAGGTATGTACAATCCCCACTTCTCTCTCTTCCCACCCTTTTTAGACACTAAATATGGACCAAAGGGTACTAGTATTTTACCATTGTGGTCTTTGAAGTACTTTGAAGTGAATATGGTTATGATTTTGTACTTTGTTATTCAGTATCTGTATTGAGAATTGAGAATTTGTTAGCATTGAGAATTTGTAAGCATTTTGAACTAGAGAGTATGTATTAATTCATGTATCCCTTAAAAAAAGCTGCATGATGCCAGTATTTGGACTGAATGCATGTTTATTTTGTGTGAAGCAGTATTGGGTACTCAATCAAGCAGCATATAGCCACATTAATTATCATGCTAGCAAACTGTCTGTGGTTTAAGGTGTAAATCATGTGTTGGCTTTTGCCCAGCAGTCATCTGTAATTAGGATGGCACAAGAGTTAGTCAGATGATGCCAAGAACCTACAGAGAGTGCTGAGATGTGAAAAATCCATCTCACTCCTCAGACTCTGTGTGAGGTGAAGTCCCACCATAAATTTTATCTCAGGTCAGCTCAAAGGTGCTTGTGTTAGCAGCTCCTTTGGCTACAGGTAATATAATCAGACTTTAATAGAGAAGCAGACTGTATTACTGCAGAAGGTCAAAGCTGAGTTGGCATTGTGATAAAAGAAAGGATCTCACTTATCTACAGCTGTTCAACCAAATGGATGCTCTCTGTTTTGTCTTCTCTGCCTTTTTAAAGTCAGTGAGCTTGTTTACATGTGCATCGATGTGCTGATAACTCCCAAAAACCAGCTTATGGAAATAACTTGTTGTCCTGGTTATATGCAAACCAATAACCCGGCAATGAAACTAATCTATGTTTACAAGACTTTATTAATAAATCAGGTTATTTTGCGGTTGTGAATGTAATCATTATTGAATCTGACTAGTATTCCACATGTTATGTCAGTTGTGATGTTAAATAAATCATTAAAAACTGAAGAGTATTCCAGTGGGAAAACTTACAGACTCATATATTGTCCTCTCAGGCAGTTACTCATGCAGAACTTTGATTGAACCACTTCTACTTCGGCTGCTTGAGATGAGAACGCATTTTTATAATAACTTGGGTCAGGAAAGAGTCAGAGTTTGCAATATATTTCCTTGAAATACTCTGAATGCGCTTAAAGGCACACTATACAAGATTTGTACCTTCGATATAACAGCTTCAAAACCATTTCGATGGTAAACGAACTTGTAGTAGGGCGAATCATCCCGATAGCAAAGCAAGGGGGGACGCAGCTGGCAAAACCAGCAATGCAAGTTTGAGAGGTGGCGCCCCGACAAATCTTGTGAGAATCACGACTTGCTTTACGGCACAACGTCACATACATCAACAACATAAAAAGCAGCCTCTATGGAAGACACTAGCACGCATTTCAGACGTGAATCACGGCAGAGTCGACGAAGAAAGCGCGGTCGGAAGAGTGCAGAGACGGCAGAGACGGCACTCTAGGGGTCACTGTTTGAGAAAAACGGAAACTGCATAGTGTGCCTTTAAAGGGTTAGTTCACCCAAAAGTGAAAATTATGTCATAATTTACTCACCCTCATGTCGTTTCACACCTGTAATGCTTTCGTTCATCTTCAGAACACAAATGAAGGTGTTTTTAATGAAATCTGAGCATTTTCTGTCCCTCCATTGACAGATTACGCAACTACAACTTTAAAGCATCAAAAAGTTAATTAAAACTAATCAATATGAATTGAGCGGTTTAGTCCAAATTAACAGATTTAATTTAGGCTTTTATTCACATAGAGCACTCATCAATGCACACATCAGTTGTGGTAAACAGAAGCTCAAGCATACTTGCTTGATTTGGGATAACTAAGGTTCGATCTCGTGTGTTACGCAGCACGTTTGAGCTTCCACAAGAACCATTTTTGTTATTTCATGTCAAGCAGGTTCGGTTGAGCTTCTGTTTATGTCCGCTGAGGAATAATAAAAGCTTAAATTTTCATATTTTTGTGTGAACTAACCCTTTCAATCCGCATGTAAGGATGCTTTTCTCTCACATATCAAACAAGCGCAGTTCAATAAGCTGAAAGAATGCAGGTTAATGCGTTTAAATACTAGGAGAATGTATGGGGCAAAAATCTAGCTTTGTTGATCGGTTTATGCTTAAGCCATTTATGACCTTACTCCGATAAGGAGGTAAGCAGGTTAATGCGTTTACATGACCACATGCATTTTGGCTTATTAAGCATAATCAGGTTAAGAATGTGCATAATAAACATACTCAGTGTGAAATCAACATTGACCCTATGTACTTTTTTTCATTCATGTTCCTTGTTGTGAACGGTTAATCTCTGCTTGTTATTAAAATGTTCTTCATAAATTTGAATTTAAATTGAAGAAGTTACTCGTCCTCTAAAATAACTTATGTTTTTATTTTATCACACAAAACCTATTGGATAATGTTGGCCAACAACCTAATGGCTAATTATTAGTCATTGTTTTAGCAAACTCACATTAAGTCCATCCAATCAGTTTTAATTGGAGAAAATCAAGCCCCGCCCCTATTTTTCTAAATATTTTCCCCCTCTTTGAAGATAATACTTAGTGCATATATTTTGGACACATTCGAAAATCTTCATTAGCCTAACAAAAACGGATTCTCATAATCCTAACAAATGCGTGAAATAGTTTTTTTTCTTCTTCAGAAAACCAATGTGGAAACGCTCAGACGGCTTGTCCTCCTCTCCACTTAAGATTCTGTCAGAAAATAATTTTTGAGGGGCCGTTTCAATTATTTATTAATCATTTTAATTATTCAGTCTAATTACTCCATGTTTAAGTGGATTAAATTCTGACTTAGGTATATTAACTTAATGGAGGTTTTGGAAGATTCCTCCTGTGACTGTGTGAAAGTCTTTTGATGAAGTTGATTTATTTCTTTTGATGAAGCTCATCTATTGAATAATTATTTCAACTTTTGAAGTACATTAAGCTTTAGTGGTGAATACATTCACTACAGTCAAGACAAACTGCTTTTGGCTTAATTTGTGACATGGCAAATGTTGCCTGCTTTGTGAATTCAAAGTGCAGAATACAAAATATAGCTGGAAATAATATGAAGCCAAATGAAATTGGCTGTCAGAATTTGGAAAAGAGAAAAACTAAGAAAGCCTGCACAAGCGCATAGCAGAATGCCCTGTAAATGGAATCTTAAATGAAGTGGTTGGCATATCCAGCTGAACTCAAAATATCTCACTACTGAGGTTGAAATTACATCTTTTTGGGCTGAAGAGTAGCTTTTTTAAATAGTATGAAAATTGGAGGTAGTGTATTTGGACCACCAGCCACTCGACACTATTACTCATACCCAGCTCTCATAGCATGCAGGCAAGTTCTTTACTTCTCACACAAAACTTTCAAAGACAAAAGCTTTCTTTCTTTTTTTTTTTTTTTTTTTTTTTCAAATACAAACATGACAGGGTGTGCCAATAAAGCTCTTAGCATGTTCATAGCACAAAAGCAGGCCTGGTCCCCTGATCCTAGATTTCAATATATTGTATCAACTTTATCATTACGATACGATTAAATAATTGGCCTGCAGTCAATTAAACATTTTGAAATGCTAAACGCTTTAGCTCTAAATTGTATGTTAATCCTGAAATCTCTTTAGCTTCTTCGGGATTCCTTTTCACTTTTTGAAAAGGAACATTACATTGGTGTCTGGTGAGAATGGTGCTAGACTTACTATCGGGCTGCAGTAGTTTTACTTGACTAAATCTCTTATGGGCAACTTCCCACCATTCATCAGCTACTGAACATCCCATGTGTACTTGTTCATGTACGATCACTTAATGTAACTGAATTCTATTTATGCAGATTTTTGCTAAATGCTGTATTATTTTGCATGCCTGAAGAGGAGAGGAAGATGATTTTTTTGTAATTGGATGCTTGAAAGGGCCCGATACTGAGCTCATGTCGTAAAAATGCTCCGATACCAACAACTGATACCAGGCAGCGTTTGTACACTTGTGTCCAGATAAAGAAACACTGACAACAGAGAGTACAATGGGGATAAAAAAAGATGGCTATCTTTGAAGTAAATGTATCTTATTAGTGGAATATTAAATGAAATATAGGAACACCTATGGCTGTGGTGCGCGAGCTGATAAGAGAAAAATGTGCAGTGGATTGAGCGTGCAGCAGCACAGATGCGCGAGCTGATCGAGCGCATCACTTTTTCACAGACGTCAGTGGAAAGTTTGTAGTCGATGTCAATTGCAAAGAAAGTAACACGAGGCATGTAGCTTATTATTAACGTTAACTGACGAGAGAGAGAGAGAAAGAGAGAGAGAGAGAAAGAGAGAGAGCGCACTTCTGTTGAATGCTCTTGATTGCTGATTGTTCACTCAGCACGTGTTATTTGGATTTAAACTAAATTGTATATGTAAGTAAAACATGTTACCTGATTTATGTAGAACGAGTGGTTCCCTACATTATTACTTACAGGATGTTTGCAGGCCAAGAAGTGTCACATAAAAAGAAGTTCCAACACAAACATCCAAAGCGCGCGCCCCGACAACTAACGTATCAGACTGCGCGCAAATACTGAATTGAATTGTCTTTTACGTCTTGCGCTTGAACGGACGAATTCACACAAAATTATGTAAAAACGTCTGTCTTGGCAAGTATCCTAGTTAACAAAGTCGGTTAGCCTATATCTCAAGTGAACGTAGACAGTATTCAAATGGTGTACGTGCGTTCAGTCTTAAAAGGGGCCGCAATCTAATAAACCTGCTGCTGTGTTTTAATGTTCAAACACTGTTTAATGTTCAGTCAAACTAAATAACTAAATAAATAAAAAGATCCATCTATACTTAATTTATACAGTAATGAATATGCAGTGTTTTTTTCACATTTGATTGATTACTGTAGTTTTTGTTTTATTTAGGCTATTTATTTATAAATTAAAATGGGGCCAAAATTTGCCCCATTACTTCCATTGTAAGTGCCTGACTGTAATCTCGATTTTTGCTTCTACTTCTTTCTTTTTTTTAAAGATGAATCTAAATTATTTTGTGAGCTAATCAACACAATATCACAGATTAAGCTTAAAACTGGAGTATTCCTATAAGAGCAGGCCACAGCGGCCAGTGTGGTAAAAGTCTGAGCACTATTATTTCTCAAATTGGTATTTGACCATTAAGACCTTTAATTTAATTCCAGAATAAGTGTTCAACTCAGTAGGAAAAGTTAATATTGAATTTCATGAATATTCATTAGCGGGAAAAAGCCAATGAAGCATGAGGGTGTCTAATTTCAACAAAGGGATTTGCACATGGAAGGTAATGAATCTCAAAAGACTCATATGGGAGATGAACGCTTCTGTTGTTGCTCTTAACAGATGTTGTCTCAGCGACATTGCCAGAAAATCCAGACACCTCTTGCTGAGAGTGTTTTTAAAAGCCCCACTTTAGCGGTTCTTATAGCCCATCTACATATAATGCTAATAAATTATTCAAAGGGATAGTTCTTCCAAAAATTAAAACTGTCATGATTCACTCAACCTCAAGTTTTTACAAATCTGTATGAGTTTCTTTGTTCTGTTAAACACAAAATAATATATTTTGAAGAATGTTGGTAACCAGACAATTGACGGTAGCCATTGACTTCCATTGTAGAATTAAAAATACTATGGAAGTCAATGGCTACCGTCAGCTGTCTGGTTACCAACATTCTTCAAAATATCTTCTTTTGTGTTCAACAGAACAAAGAAACTCATACAGATTTGATGACAAAACTATCCTTTTAATGCAAATTTAGTATTCATCTAAAAGCACAAGTAATCACTTCACAAAGTACAAATAAGACTATTTCATACTATTCTTTTATTTCTCCTCCAAATGTGGAGTTTAGTTGGCGCCAAGAAAAATGTATCTCAGTTTTTCTATTGTTGCAGTTCTGGTGCATCTGGCCGGGACTGAATCTTGCCAACTCAGTAAAGTAAACTGCAGTGGTGGCATACTATAGAAATAGACAACTAAATGAATGGTAGACTATATGAATAAACAAGACAGTGATATTTGCTCATTTAGACATCTAAGAAATCTAAACTTTTTTCCGTAGTAATGGATGCCTGCTGCTCTTTCTATCTCTCTGTCACTCCTTTACTCACTTTGTTTTTTACCCCTTTTTCAAGTGGCTGTTTTGGAAGTTGTTTAAAAAGCCACTTGGACTCTTTTCGAAAACCTAGTGAGCTGTCCGTGCCTACATTGGCAGCTGTCTTCTAAGGCGGCATTCTAACTGAAATGGAACCTCATAAGTGACTAATTTGGAACGTTCTGCATTTGCAGCAACTCAGCATGCTATACAAATAGCACATAAAATGCACAAAAGACTATTGATTTCAACAGAATTTGATGTGGGAATGTTATTAAAAAAAACAAAAAAACAACAACGTGGCACAACATCCTAAATATTAGGTTAAATAGTTCATTTTTTAATTAGATGAAATGTATTTATCAGTGCTTTTCAGCATTATTTAATTAATATTTCAGTGCACTATGGGAGAGCGTCTATTACCCTACATAGGTAACTCACTAGATTTTACATTTTTGTGCGTGTCACGGATCCGTGTTATGTGACCGTATGCTTCCGTGTTATGTGACAATACCTTTTGTAGTTTTTCATGTTGATTTCCCTTTCATTGTCTCCTCCAGGTGTCTTCTTACCTCATTATCTTAAGCTTGTAATGGTGTTGTTTGCTTCCACTTGTCTTGTCCCTAGTCCCTTGTTCGTTTTGTTTTGCTTTGACTTTTGTTTCTTACATTAAAACCACTGCAGTTAGATCCACATCTCTGCCTGCCTTCTCTCGCTCCGCTCATTACAATTGATTTATTTTAATACAATTTGTATTATTATTATTTATTTATTTACATTTTTTTACTCAGATTTTCTTTTCCACAGACCCCCTTGTTCTACAAGAAACTCTTGAAAAACCCTGAAAGAGTATAGATGATGCATACAGTGATAGTCGGTGGAATTGCTCAATGGCATAGAAATGGTTTAATGCTATATGAATTAGCAGGGTGAGGTTTCTGCGGGGTGTACAATTACTGAAGCATGGTGGTGCCTCATAAATAGTGTAACTCAGTGGGACTTAATGACTGCTGCATTTTAATGGGGTTTAACTCCACTCGCTGTACAGATCTTAACACTTTACAGATTCCACCTCTGAGCTTGGATTGATCTTGTAACCATTGACTTTGCCACAGTGTTGCTTTCTATTGAACACCATATCTACTGCTTTATGGGAACCAGTCTATAATGGCACCTGGCTTGTCATTAGCTGTAGGATGCCTTTATACTCTTATAGTCAGTTTGTAATTTCTTAAAGTTCAGGCAAAAGTCAATTGGACTAAATTTGCATTCAAACAGTCATTGTGTCTGCATGGTTGTTGTTTTTTCATAGAAGATCTTTTGAGACTGATTGAAGATAAACAATGTTGCCATCTAATGGTCGTTCATTTTCTTTTTCATTGATGATCTAAACATTAATAAGGAAGATAACGGTAGAATAAATGGTTGTCTTCAACCTTAAAGAGGGAAACAAATTGTCCTTGATCCTTTGAAGTCTTATACAGTGTACTATGAAAGCTTTCTGTAACCTTCAGAACTTAAAGCATCATCCCCAGTTAATAAAGACAATTCATTGAAACTAAGCTATATATTTGGTAATATATTGTTTATAATTTATATACATTTATAAATGTATTATATAATATATAAGTATATTTATAATGATAATGTATTTATTATAAGGTAAATGTATTTATTATAAGGTATATTATTATTTATAAGGTGTGTAGAATATGCAATCTCTCATTAGATATAAGGACAACATTCCTGCAATTCAAATTCACAGAAACATTCCCATTATTGACTGAGTTTGGCTCAATCTCAGAGCTAAAAGGATGAAAAAGAAATGAAAATTCAGCATTTGTTCCCTTTGAGAAGTGTATTCTCTTTGAGGCACAGTAAGTTGCTTGCGTTGGGTAAATGTGATTAAAGGCCTCTATGAGGAAACATTATTGAATTCTTCATTTCTATATGAAAAGCTCTCTGTTCAATCACTGTAATATACCAGCATTACGATGTATGAGAGAACATCTTTACATCTTGAGATATCAAATAAGCTTGACTTAAAATTAAATTACTATAATAGTACTTGTGAACTGAAATTTAGGGGTCAGAGTTTAAGGGTCAAACTTTGTTTGAAGCGCTTCATCATAGAGTGATATTTGTGTTTATTAATAATTCAAATGCGCTAATTACAGTGCATGCAGTGGCAATGTTTATTGTCCTTCTAAGGCATCTCGTTGCAGTTTGTTATTGTGTTCCGTAGCTGCTCTCGTTCCTTTCGACAGATTTATTAGAGCTGATCAGTGTCAGGTAATAAAGGAAAATAAAATAATAAATGAGAAATAATGCCACAACTGATTCAAAGTGACGTGCCTCGGAGGAAGCAGATCGCAGATCATTACGCCTGAGATGCTGCGCCGTCTCACTTTAATTTAGCCAGTGCTGAGACGTGAATCGTTGTGCATAGTGATTGTACTGAAGCATGTTTAATGAATGAAAACCGGGAGCACATCAAACTTAGTGTTTTTCCACCTTTTCCATAGCGAAGCGGTCTATAAATACGGCTCCTCTCAGCCAGGTGCTTTAATACAACCCCCAGAGTGATGAGAACCCATCGTTTTGTGATATCTCAGTCTGCACTCCGGCAACGACTCCGGGAGAGATTTGGTTTGTTTAAAAGAATCGCAGAGTAGTTGGTAAAGAGAGAGCAGATGGAGGAGTAATGGCAGGCAGGTGAGCGCAGCGTGTTTCTGTGTTGTCTTTCATGAGGAGTTTGAAGTGTTGTTTGAAGGCTGTTTATCCGGATGTTTCCTCTGTTTTGGAGGTGCAGAGTCCACAGAGGCTTCTTAAAGGGCTGCAGCGAGCCGAGCTGAAAGCTGCCGAGTGTTGTTTACTACATTACCCAGAGTCCCTAAGGACCGGCTTCTGTGCTGGAAAACATCAGATGGTCTGGGACTCGCACCTTTGGTGGTGACAAGAGAATGAAACGATCACGCTGTGTTAAGAGGAAAGAGACAAAACCCATGTGTTTAAACAAAGGCTCTGAAAGTTTGACGTGTCACCGCTCATTCAAGCGCTGCTGTGTCAGTGTTTAGTTGAAAGCCTTTACGCAGACTTTGAAAACACTTTAATGCCAAATTCACTGAGAGCAACTAAAGTGAGGTTTTTTTTCTTTTTTAATGACCTAAATCATTCATCTTAATGTGTAGGATGTTTTCAGGCTATGTTTTTTTATATATATATTTAAACAAAAGTAAAAGTAATAAAAAGTGGCCAGTGGCTATATCCAAATTCATTATTGTTTGAGCATGTGCATAAAAGAAAGTGCAATTTTATTTTCGAAGAACAAAGATAAAACACAGCTCTGATAACAGTATATATTGTATAGTCAGGGATATTCATTGTACTTACTGTATTACTAACAGACTCAAGGCTCTTATATTTGAACACATATAAAACATTTTTCCGAAGATTCGATTCAGTCAATCTTGTAGTAGCCCTGGAAATTAAAGAAAACATTAAGAAATGAAGAAATAATTAAGAAAACATTGCCTCACTTCAGACAAATGTTGTGCATCTAACTCCAAGTTGTGTAGCATTGTGTGTAGAAAGTTATTCTTGCTGTCTTTTTATCAGTCTGATTCCAGAGGTATTTTTTACAATTCTTTTTCCTTCATAAGAGAACTCCATAGGGATTTCAAATTTTGTCACAAACCAAAATATGCCACAAACACACACACACACACACACACACACACACACACACACACACACACACACACACACATTGGTACTATCAGTATCAGTATGAGGACATTCCATTGACGTAATGGTTTTTATACTGAGCTAATGCCATTGTCTAGCCCTAACCCTAAACATACCCATCACAGAAAACTTTCTATGTTTTTACATTTTCAAAAAACATAATTTAGTATGATTTATAATATTTTCCTCTGGGGTTCCCCATAAGGTCAAAAATTACTAGTATTACTATCTTTGTGGGGACATTTGGTTTACATTTTTATTGTTATGTAATGTCACACACACTCACACATATACAGAATAGTAGCATTGATTAATAACCTCGGAGCTCATGGTAGGTCTGCCTTGAAATGATTATACAGAATGGTTAAAAGTCAGTTTCTCTTTGGAGAAAAAGATTTTTTTCTTCTGAAACCAGACACTGCTCAATTTATCATCACAAATGGCTTTGTGCAGACGGATATCAATTACAATAGCTAAGATATGACAAGCATTCACGACTCTTCTCCACTGTGTTGCTCTTTCGCACAGCTATTAGAAAATATTCACAAATACAGAGTGACTGATGCGCTCGTCCTTTATTTTGTCTGGCAGTCTTCGGGTGTACATCTGTATGAATAGATATTACTGTATCTGTCTCTGAAGCGCTGTGCTGTGCTCTTATTAGTTATCATGCATGTCATGGAACTGCTATAATCAGCACCTAAGGGCTGACACTAGGTTCAGAGACCAGCCGGGAGAGCGGAGCTCAGTTATTGCTCAGTCATGGCTTTGCTGTCGGTGTCAGGTAGAGGAATCGTTCCCCGGTGAAGACCGCTGCATTGCTTTGACCTCTTCAGGTCATCGGAATTTGTCTTCTGTTTCTGCTGCTGTCAACTTTTTGTTGGCTCACTTTTTTGATTACTACTTCTTTTGTACTGTTACATCAGTGCAGACATTGATCATTTTTCCATTATTATATGGCACTCTGTTTAGGATTCTCGCGATGGCTTTTACTGGGATGAAAAGTCCATGTTTGATGGTGGGCAGATGAAAGCCGGACACCACACCTTCACCCAAACCCTTCATCAGAATCAAGCGTTACTTCTCTCGCTCTCAGACTCTCTCTTTTCTCTTTGAAAAGCTGACTCATCAATAACAAATCGTTGCGACTGAATTAGTCATTTGTCTTTGATGTCACCGTGGTCACGGCGAGGCACTGTGTGCATACCAATCAGACACTATCTTGGCTTCTGTCCACCCTGCTGGCAAAAGCCAATTTTCTCTTTTTACTACAACAACCTGCTGGGAGAAGGTCGTAATTATGTGGTACTTGATGAAAGAAGTCATAATTTATTTACACACATCTAAAAGGTCTCTAACTCTCTAAAGGACAGTGTGACTAAAAGCTATTTACTTAGTTTTCTGTGATGTATTGAACATGATTGTTGTGAATTTTGCTATAGAGTTTTGCATTGGGAATTGCACCCTTTACCAGCAAACGTTCATGAATTTATCGCTGTCATCAAGTTTCTTAATAAATACACATTCATTTTCTTACTGTGCAGTTAATGCAACCAAAATATTTTTGTTTATATTTTCATTTAATTAGATGTAATGTAATTAGATGTAATGATATATATATATATATATATATATATATATATATATATATATATATATAATATTGATACTATATATTGATTGACTGAAAAAATATATATACAATACAATCAAAAGAAAATTTCAAAAGAATTTCAAACAAACAATAGTCCTTCTTTCATTTTTTTTTTTTCATTTTTTTTTTTCTTCTGCAGGAGGGGTGGAGCTCATATCTCTGTAATTGATAATTAGTGGAAGCGTGCTAGAGTTCAGGCTATGCTATGTTTTATTACAGTCATACATATTTTCTGCCAGCATTGTCAAAACCACTAATACAAAGCTACTGTGGCAAAACAAAACAATCGTGAGATTGTTCATAACTTCTCTAGCTCAACTCTTTTTACGGTGCTTTATTTTATAAAGTTTGTGTTTTAAAATACAGTAAGTTCATTGCTTAGTTGGATGTGGGATGAAACACATATTTAAACTTTGATTCCATGATATGAAAAAGAAAACAATGACATCTAATGAAGTAAAGTGAATGAACATGGCATGTTTCTTCGTGTAACATTACAAATTAACATGATTTCCCCTGTATTTGCCGTGTCTTTGCAGGGTTCCTTGGTCAGAATGGCTTTCCTGGGCCCTGTGAACATAAGTACTGTGGTTTGGGGAAGCACTGTGTGGTTGACCGAGAAACAGGTGAAGGAGAATGTCAGTGTCTGGATCGCTGCAAACCACATTACAAACCTGTGTGTGGATCTGACGGCAAACTCTACCAGAACCACTGTGAGCTTCACAAAGCTTCCTGTATGGCCCATCAGAGAATAACCATCATGCACAGCGAGGAATGCTTCTACAAAGGTATAGAACCAATATGATTTGTTACGGTATATTGTCCATCATTGTCCAGCTGCAGCTGGATAAGTACTTTTTATGGTAACTGCACTTTTTTATATATATAAATTAATACTTTTACTCAGCAAGGATGCATTAAATTGATCAAGATTGTAAAGACATTTATAATGTTACCAAAAAAAATCTGTTCTCAAATAAATTCTCTCCTGTTGAACTTTTTATTCATTAGAGAATCCTGAAAAAATATTTCCACGAAAATATTAAGCAGTTTAATAAACTGTTTTCAACATTCACATTGATTTCATGTGACACTGAAGACTTGAGTTATGATGCTGAAAATTCAGCTTTGCCATCACAGGAATACATTACATTTTAAAATATATTCAAATGTTATGACAAGTTATTTTAAATTGTAATAATAATACTGTCTTTACTGTATTTTTTGATAAAAATAAATGCAGTCTTGGTAAGCATAAGAGACTTTTTTACAAAATCATGAAAAAATGATGTTTTAGTATTGAAGTGTTAGTGCTTTATTTGCGTGCAGCAATCATCTTTAATTGTTTTGTAACTTCTGAAAATGATGTGGAGTTATAAGAACAGCACATCCTGATGTGTGCAGCGAGGCAAAGGACATGTATTTGAGACATTTGATTCCAAGAAAGAGAGAGGCTGGTTTGGTTTGCATAATCACGATTCTCTGAAATTATGTCCAGCTCTAATGGACTAGTAATGACCACTAATGAATGAAACGTCCATATTGTTGTGCTTGTAAAATCTGATTTAGAATTAGGAACTTAACTTTCTTAAACCAGGATTCATTTTGAAAACAGTACAAATATCAGTTGTTACCCATTTGGATGATCATTGCTGTTCTGCTGGCTAATTTATTTATTTAAGTTTAATTTCTGGTTAAGAACCAAATTTATTGAGACAGCTTTACACTTTTGAAGATGACTTTAGTTTATATGAACATATTAAATGTGTCTGTTGAAGTAATGGACCTTCATTATTGTTCCAAACAAGTTGGTATATGAAAGATTTCAAAACAATGCTGAAATTGTACGTTCCCATAGCACAGTATATCATCTCTTTTTTTGTTGGGTTTTGTCAAGTGCACTAAGTGCAATACACCACCCTAACTACTTCATAAATGTGCAGGAAAATTCTTCAAACTCTTCATCTCTCCACTTCCACATTCTGACCAAGAAATCAAACCTCTAAACGCCCTCTCAAATCAAATCTCAGTCAAAGTATTTGGCCATCAGACGATGATATTGACATGCTTGGGCCAATCAGTGTAAGTTTGGGGAGCCAGAGAGATGAAAGGTTAGTGTAAAATAGATGATTGTCCTGCAAACATAATGTCGGATTGCAAAATTGCCCTCTAAAGATTTTTTTTTTTTTTTTTTTTTTTTTTTTTGTGCATTTACGTAACACGCCATTGCAGGATATTTGTCTAATTCGTTTTTTTTTTTTTTTTTTTTTTTACTGTCTATAATGTATGTGGTTTTAGAAAATGGTTGGTTTGTTCTCCTCAGTTGAAAATTTTAAATATTAAACTGTAGAAATTTGATAACTAGAGAGATGATTGGATTGGATAATTAAGCGTTCTAATTATCAGTATTGTATCAAATAGGCCCTAATGGTTTCCACAATGGCAGGTGCACTCACAGCATAATTTTTGTGCTTATTTTCAGGAGTTTTAAGAGCTTTGGAGGAAAATGTTTATGTTCTAAAAAGAAAAAGAGACAAAGTAGGCTGATGAACTTTGAAGGGAGGCTTTGATTCTGTGGGTGGAAGATGCTTGACTGCACTATCCCCTCCTGCTTTTTTCTTTATCTCTCTTTATTTCTCTCTCTCTCCCTTCAAATGAAAACAAGAGTAGAGCGTTCAGAATTAAATCAGATTCTAATGTGTATATATATTAAATCAAATAATATTGCAAATTAATTTTATATGTATACACATTTAATTTAATATATTAGAGCTGCACGATTCTGGATAAATTGAGAACTATATATATATATATATATATATATATATATATATATATATATATATATATTCCAAATGGGAAAGAAAAATACACATCATGCAAGATATATTCTCTGAAATCAAGTCTTGTTTCTCAGGTAAATGTATTTCGCTTACGGATATTTAGATGTTTTTTTGTTTGTTTACTAGAAAAGAGTAAATGCATTGGATTTGATTGGACTACAGATACATAATGTAAACATGTATAGATCAGTGAATGCAGAAGCATTTGTACCTTTTCATAATTAAGTAGACTGATTATTGTAAATACAAAAATAGTGCTTGTCTTCTTTATGTGTATAGAAATCAGTCATCTCTTCGCTATTTGCACTCAGCAGTGCCCAATTAAGTGCCAGAGTCTGCATACTATTCTTCTCTAATGCTTCATTTATACTCCATGTTTCCTTCGCTGTGCCACTCCAATATTTTTTCCTGTCTCTCAGGGCTTTTGATTGTCTGGCTAGGCGGTGTTTACAAATACTGATATTGTCAGAGCCTAGTGATTTGGGGCCTGTGCATACGCCAGAGCAAATTAACCAAAAACAGCAGGATGAAAGCTTCACGGAACATCAAGAGACTGCTGATTCTTCCCAAACTATGTGCTGACCAGGGCAAAGATTAGAAGTAGCAGGGTAGATGCCATAATGCTAAGTAATAAAACATCACAGAACATATGCTGTAGGCTACAGAACTTCCATTTCCCAGTGGGAAGGCGGTGAAGGAGTTCTCTCTAGCCATTTTGTGTGCCTGTTGGGCTGTATGGTTTGGCATGAGGCGGTGGGTTTGGATAACGATGGGATGCAAGCTGTTGGGTTGGCAAAGCAAAATGTAAATGCTTTTCTAATTGCTAGCATACATCCGAGCCCAGCAGTACATCTCGTGCAATTACAAAGAATTACTTTCATAGGAAACTCTTTTGTTCAGTGCCGTACAGGACATCCACCGGTGACAAGGGCCCTGACCCATCACAACATTACATTTGTTAATAAATTATTTTTCAAAGTTGTAAATAAAAATTCAATTTCAGGTTTTCTATTTCAGTATTTCATGTTTAATTGAATGTGTTACTGGTAGTTTCTTTGTAATTAATTGTGAAATTTACCCATCAATCCATCAACCCATCAATCCATTAATCCATTAATCCATCCATCCATCAATCAATCCATTCACCCATTCATACATCCATACATCCATCCACCCACACCAGTTATTTCCCCACCAGATTGACGCTTGAAATGACTAAATGACAGGAATCTACAAAGATGAACAGAAAATCAGAACTGAAAAGTATAAAGCCGTGTCAGATAGTTTTAAGTTGGACCCCCAAGATGTACCCGCTACTCCTGTTTATTACATCAAAAATATTATGCGTCAAAGTTTTAAACTTTTCAATGTATTTATTTAATCATCAGACGTCTCAAAAGACAGCTTTACTGTCAGTCGGAGCGGGGGAAAAAGTTTCATTTCTTGCCGCGTTGACTGTTAGGGAAAAATATCCCCCCATTAAGCTTTCCTCTGTCTGTTAAGCTTCAATTATGTCCCTTATTCCTGTGACTCACCCGCCACATGACTATTTGCACTGGGGAAATTAAATGGCTCTTTCAGAATTCTTCAGTTTGCTCCACACACTGTGTAAGTTTGAGTTGTTTTGAAGATGATATATTCATCTCATTCTTTTCTCCCCATTACTTCAATTTCTTTTATGAGAATGAAGAGTTAATGATGCTTGTGGTCTGTCTGATGGAACTCCATTCAGCCTTCAGTCAGTCTTTCGCATGTCTTGTGTTTTTAAAAATGACAGCATACAGGTTTAAAACAATATGAGGAAAAGAATAACTGAATCTTCCTCTTTATGGTTTATTATTACATTTAACATTAGTGTTCCTACAAGATATATATATATATATATTAAAAAATGCTTCCAGAACAAGAAGAAAAAAAAGCTGTTGAGTTAGTTAGTCTGTAATGACCCAAAAGAGGTGCGACAGTGCCTCAACTTCAAACAGCATCTAAATAAGTATGGCATGAGTGTATTTAAAACAAAACAAGCAAAACATTTCTGAAAATACTTATTTGGGAGAATTAATGAAGGTGTCTGTTTTTAAAGTCGGTGTGAACACATCAGGGAACAGGGAAGGCACATGTATCAACAGTGCATCTCATTAGAGTAAATCAAGTTTCCCTTTCTGTTCCTCATGGCCTTAGTGTTTTTTTTTTTTTTTTTCTTTTCTTCTTCTTCTTCTAATTCTAAGTTTATCCCTTTAAGCCACGTCTCAGGCTCCAACAGGTATGCGGTCCCTAATAGGCTCATTAGCAGTCTGGGCTGCAGTAGGAGGGATGTCCAGGGTGGGTCTCTCTCAGAGGACACCACAGCTGTCCCCCGGGGAGAGAGAGAGAGCTTTAATTAGATGTCACACTGCAGACTCTCTCAATACTCTCTGGTACAGGCTGACACTCGAAACAACTGACAAGTCTGCTCAGGTGCATCAAGCCATGTGTGAATGCAAATATGTCAATTCTGTGATAATGTAGCTGGGTAAACAGGTTTTATTTTGCAATAAATAATGTTAAAGGGTCAATTATATAAATAGGGGTCAAAAAATAAAGGAATGGAAAAATATTTTAATACATTTGAGTGAACATCATCTCCGTCATGTTTCTAAAAACATGTTAAATATATTTGTAAAAAGTATTATTATTTTTATTACTAATAATTCATGACTATCATTTTAGGAAGTCATCATCACATGCTCATCTAACAGTTGTATTCAAGTCACTGTATGTGTGCACTGAATTTGTATTGTATTTTTGAAGAAATGAATAGACAAAAAAGTGACCAAATGTGCTTCATCTTACTGACTGAATAAAATGTTTTAGATTTTACACTACCGTTCAAAAGTTTTGGTTCTGTACGATTTTCAAAAGTTTTTGAATAATTTTTTGTATGTTTTCTAATGTATTATATTTTCAATATTTGTCCAATATTTATTTGCCCTTGGGGAAGTTCTGGGATCAAATGTGGTCCACGTTGTACCATCCCAAACTTTACAGCTTCCAATTTCAAGAAAACAGAACTTCTGTCAATAAAGTTCAAGACTGATGTCTACTGTCAAGAGAATTGACATCCTTTAGGAAAGTAGACGTCTGTGCTATAAGATCCACTTTACACAGAGCCAGACTATTGCAAGAATCCAGGCATTTTATGATGTAAACACAACCTTACACCACTTTGACCTAAGTGTTTATTTTCTGGAAAAGAGAACTGTTTTCAACAATCAAGATTTTAGGGAAAAAATAGCATATCTAAGATGCACTGTAAGCTGTACTCAGATTTAAATTGCTCTGTAATTCTAGTGAAGCAGGGGAGGTAAAGATGAGGTCATGCATGGCGACGCTCCAGGAGGCGTGATTAAACGTTTCAACCCGCCCCCGCGGGATTATCTGATCATCCGCATGCAGCGTGCGCAGG
The DNA here is from genome assembly GCF_965113295.1 of Leuciscus leuciscus. NCBI lineage: Eukaryota > Metazoa > Chordata > Actinopteri > Cypriniformes > Leuciscidae > Leuciscus > Leuciscus leuciscus. Next base: position 11,840,446 of record NC_138732.1, read on the forward strand.
ATTAGAGCAGCATCACAATCACATCTGCACCGAAAACTGAGACACGGGAACCTTATTAAGACCCTGAAATCATGAATGTAGACACGCAAGCACAAGGTTTGATGCTTTGTTTGGTGCAGCTTGATGAAGATGGTATTTTTTTCATTCTGTAAGCTATTTAGTGAGAATATAATTAGAAAGTCAGCTAGAGTCAAAGGACAGTTTTTGGTTTTTCAGGCTTGTTGGGGAAATTGACAATCTATAAATAAAGAAATAGAAAATCTCACCAACCCCAAACTTTAAAATGGTAGTGTAAAATATACAACTATAATTATGCTTATATTTATATACAAAATGTACAATTTATTGAAGATCAAATGTTTTGCGATCAATGATATAAAACACTTTATTTTTTTATTTGTTTATCTAACTATTAATTTATTCAAAAAGACATTCAATGAAATTCAATGCATATGTGACTTGAATACAACTCTTTTATGAACAGGTGCTCAATTTATTTATTTAAGGTTGTAGTGTGATTTCCTAAAACATGATATTTCTGAATTAATAATTCATGATATTTGTAAAAAAAAAAAAAAAAAAAAAAAAATTTGCACTTTTTACACAAATATAATTGCAACTTTTTTGGAAATATGATTAAGATAAAGTTCACTCATATGTAAAAATAAAAATAAAAAGTTTCTCATTTTCTTTATTTTGTCTCTATTTCACCTTATTTCACAATTTCGTTTGTTATTGACCCTTTTATATAATTTCTATTCATTTCTATTTAAAACCATGAATGCAGACACACAAGCACAGGGTGTAATGGTTTGTTTGCTGCAGCTCGATAAGGGTGTTTGGTTTATACAGTATATATATACAGTAAGCTATTTAGTGAGGGTATAATAATGGATTAAATGTGAGCTCACGTGATAGGAATTTCTAGGATTTCCTGTAATTATAAATCTCATCATCAGCTCAAGCTATTAATGATAATGCTGAATGTCATCTGCTTTTTGAAGTGCTATCTTCACATCTGATTCTGGAGGCTTCAAAGTCCTCATGCTTCCCTTTTAATAATAAAGGCAGGTGTAGTCAACAGGTGTAGTAGCCACTTTTAGGCATGAGAAAGTCTGGACTCCTTGATGTGCCCCTTATGATGAAACATGTAGGAAAATGAGGAAAAGTCTTGGTCTATTAATTTTTTTTGTGTGTGATTTATTTAATAAGACAAAAGGAGTGGAAAAAAGATGGATGGCATAGTTATTGGAGACATAACATTCAAGATAATTGACTCATTGTCTTGATGGAGAAGCTCTGTCCCAATTTAGATCTCCTAATTTAGTTAGCCGCCCAAGGAATATGATATTATTTCGTCAGGGACATACTTTGGTCTACGGTTAGATGGATGGGACATCTCACCTCTCTTATTGCGCTGGAATGAAGATGAATTCTGTGCATTTAGCCATGGTGATGTTTGGTTGAATTGGACTGCTTAAAGGAAAAAAAGTCAATGGCCCATTTTGTGTTGAATTGCTGTCATATGGGGAATTGAGGTTCGGAATTGTCTCATGGATCTTTTCGTCTAGAACCCGACGGCTGCTGTCATCAATCTTAGCAAAGCAGCGAAATAAGCTTGGGGAGGACAATTGCTTCTGCCTAGCTAGAATGTTGTAACACCCTGCTAGCTTATCAGTGGAAAAGATGAATGTTCTGAGTGTTACACGTTACTGTCAGAGGATGAAACCTCTGGAGATTTGTTGGGGGATTATTGTGAGCTTGGCTTGTTAAGATGTCTTTTATTCTATAATAATCTCACTTTTGAATTTTAAATGCTCTCTGTGAAAAACCTATAAATCCAGAATTGTTCTAAGGGTTGAGCGTTACGCAGAATTTAATTGGGAATACTCATTATGAAATAAATGTTTTTCTCTAGTTCACATTGGCCACAATTATTGGCACCCAATTATTGCAACATCCTTTTCCCAAGTTAACAGCTCTTAATCTTTATCTATAAGGCCTGATGAGTTTAGAGAACACCTGACAAGAGATCAGAGACCGTTTCTTCATACAGAATCTCTCCAGATCCTTCAGATTCCCAGATCCATAAAAGTGGTGCTTCTCTTCAGTTCACCCCACTAATTTTCTATAGGGTTCAGGTCAGGAAACTGGGACGGCCATAGCAGAAGTTTCATTTTGTGCTCAGTGACACATTTTTGTGTTGATTTTGATATTTGTTTTGGAACATTGTCCTGTTGGAAGATCCAATCATGGCCCATTATAAGACTTCTAGCAGAAGCAGTCAAGTTTAGATTTTTTATTTGTTGGTATCTGAACAAGATGTCCAGGACCTCCAGCAAAAAAACAAAACAGGCCCACAACATTAAAGATCCAGCAGTATATTTAACCGTGAGCACGGGGTACTTTTTATCCCTCTTTGCACAAAACCCATCTGGTGGGTTTGCTGCTAAAAAAAGCTTTTTTTGTTTTGTTTCATCTGACCATAGAGCCAGGTCCCGTTTGAAGTTCCAGTCGTGTTTGACAGCTAAATATGCTGGAGTTTGTTTTTGCATGAGCAAGGAGGATATATGTTTAAACCCTCCCAAACAACTGGTGGTGACGTAGGTGCTGTTTGATCAAATAAAATAAAAAATGGCTTTCTGACCCCAAGACTTAACTAATCTCTGCAATTCTCCAGCTGTGATCCTTATATAGATATAGACACATGTCCTCTTCAAGGCAGATTTGTAACATCTTTAGTTGATTGAAATTTACGAATCACGATGCTTTAGCTATTTTCTTACAGCCACTTTCTATTTGGCTGCACATCAGAACTATATTCTTTGGTTCTACTCATTGTGATGAATGATTAAGGGAATTTGGCCTTTGTGTTTCCTCATATTTACATTCCTGTGGAACAGGAAGTCATGGCTTGACAATATCATGCTCCAACACACACACACACACACACACACACACACATTCAATTGTTTTTCTTCAATGAAAGGTTAGAATTTTGTGATTTATTTTTATTTTTATGAGATATCAAAAGGATAAATATTGCCGATTTGTTTTCACAGCAGCCTTTGCTCATATTTACCAATGGTGCCAATATTAGTGTAGGGCACTGTACATTAAAGGTATAGCGGAGGATGTTTTACTTCCTGGTGGGTAGTCTAAACTATTGGTCCTCCTAATTGTCAATCATTCTGGTGAATCAATCAAACTTTTCAAAAAGTGGAGAGGGCGGGTCTTATCTAAAATTTGGAAAGATCCTCCGCTATACCTTTAACTTCCCAAATCTTCAAAATAGACATACCTCAAAACAGAACACTTCAAGTTTCTCTGTTTTGTCATTGTGTTGCATTTCTTGCAATTCAGTAAATTCCTGTTACACTTGTGCAGCTCTACACAGTCAGAGAGAGGTCATGTGTTCATTTCCCTGACTCCAACGCTATGCTAAGTGCTCGAAGGCATTCACTAACCTCTCAGATTGTGCAGAAATGTTCAAGGAGAGAATGTATATTTGAGGGAGGGAAGCAATTCTTTTTTATCTATAGAATCACAAACTGTCCTCCTACAGTATATGGAGTGGAGGAGCTCAGATTAGATAAAACTTTCACACTCTTTTTAAAGGGCAAGGGATTGTAGTTTTGTTATCAGTCACGTCAGTCAGTATTACGTTTGCTGTGATAGCTAAATTGCCATTGTAAAAAGGACTGTAGAAGATCTTCTGGTGACTGTTTGCCTTTGTTCTTATATCATGGCCTCCACCGTCACTCTGTAATGGCAGCCGTTCAATGTTTCACTCCCTTCCTTTTTCCATCAAAGAAACATTGTTCGGCACATTACGGGTAACTGAATATCAAATGTCTGCACAGCCAGCATGAAAATACTGTAGAGCCTTTAATGTTTATGAGGCGATATCAAGCACTGTGACACGTGACATAGTTATTTTGATCTTATGAGATAAAACACTTCTGCTCCCCTTTGATTGTCACGGTTATTTCATGTTTTTATGGCAGCCTTCAGAGTGCATTAATGGTCACGTGTTCATTACTCTGTCCGTATGGGCAATTATTTTGCAGAAAGGTCAACCTGGACCCTTGAATTAAAATAACAGCACAACACATTATGGAATGTTCTGTAGAACAAAGTATGCAGCTATAGTGTGTAGGGATGGGACGAAATATCGTTTGACAAAATATCGCGATACAAAACGTGACGAAACGCATCGAGGTCGAAAAAAATGGATCGCGAAATAAAGATAGATGGCACTGCTGCATGATTTGCGTAGTATATAAATAATTTAGTGTATTATATGTGTGTGTATGTATATGGGGCAGACATACAGTTGGTGGCAGGCTGGCAGCACCATCTGCTGATCAAGCAGGGTAAAACTAAATGAAAAAAAAATGTATATCCGGGGAACGGTGCGGTACGTCGTCACGTCAAGACAGCGGTTTGTTTCTCACAGTAAACTGCCATGCAGGCTAGAATTGCGAAACATTATTGGATAATTCTTATAATTTACATTTCTCTGGGCCAATCGGAATCTTAGCACTTTTTCTCTTGGCCAATCGGAATCTTAGCACTTGCGTTATAATCTTGAAGCACACACACCATGACACACACAGCGTCAACAACAGCTGAGCTCGCCCTTTGCCTGGCTACCGTGCGAGTCTAATGGAAACTCACGCATGAATTTTCCTGCATTGAACTTGTTTTAGCGCCCGCCAAAGTGAATTTTTGTCCCGCCAAGTCTTATTTGATCGGTGAGTAATGTAGATGAACGGCTGCGTTTGTGACAGGGCGCATGTTTTAACTAAAAGAACGACCAGAGAGAGAGAGAGCCGGTCGCGCGCGCGCACTCTCTGTGTAAACGACTTCACCGTCTCCAAACTAGGCGCTGTGTTGCTCTCTCTCCCTCGCACATATTAATCTAAATAAATCGACACGGTGGTAAAAGGTCGGAAGACCAAAGTTTCGTGTGGAGCATTCGGATATTTTTTTCCCCTGAATTATACTGCTGGGTGTGAATTGTGCTAAATAATTTTCCTTATCTTCTCTGAAAAGCGTTCCGGACATTCAGCTGACATAAAACAACACTTTAATTAAACGAAATAAAACTATACTGTGATGAAATGTTTTCTATGTTGACAACTTGACACAAATCTTGGATGTCCATGTCCTAACTGCTGGGATAATCACACAACGCGCACGACACGTCCAATTCGCGAACTAATGACTCATTTGAACCGATTCATTTGAATGAATCGTTAAAACAACTGATCTTTCCAACAGTGAACTCAGGAGACGTCTGAATCGGTGTATAACTAATCAGTAACACTTTACAATAAGGTTCTATTTATTACATACATTATATAAAAAGTACAGTTTGCTAACTCAAGCTTAAACTTTAAAATATATAAAACCACTTTTTTTTAAAAAGCATTTTAAACATTTTTCCACACAGTGCTATCAAGAATCGATAAGAGAATCGTTAAAGAATTGGATCGATAATCAGAATCGTCAGTGGCATTATTATTGATAAAATCTTATCAAATCCCATCCCTATGTGAAGACAGTAAAATTATAATCAAACATTAAAGAACATACATAAATAAAAATATGCTAACATGAGGTCTTATTGTGTCACTGTCAGCCTTGTTACATCTGTGCAAAACTAGGGTATGCAGATTAATTATTATTATTATACATCATTCATCAGCATGCATTGATTAATCCCATGGCATGTATAAAAAAAAAAAGTTAGTCTGCACTACCTTTTTTTTTCTTTTTTTTTCTTTTTTGATATCGTATCGTGACGTATCGTATCGTGACCCTGGCATATCGAGGTGCATCGTATCGTGAGTTTAAGTGTATCGTCCCATCCCTAATAGTGTGTACATACATACATGTATACACTATAACTACATTGTTCTACAGAACATTTCATAATGTGTTGTGCTGTTATTTTAATATATATATATATATATATATGTGTTGACTAATTAATTGCTAATTAATTGCATTTCCCGCAAGCTTGTAATCATCAATATTTAAACTTAGAATCACCTAATTAAATTAAACAACACAGGAAAAAAAAAAGGAACAGAAAATAGCCCTATATTAAAATAATATTAAACATCAATATATCAATATATTATTATTTTTCAATAATCAATCAACATAATCAATTTAACAGATTTTAATTCTTAATTTTTTTTTTTTACTAATTATCAAAATAAAATATAGTCCTCCAAAGCTATTATTACCAGAGTATGTGATCAGAGCAGGTCATTTTACCATTGTTGCCCAGCATGACTATACCAGCTCAGTAGGGCTATTGCAAACAGAAGTCTACTACTGAGAAATTTCACTTTATTTGAGCGGACTTTGCTTTTCCAGTGCGTGATCGGCACATGATTGGAGCGTTTGGGCCGTTAAGGACAGAGCAGAACGCGCAGCGCAAACACGGAGCGGAACATTGAGCAGAGAGCACGCCAACACACACACGGAACGGAGAGCGCAGAGCACACACGGAGCGGAAAAGACCCGCTCATGAAAGCTGTGCGAGAATGAAGCCTGATCGCCGAACACGGAGGGGCGGGACGGCATATTTTCGGCCTTTTCAATAGCAGCCGCAACAGGAAATCATTAAAACGAGGCAAAAAAAAAAAGTGCTGCGTTAATTGCGTTATTTTTTTTTTTTACGCGTTAAACATCTCAAATTAATCGCAAAGATTAACACGTTAATTCCCCCAGCCCTAATATATATATATACAGTATTTATGTACAGTATTTAAACTTCTCAGTTGTGCTTTATTTTCATATATATCGTTGTTTCTTTAGCAACAAATTGGCATAATAGACTGATTGCTGAAAGATCACTGCTAAAAATGTAGCTTTACTATCACAGGAATAACATTCATTTTAAAATCGGGCTGTGGAACAAAAATAAAAGTTTGTGTTTACATAATATATGTGTGTGTACTGTGTATAATTATTTTGTTTATATATAAATACACGCATGTATTTAAGAAATATTTGTACTGTATGTACTGTATACATATTTTATATATAAATGTAAAAAAATTCTTAAATACATATATGCGTGTGTGTTGTAACATGCTCCAAGAACCAAGTTAGAATCTAGATGCAGTAAAAAATGATGTTTAATGGCTCAAAACAGTAATTCATGGCTTGAGCGTAGAACACATGACAGAGCGTAGAGCTTCACCATAGCAATGAACCACGAAGGGCACGTTCACACGAACATTAGAACAAACTAACATTCAAACAATAATCCGTCCAGGTAAGAAAGAACACCATGGTTAAATAACAGAACTAATTAGATAACACTGGACACCTGAGTCTAATTAGCAAACAAAACTACAAAGACCATGAACAGAACTACAAAAGGAACATGAACTGACAATTTTCACAATAAGAGACATGACAAAGCACAGGTTCCTTACATGTGTGTATTTATATATAATAATCTGTACACACACATATATTATGTAAACAAAAACTTTTATTTTGGATGCGATTAATCACGATTTAATCTTTTCACAGCCCTATTTTAAAATATATTAAATAGAAAAACGTTAATGTAAATAGTATTAATAATTCACAACGTTACTTTTTAAGCATTCTTTTAAAAACATAAAAAATTCATGCCAACCCCAAACTATGATAGTGTGAATATATAGCAACTGTAACTGAATATATAGCCACTTCTCACATTTCACATAAGACTGTTGTTAGGCACACAATGTCAATTTAAGACATTACAAAGAAGCAAAGTGGCTGGTATTTTGATTAAAACCCTGGATGCGTGTTGCGGTTCTCCCATAAGGCCGCTGTGAAGAGTGTCTGCTGGACAGCCCTATCAGTTTGACTGACAGTCCTTCCCAACCAGCCAACACAAAAAGAAAGCATGAGTGAGCGGGTTGCCAATACCGCAGATTACTTCGTTTATCACCAGCAGTCTGATTACACACAGGCCCAATGCCACAGTGGGCTGAGCCCATTTTTGGACACACATTAAATGAACGGGGCGTCCTGTGATCGTCTAGAATGCTGAGATACATGGTGACTTTTTTAGGTCAGCTTTAGTTTTGAAGGTAAGACAATGACAACCTATAACAATTGAAGTTTTGAATTGCCTCTTTAGAGACATGAACCGTCAATCAAACATTTTAGACTTTTAACATATTTGTTTCAGTTTTCTCGTGGATGGACGTGGATATTAATGAAGCACATGTCTGTGGGAGGGTGTGTGTGTGTGTGTGTGTGTGTGTGTGTGTGTGTGTGTGTGTGTGTGTGTGTGTGTGTGTGTGTGTGTGTGTGTGTGTGTGTGTGTGTGTGTGTGTGTGTGTGTGTGTGTTCTTTTATATATGGTTTATGAGGACACAAATATGTATGATGACATGGGTATTACAATGTAAACATGGTTTACGATGTAAACATGGATTCCTCGTAAACCTAAATTCAAAAATGCCAAATGTTTTCTGTGATAAGTAGGTTTAGGGGGTAGAATATACAGTTTGTTTGTACAGTATAAAAAAACATTACGCCTATGGAGAATCCCCATAAACCACATATTGATTTTGTGTGACCCCCCCTGACCTGGGGGTCTGGTAGAGAGATTGATTGCACTCGTGGATAATCGGTTGGGTTCCCCTTCGAGGGAACTCGCACTGCGTCGTCGTCGTGACGACACTTTGGGGAACGCCCTCAGCGTAACGCATCTGAAGTATGAATGAAATCTGTCCAATCCTGATTGGTGCTGCGTCATGACGTAGTAGATGACGGCATACCCGGAAGATACAAAGGGACGCCGGCACACACACACATTAGCTTTTTGCTCTTCAGCTTGAAGCGCTCTGTGTTTTGTCAGTCCTATTTATTGTTGTCTGTCCTATTCTAGCCACAAGCATCAATATGAGCGAGCAGTTTAAGAAGTGTGTGCATCCGTGCCCACGTTATATTTCGGGCTCGGACACACACCAGCTGTGTGTGCTTTGTCTCGGCGTGCAGCACGCTAGGGCGGCTCTCGAGGGAGCCGCTTGTAGCGAGTGCGATAAGCTGCCGCTGAGAACATTGCGCTCACGGCTCGCTGTGTTTGACCAGCACGGCCAGGCTCGCGAGCCTCGCGGTTCTGGGCCCGCTATTGCCGAGGCAGAGCGGCGTCGCAGATCGTGGGGCTCACAAATGGATCTGTCAGCGGGACATGGGACTGCTACGGCATCTTCCCAGTCCTCGTCTGAAGATTCAGACGTTCTCCCGCCCCGTGTGGAAGCTCGCGAGGCGGCTTCTTCCCGCGAGGCGGAGGACCAGATGTTGCAATTGTCTGGCTCTGAGGAGTCAGATGATTTAAACATCGAGGCGGGTGATGCGACGTTAGAAATTCAAACGCCAGCGCATCCACCCGCCCAAGAGGAGCTTGTGGAGGTTCTGACACGCGCTGTGGCCAAACTTAATATCGACTGGCCACAGGAGGAACCTCAAATCCAGCCGCCCAGTAAGCTGGATGAGAGGTTTTTCAGGCGCAGATCTCAACCTCCACGCCGGGGTCTGCCTTTTTTCCCTGACTTGCACAACGAGTTGTGTAAGTCGTGGGACAAACCATTTTCAGCCAGGCTCTCTAATCCCCCAGTCCTTGATTTTGCAAATGTTGTGGGGGCGGCTGAATCTGGTTATGGGAGATTACCTCGGGTTGAGGAGGCTCTCGCGAGCTATCTCTCCCCCGAGGCCGCATCGTCCCTTAAGGCCCCGGTACTGCCCACTAAGCCGTGCCGAGATACATCAGCGCTGGTGGGCAGGGCATATATGGCGGCTGGGCGAGCTGGTGGCTGTTTGCACACGATGGCAGTGTTGCAAGCCTACCAGGCCGACCTCCTTAAGGAGCTGGATGAAGGCCAAGGGCCATCTCCAGAGGATATTTTGGAGCTCAGAAAGGCCACTGATTTGTCTCTCCGCATCACAAAGGAGACGGCCCGTGCCATCGGCCGCTCCATGGCTGGTTTGGTGTGCGTTGAGAGACACCTATGGTTAAATCTATCAGGGATGAAGGAGAAGGAAAAACATTTTCTCCTGGATTCCCCGATCTCGCCTTTTGGCCTTTTTGGTGGCGCGGTCGATACCGTTGTTGGAAGGTTTCAGGAGGTGAAAAAGCAGTCAGCAGCCTTCCAGCAATACCTCCCCCGTCGCTCCAGCTCCTCTAGGAAGGCTGCCTCTAAGGGGCAGCCTCAGCCGTCTGCCAGCTCCTCGCACCGTCGGGTGCAAAAGGAGAGTGTTGCCTCCCGCGCCCCTCCCGAGGGAGCCTGGCAAAGGAGGCGACGCTCTCGAGGTAAGCCTTCGGAGCCGAAGGTCGATCTAAGGACCGTCCTTCAGGCGAAGAAGGCTTCCTCTAAGCGGTCCTAGTTGCGACCGGACCGCTGAGAGCTGTCCCCCCCGGGATGGAGCGATCGAGGTCGCTTCCTTCCCGGAGCTCTCGGGGAATCAGTGCTGTGCTCCCGCCGTCCAGTACGTTTCGGGCCACACTGATTTCCCGCGTACGCACGCCGCTCCAGCCACCTCTAAAAAGACCTGTGGCTGGGCAGCGAACGCGTATGCACACCGAAAATCATTCTCGACTACTCCCTGCCGGTCAGCCGCTTCAGGGGGTCGGGAACGAGTCTCGGTTAATACCCGAGGCCAGCCTCGAGAGGCTGGTTCCCTTAGTAGATTATCTCGGCGCATGGTCATGCCTTCCGAATATATCTGCGTGGGCCCTGCGTACTGTAGAGCTGGGTTACAGGCTGCAGTTCAGCTCCCCTCCACCGAAGTTCAACGGGGTGGTCTGGACTGTGGTCGGCCCAGAGCAGGTTCGGGTTATGGAACAGGAAGTTCAGTCCCTGTTGGTAAAAGAGGCCATAGAACGGGTTCCTCTGCCACACAGGGAGTCCGGGTTCTACAGCCGGTACTTCATAGTTCCCAAGAAGGATGGGGGGTTGCGTCCAATAATAGATCTCAGGCACTTGAATCGTTCTCTGAGGAGATTCAGGTTCAAGATGCTCACAATTCCAGCCATCGTGAGTCAGATCCAGTTCGAGGACTGGTTCGTCACGATAGATCTGAAGGACGCATACTTCCATATCTCCATCCTTCCGTGTCACAGGAAGTTCCTGAGGTTCGCTTTCGGGGGCGAAGCGTACCAATATCGGGTTCTTCCCTTTGGCCTAGCTCTTTCCCCTCGCACCTTCACCAAGTGCATGGATGCAGCGCTGGCTCCGCTGAGACTCCAGGGCATTCGTGTACTCAATTACATCGACGACTGGCTAATATTAGCCAAGTCGTACGATATGGCAGTTCGACATCGAGATGTCGTTCTCGCTCATATCAGGTGCTTGGGGCTGAGACTCAACACGAAGAAAAGCGTGTTGACGCCCTCCCAGAGGACTACGTTCCTGGGAGTGGTATGGGATTCCACGACGATGCGGGCACAAATGTCTCCTGCTCGGGTGGGTTCCATACAGGCGTTGGTCTCCAGAGTGAAGCTAGGCCACAACCTCACTGTGAAGCAGTTTCAAATACTGCTGGGGCACATGGCAGCAGCGTCCAACATCATACCTTTTGGCCTGCTACACATGAGACCCCTACAGTGGTGGTTGAGAGCCAAGGGGTTTTCCCCGAGGGGAAATCCGTTCCGTATGATCAGAGTAACGCACAGATGCCTTCGTTCTCTCGTCATATGGAGGAAACCTTGGTTCCTGTCCCAGGGACCAGTGCTGGGAGCATCTTGTTGCCGGAAAACCGTTTCAACAGATGCCTCCCTCACTGGTTGGGGCGCGGTCATGGACGGCCGCTTTGCGAGAGGTCTGTGGGAGACCCGGCATTCTTCCTGGCACATCAACTGCCTGGAAATGCTGGCGGTCTACAAAGCTCTGAGGAGCTTTTTCCCAGACCTCCGCGGCCACCATGTCCTGATACGCTCGGACAACACTTCTGTAGTCGCGTATCTGAATCATCAGGGGGGTCTGAGGTCGCGCCCTCTATGCAGACTGGCACACCAGATCCTTCTGTGGTCCCAGGGGAAACTGTCGTCTCTCAGAGCGATGTACGTCCCCGGGGACCAAAATCAGGGAGCAGACGTCCTGTCGAGGCGGGGGCTGAGGCCCGGGGAGTGGCGACTCCACCCAGAGGTGGTGGAAGCCATGTGCGTGAGATTCGGCCCAGTGGAAGTGGATCTGTTCGCGTCTCAAGAGACGTCCCACTGTCCACTGTGGTTCTCTCTCAGGCATCCAGCTCCGCTGGGGCTGGACGCCATGATGCAGACGTGGCCAAGGCTGCGTCTGTACGCATTTCCCCCGATCGTTCTGCTCCCGGGAGTCTTGGAGCGAGTCCGCCGGGAGGGGATCAGCCTACTTTTAGTAGCACCCCGCTGGCCGACCCGAGTATGGTTCTCGGACATTGTAGCACTGCTGGACGGCCTTCCGTGGCAGGTTCCTCTGAGGAGGGATCTGCTGTCGCAGGCAGGGGGCACAATATTTCACCCCCGGCCAGAGCTGTGGAACCTCTGGGTCTGGCCCCTGAGGGGGCTCGGTACCTAGAGGCTGGCCTGTCAGCAGATGTTGTCGAGACCCTACTCAGCTCCAGGGCTCCTTCTACCAGGAGACTGTACAGCCTGAAGTGGAATGTGTTTTCCACTTGGTGTAGAGAGCGTGAGGTGGACCCAGTTAACTGCCCAGTGGCTTCAGTGCTGGAGTTCCTCCAAGATCGTTTCTCCGCCGGTCTTACCCCGTCCACACTTAAGGTGTATGTGGCTGCCATTGCGGCTTTCCACTCGCCTATAGGTGATGGGCCTTTGGGGAAGCACCATCTGGTTGTACGTTTCCTCCGTGGGGCTCGGAGGATGAGGCCTGCGGCTCGCTCCAGAGTCCCAACCTGGGACCTGGCGGTGGTACTTGAAGGGTTGGCTGAGGCCCCCTTCGAGCCACTGGAGTCGGCTGAGGCAAAGAACCTGACCCTTAAGGTGGCCTTTCTCCTAGCTATCACTTCTCTGAGGAGAGTGGGGGATCTCCAGGCCTTGGCTATAACGCCAACTTGCCTGGAGTTTGCTCCTGGCGGAGTTAAGGCCATCTTACATCCTAGACCGGGCTATGTGCCCAAGGTGCCATCTAATGTGGCACGGTCAGTGGTTCTTCAGGCCTTCCATCCTCCACCTCACGTGACGGCGGAAGAGGGGAGACTTCACCTGCTCTGCCCAGTCAGAGCCCTGAGAGTGTACCTTGAGAGGTCTTCTCAGTGGAGGAAGTCAGACCAGTTGTTGGTGTGCTTTGGTTCACCCAAGAAAGGGCTGCCTGCATCCAAGCAGACAATCAGTAATTGGATTGTCCAGGCTATAGCCACGGCTTATCAGGTGCGCAATCTGCCTTCACCTATGGCCGTGAGGGCTCATTCTACCAGGAGCATGGCCTCCTCGGTAGCCCTCCTTTCTGGAGTCTCGCTTCAGGATATTTGCGAAGCGGCTGGGTGGGCCACTCCGCACACCTTCATACGGTTCTACAGTCTGCAACTCCCTGTGACGCCTGGCGCCAGAGTGCTCGCGTCCTAAGTGTGCCTGTTTTACAGCTTCATACTAGGGCGGGTGTGATTACGGTGTGGCATAGTGGGTATTACGTTCCCCAAAGTGTCGTCACGACGACGACGCAGTGCGAGTTCCCTCGAAGGGGAACGTCTCGGGTTACGACTGTAACCCTTGTTCCCCGAGAAGGGAACGAGACACTGCGTCTCGTCGCCACACCTATCACGGGCAGAGCGCGTGCTTCATCGCAAATAGCTAATGTGTGTGTGTGCCGGCGTCCCTTTGTATCTTCCGGGTATGCCGTCATCTACTACGTCATGACGCAGCACCAATCAGGATTGGACAGATTTCATTCATACTTCAGATGCGTTACGCTGAGGGCGTTCCCCAAAGTGTCGTCACGACGACGACGCAGTGTCTCGTTCCCTTCTCGGGGAACAAGGGTTACAGTCGTAACCCGAGACGTTCGTGTGAGTTCATTTGAATATAATTTTTATATACATATATATATATATGAGATTAATAACATCCACACTAGGAACTAGAGTTGTGTGCCTGTCAGGATTTAATTGAGGATTTAAATTGATATTTAATCCCTGAATTAGAATTGAAGTCATTAACACAATGGAAAAATTAAAGTAGAATTAGAAGAATTAAATTGAATTAGAAGAAATTCATCAACGAATTGAATGTATCAATGTAATTTTCAACTAACTACTCAAGTTAGGCTTTTAATTAATAATTTAAATTTAAACTGTAATTATATATATATATATATATAATGAATTTTAATAATATTTCACAAGATTACTGTTTTTAATCGTTTTTATTTTTATTATTAGTAGTATTATATATTTAATAAACATACGTTTGTAAACCAGGGTTTCTCTGTTGGATTTTCGTGAATTGCAATTCAATCAATTCCTTTTCCTGTCATTCCCATTCAAATGATCATACTACTTTCCAATTCAATTCACATTCCAACTCAAGAATTCAAAATTTTGCTGATTAATATATATTAAGAACACTATTTTGTACATCTGTGAATGTAAGAGGCACTATTGTTAATTAATATCAAAGTGAGCATTCACAGTTGCATAAATGTTTCTACAAATGAATATTATACTACTGAAGACAGCTGGTTTGTCGCCCTGATCATTCAAAATGATTGTTTCTTTCCTTCTGCTGGCAAAAACGATAAGATCTGGATGCTTTTTGTTGCTTCTTCTGACAAAAATGCATTCTAAATTCAATAGATGGTCTTTCTTTGTCTTTGTCTCGTTTATCCTCTCTTCTGCTGATGTTATCAGGTATTATTTCTCTTCTGTTCCTCAATGTTAGCTACTGCCAACAGCAACTCTTTACCACTCAGTCTGATGCCAGTGCCAAAAAAGGCCCCACACAGAAGAAAAGAGTGGCAGAGCCTTAAGAAATCTCTCTGTCCTCCTCTCATATCTAGTCTCTCTCTGTCACTGACCCTCAGGGTGGCCGGCTCAGCCGAGCCTTGCCAAAATATTGTTGTTCTTGACGAGATGGCCTTGTCAGCCTCTCACTCGTTATATCTGTCAAAGTCAGTTCCTCCAAGTGTGTACGGGACCTTCAGCACTTAAACTGTGAGTTTCGCTTCCACCGACCTTGCTCAAACTGACTGTAGTATGTGTGCATTACTTGAGTCTAGGGCTTTGCAATCAAATTAAAATTGATACTGTGATGAGGCCTTGCGCATTATAAAACTGCCAATGTTGAGATTTAATTAAATAAATATATAGCCTGCATACATTGCATGCTTCAAAATGTAGCTGTGTTTTTGTATATGGTGTTGAATGCCCCACACAAACCATCTCAGCAGGTGCTATGACCTTGAATTCCATTGCAAAACTGATTCACTTTTGCATCATTACAAACAATTTTGCTAAAGTTTCTATAGAAATGTAAGGTTTCCAAGTGTGTTTGTTCTAGTGTTAATTTCATTAACGGAAACTATGATGGAAAATGTTTGTCGACAAGTTTTTTTTTTCCCATGACCCAGTTGAGATGATGACGACACCATGGTAAATAAATGATAACTATATCAACATGCAATATCATTGACGAAAAAAGAAGAGTCGACTAAAACTTGACTAAACAAAAACAGGAGAAAGGTTGACTAAATATGATAAATACAAAAAAGTGCAAAACACTGATTCACTCAGTATAACAAAATAAGTGACTCTTTATGAATAAGTCACTGGTTTTATCAAATAAATATAAATTTCTATTTCTATTCCCAAAAAATTTTTAGTGCTAAATTGCAGTTACTTGTCAAAATAATCAATTTACGTTTACCATTGTGTGCAGCCTACTCGACATTTCAGAACATTCCCAATTCAAAAAATAAATAAATATATAAAAATTGTTATAGTCCTTACAGCTCAAGACAGAGGGAGAAGGAGAGAGAGATTGTTCTGTTGCAGTTTTAGAAGAGTGATAATAAGACCCTGAGCTGTTTAATGTCACTGTCACCTCCAGCCTGAAGAGAAGCCACATCCACGTCTACCGGCAGGTAATGAGCTCCTCAAAGGTGTACCAGTGCCTGCGAAAGTGAGAAATCAGAGATAAAGGGACAGGGGTAAGAAAGGAGAATAGAAAGAACCTGTGACAGGAGAAAAGAGAGTGTGGAAATCAAATTAGAGGTGAAACGAGAGGTAGACAGCTGGAGAAGATGACTTACTTTATGTAGAATAAAGCAGCACTACTGAGACACAGAGAGACAAAAACAATGAAGACGAAAGAGGGAAAAAGGACAAAACACTAAGGCAAATGCAAAGTTTTCACTCGCACATCACACTGGGAGAGCCTGAATAATAGCCTGGCTGCCAGAGAGTTGTACATTTGTCATTGCAACAACTCTTATGGATATCCAGCAGCAGGTAGATTGTTATTGAATGCGCTCCCTGTGAAATTCTCCAGCGAGATGTTAGGTGGTCAGGCGCAGCGAGAGAGAGAGCAGACTTTACAGCCCACTGCGTTCACACGTCCATTTCTGCTGCGCCAGAACTTGACAGCAATGGCACTGGCCCTGTGCCCTTAAAGACTGGGATCAGTGACCTCAGACTGAAGCAGAGACTGAAGCCGGGTGTGTATTTGATGTATAGAGCATGTAGAGCAATGTACTTTGTGAACAGAGAGGCAAGTCAGCACCCTGATCTACTGCTGTAGCACCGATCTGGGATGATCAAAATTTCACTGTGGTGATGCGGACTGTAGTACTAGCAAACTAAATATTAGTGTGACAGATAAGTTAATGGAACCAGGAAAGAATACTGGTTGAATGCTCTGATTTTCTAGTCAGTTTGATTAGGGCTGGAGCTAAACTTTGCAGGACAGTGCATGTGTCCCCTGGAGCAGTGCTGAAGATCTCGGCTGTAAGTCATTATTTTGGTGGAATATTACAGATAAAGTATCATTACTCGGCTGAGATTAAGTAAAAAAAATAAAAAATAAAAAAAAACATTTACAAATGTGCCTTTACAAATGTTTATGCATGCATTTGTTCTGTGAAACTTAAATTTTGAATTTATTTATTTATTTATTATATACAGTGAAAGTCGGAGGGGTCCAGTGTTGTTTTGGACCCAATTGTCTTTCAATGTATGTACAAAAACAGTTCTTCAAAAGGTTTTAATTGATATGAAGGTGAGTAAATGATGAAACAATGGAGAAAGCCAAGAAGAAGAAAAAAACATTAAAGGTGCTGCTGAGTGATCTCAGCTGAGTAATGATATTTTATCTGTAATATTCCCCCAAAGTAATGACTTATTTTATGCCCGTTTTATTATTATTTCTTAATGAATTATCTAAATGATAAAATTAGCTTGTTAATGTTAACGAGCCCTCAAGCTGTTTTTATTAATTCCACCATATTAAACCCACCATCTGACAGGACTGAATTTCATCTGATCTAACTAGATTTACCAGTGTGGTTTTCAAAGTGAATCAGGGTCACATACATCACACGAAGTGGATCAAACATGCAGATATGGATGCAGGTGGCCGTCTAAACCAATTTCAAACGGAGAGAGATCAAATGCTTTTCCTGTGTCATTCCTCTGGGCAGCCTGGACGTGTCAAGTTTTGCTTCAAAGTGAACCACGCAGGCCACTTGAGTGGTTTTATGGCTTGTACTAAATGACTTTGTGCTTAATGCTGCATTTGTGTAATGCTTGTCAAAGAATATGGATATTCTGAACAGTTTAAAGAGGCTCTGGCACATAGGCAAACTGTGAAGTGCAGGGTTGTGTGCTGATCTCACATTAAACTGAATTGAGAATGCTTTTTATGCTCCAATTTATTTTCTGAATTTGAATTGAGGTAGCAAACAGAATATAGAATTTAAATGTAAGGACATAAAATTAAAGTTAAATTCAAAGATTTAACAAGAAATGTCTGGACGAACTTTGAATATAGGCTAGACAAAACCTTGTTTTAAAGGTTCACAGCTTTTATTTATTGTGTGTGGTCTAAGGAGTGAACTATCATTGTTCATGACTATATTTAGGTGAATGCATATTGTGACGTCATTTCTTAGCGCTCTATCCTATAAATTATTACCCCAATTATAAATAACAGCAGCTTGCCACAGCTAGACACATGCAGCCTAACACTTTTATCTGTCTACGTGTCTTGAATTGCCCATCACAAACTTGTTTATCGCAGCTTCTCACTTTTACAAAGTAATATGATGACCCAAAATTCCCATCAGAATGGGCAACCAGCCATAGCACGCTTCTCGCTGCCGGTCCACGGGTCACAACCATCAACTGCAACGTCCTATGTGAGCAATGCCATCATACTATCATTTATTCAGGAACACACAAGAGGATTAATCTGGTTTCTTGTTAGACATGGAGTGCTATTTCCACCGGACCTGGCGCTCACATGTGTGTTTACTGAGATGAGAAACAGTTGCATGATCGGTCCATTATCAGTGACCTTCTGTAGTACTAGAGGTCTCGGTTGTTTCGTACATTGGAGGACGGATATATATTTAATAGCCTTCATCCATAAGAAACTCTCTGAGGGATGAAGGTTGAACAAATAAAGACAGGAAGGTCATTGAAGAACTTTGTAAATGTGCTCCTCTGTGGGAGAAAGTTGGAGAGAGAATGCATAGATAGATCAGTTGGAAACAATTCCTTTCTGATTTTTGTTCTTGCTATTAGTAAAACCTATTGCTGTTGTGGAGACGTTTCGTCCACCTTTTGTATAACACCCTACATACCTTATGTACTGGCTCGCACTTCAGCATTCTTTACAAAATATGAAGCATATAGGCATCTAATGCAGAACAGATTATTTATTTAGTTTATTATGCTTTCCCACAAGTAATTTATCATTATTTAATATACCATTTTTTTCCTTCATATTATGAACTTGAGCATTTGAACTGGCATATTCCATGAAAAGATGCACAATCTCATGAACAGTGTACAGGAATGTCATGACAGTGGTACTTTTGGTGTTTTTCCAGTCAATGTTCTCTTAAAACATAACTGCCAGTCTGAGCAATTAACACTGTCCTCTTTTAAAGCTGCTTTGAAGTTATTTATCTTGTGTGGTATGCAAATAAATCAGAATGGAACTGAATAATTTCTTGATTTATCCCAGATAAATCAGCAGTCTTGGAGAGATTGTGGATTCTTTATGATTTATTCTGTATTTATATATATATATATATATATATATATATATATATATATATAGTGGGAAGAACAAGTATTTAATACACTGCCGATTTTGCAGGTTTTCCCACTTACAAAGCATGTAGAAGTCTGTAATTTTTATCATAGGTACTCTTCAACTGTGAGTGACGGAATCTAAAAAGAAAATTCAGAAAATCACATTGTATGATTTTTAAGTAATTAATTTGCATTTTATTGCATGACATACAGTAAGTATTTGATACCTCAGAAAAGCAGAACTTAATATTTGGTACAGAAACCTTTGTTTGCAATTACAGAGATCATACGTTTCCTGTAGTTCTTGACCAGGTTTGCACACACTTCAGCAGGGATTTTGGCCCACTACTCCATACAGACCTCCTCCAGATCCTTTAGGTTTCGGGGCTGTCGCTGGGCAATACGGACTTTCAGCTCCCTCCAAAGATTTTCTATTGGGTTCAGGTCTGGAGACTGGCTAGGCCACTCCAGGACCTTGAGATGCTTCTTACGGAGCCACTCCTTAGTTGCCCTGGCTGTGTGTTTCGGGTCGTTGTCATGCTGGAAGACCCAGCCACGACCCATCTTCAATGCTCTTACTGAGGGAAGGAGGTTGTTGGCCAAGATCTCGCGATACATGGCCCCATCCATCCTCCCCTCAATACAGTGCAGTCGTCCTGTCCCCTTTGCAGAAAAGCATTCCCAAAGAATGATGTTCCCACCTCCATGCTTCACAGTTGGGATGGTGTTCTTGGGGTTGTACTCATCCTTTTTCTTCCTCCAAACATGGCGAGTGGAGTTTAGACCAAAAAGCTCTATTTGTGTCTCATCAGACCACATGACCTTCTCCCATTCCTCCTCTGGATCATCCAGATGGTCATTGGCAAACTTCAGACGGGCCTGGACATGCGCTGGCTTGAGCAGGGGGACCTTGCGTGCGCTGTAGGATTTTAATCCATGACGGCGTAGTGTGTTACTAATGGTTTTCTTTGAGACTGTGGTCCCAGCTCTCTTCAGGTCATTGACCAAGTTCTGCCGTGTAGTTCTGGGCTGATCCCTCACCTTCCTCGTGATCATTGATGCCCCACGAGGTGAGATCTTGCATGGTGCCCCAGACTGAGGGAGATTGACCGTCATCTTGAACTTCTTCCATTTTCTAATAATTGCGCCAACAGTTGTTGCCTTCTCACCAAGCTGCTTGCCTATTTTCCTGTAGCCCATCCCAGCCTTGTGCAGGTCTACAATTTTATCCCTGATGTCCTTACACTGCTTTCTGGTCTTCTTAAAGAAAAACTAACAGGTCTGTGAGAGCCGGAATTCTTACTGGTTGGTAGGTGATCAAATACTTATGTCATGCAATAAAATGCAAATTAATTATTTAAAAATCATACAATGTGATTTTCTGGATTTTTGTTTTAGATTATGTCTCTCACAGTTGAAGTGTACCTATGATAAAAATGACAGACCTCTGCATGCTATCTGCCATTTATTGGTTATCAGCCATAACATGAAAATAATTCTCGGCTTACTAGTTTTGCATCCCTAAATTTCATATACATATCCAAACATATTGACTGCATTGTACAGTAAGTTATTTTAGGACCTTTGATTGTTCAAACTGTTTCTGGGAAAATAAATGGACCTCTTGAAACTCTGAAGACTTTTAGCCCTGAAATCCTGTTACAGTAAATATACGATAGATGTTGCAAATAATTAATCTTTAACAGAACAAAAGAAAAACACAAGATACTGTTGTTGTTGTTTTTTGTTTTTTTTTAGTTAAGTTAAGATCACAAGAAAAATGTGTTTTGAAGTAAACAAAAGCCCCCAAAAATACTGTGGGTTTCTGTTTTCGGAAACAGTCGTTATTTTTTCAATAACCAGCTGTGTCACTATTATATATGTACTGCAAATTAATCTTTGGTGCATTTTTTCCCCCACAAACATGGTTTCTCACAGCTTCAGTTCACACTAAAAATCAAAGCACACGTGGATAGGCTCTTGTTGAAATGCTGCTCATTCATGTAGCTCTGATTCTAGATATCTCCAGTTTTCCACACATTTCAGAGTTTTGCCTTTTGCACGGTATAACAACATTGCTGGAACGCTACAGCTGTCAAATCACAGGTGGATGATGCAGTATAAATATTCCCCCAGTCACACATCTGCAATACTGGAATATGATAGAAGACATGCAGTTCCTCATTTGCCACAAGCCAAAATATGGGAATGCTAATGTGCCGTGTGTGTAAACGTGCACGCACACATAGGTTTGATGACACTGACCTTCATCTCCTCTGGGCAAGGTAGTCGGTAGACAGCCATTTATCTTTTATTCATTCTGACATTTCTAGGGAAGGAAGCTTTCCTGCCACGGTGGCTTGTCAAAGTAGAGGCCATTTTGTGATGTGTGGCACGCTTTGGCTGATCAGCACGCATGCACACAACACCAGGCTCACACACGTATATTCATATATCTCAGTATATCACACACACACATTGCAGTTAGTGGTGCAGTCATGTGGAGATGAGCTGTGAATGACTTGACATCTGTCAGTGAAACTAGTTTGACAGTCTTTAAAACCAGCTGCTTTTCCTTAACCTCTTTCTTTCTCCCTCTTTTGCTTTCATTTCTGTTTCTGCCTTTCATTATCCATCTCTTATG
The DNA here is from genome assembly GCF_965113295.1 of Leuciscus leuciscus. Taxonomy (NCBI): domain Eukaryota; kingdom Metazoa; phylum Chordata; class Actinopteri; order Cypriniformes; family Leuciscidae; genus Leuciscus; species Leuciscus leuciscus. The sequence goes on from NC_138732.1 coordinate 11,862,365, forward strand.
CTCCAGAAACAACATCGGTATTCTCACAAGAAGCCACACTGCACCACATGAGCTACATATAACGACAAAAACATCTCAAATATTGTCAAATGCTTTTTGACAAGACTTCCCAGCCATTGTTTCCTGCAACTGTTTTAAGTCCCTATGTCACCTTTCCAGTGCTTTCTCTAACACGAATGCTAGAATAATGCACAGAGCCTGTCCTCCTCTGCTGTGTTTGCCTAACACCGAGCGATTCTTTTGCAACCCATTAGCATTGTCGAGACAGCAGTATGGCGTTTTGTCATTTTATTGATGGACATAATGATTGAGCTGTTTGAAGATTTATAATAGCTGTGTTTTATCATCATATGTACTACCTCTAATTTATGCATGCTGTTCTTGTAATTCAAATTACATAGTTACACCAGTTTGTAGTCTTCATGAGTGAGTCATTGATCATTTATTGAAAATATTTGTTCAGAAACGCTGATTATTTAGGAAAGAAACACGAGACTGTTAATATGAGTCATTGAATCATTTGTTCAACCTTTTTTTTTTTATGCTGATTTATTCAGGAATTAAATAGGTGAATCATTGAATCATTCATTCAAAATGGCAAATCATTCAGAATTAAAGAATCGCTAAACTAATTTGTGTTGCTCCGGAGATGTACAGTGGTTCTGTTTTAGTACAGAGGTTCTGTTTTAGTACAGAGGTTTTGTTTGGAACTAATATGCATTGGTGGAACAAAACAGACAAAGTAAGTGGCAATATTGTATCTAAAATGTAAGGTATTCAATATTAACTTCATGTATATTGAACTGTTGTATCCACCTTATCTTTAACATAAGAACAGGCGCAGCCAGCTGTAACTTAAATGTGCTATAGACTTCCGGTGTCATTCGCTTCCAGTTATTTTAGTTGTTTGCTGCTTGATATTGCAAACTGGTATTCGTTATCATATTATTTTACGTTATTATCGTAATCAACACGCTGGTTTTTAGGACAAATAGTTTTTCCATTTACTGCACTTTGTTATTCTAGTTATTTGCCTATAGCGGCTAATGAATCAGAAGTCTCACACATTCACAGAAAATAGCATTTTTTAAATATTTATATAAAAGAGGTTGAGGGTTTGATTCCCAGAGAATGCAGAAGGTTAAAACATATGCTTTGAATGCACTAATAATTAACATTTGATGAAAGTGCCTACCAAATGTATATATGAAAATACATGTGGAAATCCTCAAGTTCGTCTGATTCTTCTTGTGAGATCCACCAAATCTGCAAATTCTCATCATTTATTTACATGACAGACCTGTTAGAATTCCTCACATGACCATTTGTAAAAAGGGCTTCATATTGCCACAGTATTGATGAATTAGTAATGCTGCAGAACCATGAATCCATCTCCATATCCCTCACTGATCTGACCACCATTTCTCTCCCACTCTTCACAGATGATAACTGTCGTCTGGGAGATTATAAAAAATTGAAGACCAAGATGTTGGACTTACACGCTCAGAGGTACTTGACCTCTGGTAACCATGGCAGCCATGAGAAGGATATGGCAACTAGGAAGCATCTGGTGGACATGATGTTCAAGCGCTTTGACGCAGATGGTAGTGGAAGAGTTGACAGCAGTGAGCTCTCACAGGTAAGACAGTTCAAGGTCATAACAAAATCAGTCTCTTTTCTTTCACCCGTTTAATTGACGTACTTAAGTGGGGTCTTTTGACCTTCTTAACGTGTATCTGTCATCTTAATGACCATTTTCAAACCAACAGAAGTGGTCAGTTTTCTGATAAAAGAGAAAAATAGAGATGTTGTAGGGTTAAACAACAAAGATGGATTCAGGCCAGAGGTCAGAGTGTTTTGGGCCTGTTGAGTGAGCTATCATTTATCATTTTAAACCTTTGCTGTTTTAATCTTTCATACATGTTTTTATGCCTTGCAAATGAAAACAGCAGCGTATTTATGATATGCTGAATTATATGTCACCAAGGAAGAATTAGCTGCTCTTAACCACAAATTATTGGTCAGGAAATTAGCCAAATTTAAGCAAATGCACTTCTTAAAATGCCATTGCTGCTTGTCTCAGAAAAACATCAAAGACAGAATGAAGTTTTCGGCAGAATATGGGAAGTTGTGTGTGGAGTGAAGAATCACGATGAAACAGGAGTTGTATGGTGATGCTCCAGATCGTGACTTCAAAAATCTGCTGAGAAATATAATAATAAATGCATCTAAGAATAAATGCATCTCTACCATAGTGAATAATGGAGAAAGAGCTGTCATTGTGTGGGGAGCCTTTTTAGCTGCTGGTATGGGTGAGCTTCACTCTGAAAAGTAATTTAATGCTTTGGAATACAGGATAATATTTCAGAATGGCTTGCTTCCCAAATGATCAATGATCAAATATTATTTTTCAACAAGACAATGTTTCTGCCCAAATTTCAAAGACAACCAAGAAGTCACTTGAGAACAAGTCCATCAAGGCTGGCCTGGTCAGATTCCAGATTTTAACCCTGGTCTCACATTAAACTCAAATGAACTGGGAGGGATTTTTTAACTTCTCATGAACTGGTGTACTATTTTAAGTTTAAAAAGGGGAAAAGAAATTATGAAGTCCAATCAAAGCCTTTATGCGAATACACGTTGTTTGAGTTTGTTTACAATAATACAATATCTAATCTTTGAATCTGATATGTTATGAAAATAGCTGGGGATCACTTTTCCAACGTTCTATTGAATTAATTTGAAATGGCAAATGAGCAGGCGAGGTTGTCTCTTTTTTTTAATAACTCGTTCATAAACTGATCCCAGGTCAGTTGTGCTTTATCTTGTCCTGCGGCAGAAAGATTACACCTGTCCATAGAGATACTGTGCATAGCAAAATGAGCAAAATATGAATTTATTCATATTTCTCCAGAGAGAAAACTCTGAACGCAGTTTCACTCTCGGTTACAGGCGTGAGCCATTTCAATTTCATTGTGCAATATTTTCATGTCATTTGCATATTTCTTCATTCTCAGTGGAAGAAGAATAGATCTCTTTTCATGCATGGCAGATCGAAGACAATGTAAAAAGTGAAAATTCGGACCGGCCCTGAATACAAAAGCTTGGCCTTTTGACATGAAGCTACTGCAAGGTTGAAAAGTTGTTAGGAATAGGAACATATAGTGAAATGCCTTGCAGCGAAATAAAAGCATTTTGCTCTAATAGAGCAATTAAACTCTATCAGTATTCTGCTCAACTCTGTAGGTCTTCTGGTACACCTGGAATGATATTCATGCAGAAAGTAAAGGGACAGTCCATGAACCTTTTCTGACTTAATGAATGAGTATTGTTATTGATGCCAAATCATATATTTAATCATTTATTTATATTCAAATAATATAGGCCTATTTAATACATAGTGTCATTCTGGAAACTACTTAATGCAAAATTTTTATATATTTAATACCAAGCCTTAAAATATACAGTACATGGTATAAAATACCATTTGTATATAATGCCACCAAAACATTTTGGGATGCTTAAAGGGGTCATATAATGCCATTTTTGTACAAGCTAATATGATTCTTTAGGGTCTAAATTAAAAGTTTGTAATATACTTTAGTTAAAAATTCTCATTAGTATTGTAAGAAAACACTCATTTTACCTGGTCAAAAACAGCTCTGTTTTCAGCACGCCGTTTAAGTGCATGTGTCTTTAAATGATAATGAGCTTTGCTCACCCCACCCCTCTGTTCTGTGCGTACACCGTTTCTAACACAATAACCATAACGCGGTGTTCATTATAAACGTGGGATTATGAATTATATTGACAACGTCGTACATAGAAAACATGCCGTAATGTACCTGAGTGTAAAAATAGCCGTATTCATCGTTGTGGCGAGCACGACGAGGTCGAGGGCCGTGGGAGGACGGCGCGAGGCCGGTGGCGCGATTGATAATGAGCGACACGTGCGCGACGCACCGGTCTCGCATCTCTCACGGAGGAGCGGAAGCATAAAGGAGGAGCGACGACAGTGAAGAGCGAGAGAGGACAGGCCTGTGTTTTAGTTGATGTTTTGTTTTTGGTTTATGTTGCCAGCAGTCGTCCGTGAGGGGCTGCTGGCTTTTACTTTTATTTTGTATTTGTGTCATTTTATTCGTTAAATATTGTTGAATGTTCGCCGGTTCCCGCCTCCTTCTTCCCGTAACAACATACCTCGTTACACTGGTGCCGAAACCCGGGAAGAAGGAGGGACACGCTGTCGGAGAGCCCTCGCTGCTGGGGGGGATCGCGGTGCTGAGGAGGTCGGGCAGCACGAGGGAGCGATGGCCGCCGATTGCTGCCCGAGGCGATGGTGCTGGAGCAATGGAAGAACTGGGGGGACGGAGCTCGAGCTCGCTGCCGTGCTCCTGGGTCGAGGAGGGGTGGCTGCCGTCCGAGAGGGAGCGGAGGAGTCCCGTTTGCCGTGGGCCGGAGCCTGTTGCCGTCGGCCATGATGGGGGCGGAGCAGGGAACGGGAGACTCGCTGCCGGCTGCCCTCAACCGGAGGAGCCATCGCCGTCCGCCAGGAGGCGGAGGAGCGTCGAGCTGTTCCCCAACGGATGTCCAGTACCATCGCATGGCACCGCGAGTGACTCTCAGCTGGTTGAGGACCGAGCGGCAGTGTGTCCGGGAACCGGATCAAGAATTTTTTATTTTTTTTCTCCCCTCTCTCGTCTCTGTCGCTCCTCGTGCTTCCGTCTCCTTTTCCCTCACCTCGTCTATCCATACCTCCAGCCCAGGTACCGCAGCCGCCGTGATCGGTCCCCCCGGGGAGGGGGGGAGGGGGAGTAAGCGCAGTCTCGTGGGTGCCCCCCGGCCTGCGAGGGGCGATGGGGGTATGTGGCGAGCACGACGAGGTCGAGGGCCGTGGGAGGACGGCGCGAGGCCGGTGGCGCGATTGATAATGAGCGACACGTGCGCGACGCACCGGTCTCGCATCTCTCACGGAGGAGCGGAAGCATAAAGGAGGAGCGACGACAGTGAAGAGCGAGAGAGGACAGGCCTGTGTTTTAGTTGATGTTTTGTTTTTGGTTTATGTTGCCAGCAGTCGTCCGTGAGGGGCTGCTGGCTTTTACTTTTATTTTGTATTTGTGTCATTTTATTCGTTAAATATTGTTGAATGTTCGCCGGTTCCCGCCTCCTTCTTCCCGTAACAACATACCTCGTTACAATCGTGAAGCGTGCAGCAAGCGATTTGCAAAGATTAATATAAAGATTAATACAAAGGCTAATAAAACGTTACACTCACTTCTTCTTCTGGAGGTGCAGCAGGAACACAAATAGTTGGTACCGATCCTTTTTTCAGGAGCAGCTTCTTAGCAAATCCAGCTTTATACTGAACCTCGTTTATAAAGCAGTCTGTGAAATGATTCGCGCAAACATGAAAGCATTGACGTTGACCTTGGGGAATATTCCCTTCAAAAACAAAACTCAGCCACTGCGTCTTCAGCGGTTCGGATTTAGGAACATCAGCATGACTGCTGTGTTCGTTATTACACCCAAGAACAGAACACCACAATCGCTTAGACGCCATTCTGCTCATAGACAGTGCTCCAGTGAGTATCAACAATGACGCGCGGAGTATGATTGACAGCTCGCTCATGAGCGAGGGCGGGACTGTGTTGAAACGCTGCTGTCAATCAACAATCGTGGGAGGGGCGTCCGACCGTGTGACGTCACTAGGTCGAACGGCTTGATTTGAGAGATTGGAAAACATATAAGGAGATTTAAACACTGGATGGATTTTTATCATTTTATGATGGTTGTGTACAGGCACTGCCAACACACATTTCAGTACAATCAACTTGTAAAAGTGCATGTACCATTATATGACCCCTTTAAGACACTTTAAAAATGTGTGCTTCAATACATCCAATGCAAAATATTAAACAAAGTTGCATCTTCAAACAAATAATGCTCAAAAACCTTTTTCCAGAACTAACTTTATCCTGCATTTTTGTGCATCTAGAAGTGTTTATATTTGAAAGTGATAGAATAAGTGCATGCCTAAAGCTGTTCTGGGATTTCATTAAGCACGGTGGATTGGATGTAGAGAGTCGTTCATTATGGAAAACTTTGCTGACATCGCCTATAGCATGCGGCACGCATATCAGAGAGGTATATCAACAAATTTCAGCATTTGAAAGTTTGCTTGTTACTTTGGTTTGTCTTCGAAGTAAATGATAAATCAACACTGTAAAGCAAAAGAGGAGAAAGTGAAGGTGCTAAGTCAGTTTCTGTGCTGGTATCAAGTCTCTATAAGAAGATTAGAGATGGCAACAGATACAGTAATAAAAGGACAGGATTGAATCTGAACACACAGGTCTGGTTTTAGTAATATAAGTCAGTGTGGGTCAGTCTTAGCACTAGGTATGCTAAAGCTTTCAGGAGATGGTGTATATATATACCATCAGGTATATATACCATATAAACTACACATAATATAGTTTATACCATTTTCGGTAAGTTTTGAATCCATTGACCACCAGTCACCAAGTTAAATATGATTGTTCATACCGCATATGCTCAAGGGATTTTCCAAATCTTAACTGTGAATCTAACCCCTAACATTTATTATCCAAAATCCCTCCAGTTTTCTTTCTCTAACTGTAATTACCATCAGATATTTCTGGCATGGATGAATGTATGATAGAACGTTTTACAGTAATCCCTCATGTTTTCCAGCATAAGGCTGTTATAAAATCTTGCTCACTTCTGGATGTTTGCCAGCCGACAGGATGCACAATGTCTGATGCAGATAGGAATCACATCTTTAATTATTCAGAATGGTACACTAGAGAAGTTTTGCTTCAGGATGGAGATTTTACATCAGACGTCATGTGGAGGCCCAAGACGGCTCCAAAATTGTGTAAACAAACATGTCCTTAAATGTGAACATCCTTTGTTAGTATTTCCTTGAGCAACATTCACTGCACAAAACACATTTGCGCTGGTAAGTAATCATGTTATACATTAGGTGCTGCTCTGGATTTAATCTCTTTAATGTTTTGATCTGTAATCTTGTTGTCATGCAGGTCATCAAGCAGGAAGGTCTGAGCAGGACGGCATCAGAGTGCACCCTGTTCGACCTGTTCAAATTTAACGACGTCACCGATGACGAACACCTAACTAGAGAGGAGTTCTACGCAGCTTTTGGTGAGTGTTGGGTTTTGATAAAGTGTTGAAAGTGAACAAAGCTGAGAGAAATTTTCAGCTGCATAATTAGCACCGTCATGGCTGAATGCACATTCAGTAACTGTGACACTTATTTTCAGTGTCATTTGTTAATAGCACAATGGATAATTGCAGTATTTTCATGAAGAAACTGAACACATTTTCAGTCTCGGTTACAGATGTGAGCAGGTTTATTTTCATTGTGCAATATTTTCGATATGTGTTTTGGATATGGATATATGTTCATTCTCACAGGAAGTAGATTAGTCTCTTTTTTATTAGTGATTGGACGTGGGAGGAAGTTAACTGTTCTCGTTCTTATTCCAATTAGACATGATGAAAGTAATGACTTGCAGTTCAGTAAGTCGAGAAACACTGATTTGTTCAAGTCAAGTTTGTTAATTTTTACGTTTTTTGACTGATTCAGCTGACTCAGTCAATTGTTCACGAATCAAACTGCTACTACTGAGGACTTAAAGGAATAGTTAACTTAAAAACACAAATTCTGTCATCATTTACTCATTTAATTCAATTCAATTCAATTCAAATTTATTTGTATAGCGCTTTTCACAATACATATTGTCTCAAAGCAGCTTTACAGAAAGTGCATTTCAAAAAAATGTACATAGAAAAATACAGTTAGTTAATCATGCATTAATTTAGGGCATAACATATCGCCGGCGTCGAGTCGTCTCCTCACGGGCATGGAGTCGTCTCCTCACGGGCTTCGAGTCGTCTCTGCATGGGTGTTGGGGCATCTGAAGTTTCCATGAGAGGCTGGATACAAACTGGAGCTGACGTACTCTATTTACCTCGGGACTAGCGTCCCGAGATAACAACAGAAAAGCAGATGGGAAATAATTAGCGTAGCTGCTGTTCCTAATATTAATGCATTCAATCTGATTCAACTGTAGTATAAAAGGTAAGTATTATGTGAATGCTTGGCTAAAGAGATGCGTCTTTAATCTAGTTTTAAACTGGGACAGCGAATCTGAGCCTCGAACAATATCCGGAAGGCCATTTACAAATTGTTTCAAACCTGTATGAATTTCTTTCTTCTGCTGAACACAAAGGAAGATGTTTTGAAGAATGTCATTAACCAGACAGTTGATTGACCCCATTGACTTCCATGGTAGGGAAAAAAAATGCTTCAGTTTCAGTGCAGTGCTCCATTAGTGGCGTTAAAAAAACTGTGAACAGAGCCAAACATCATGAAAATCATTAGGTTCCAGTAAAATATTGCAATATCCAGGTTCTTGGATCCCAGCCCTGCTCTTCATGGCAAGTTCAGACCATTGGCATGAAATGTAATGAAGTGACATTTCTCTGTTAGTCCATTCCACTGGGTCAACGGCCTCTGAAATGGACTGTGACTCTGACAACCCACTGTTAGAAAGTCAGATCTTGCGGTCATCGTAAAGGTGAATGGATCCTAATTAAGCTCTAATTGAAGTCTACAGTCACATTTTTCAGTAAGCCACTGAACAGTGGCGGCCTGAGTACCATTTTCCTCTTTCGTGTACTCATTAACGGATTTGCTGAAGAGAAACTGAGGCACACTAATTAACTGCATGACTCAAGATGCAAGTAACATTTGGTATAGAGCATTTGTGTCAGCCTGGAAACTAAGCTATTTTGCTAAAGTAGATGAACGCCCAGACTCCATGGAGTGCCTATAGTAATCAAGCTGATGAAAGATGTTTTATGTTGAAGAGGTGGACATGACTGACCTCACTAAACTGAGCCGGTCCTCTGGTTTTATTATACATTTTTCTATTTTATAGAAATATATTTCTAATGTATACACACACACGCACACATACACACACATTGGGTTTTCATGTTTTATGGGGACATTCCATGTACAGAATGACTTTTATACTGTGCAAACTGTATATTATATCCCCCAACCCTAAACCTACTCATCACAGAAAACTTTCTGCATTTTTATATTTTTTTAAATGATCATATAGAATTATTTATAAACTGTTTTCCTCAAGGGGACCAAAACATGTCCCAACAAGGACAAGGACATGGAATTTGGATATCGTAATCTTTGTGGTGACATTTTGTCCCCATAACGTAAGGTTTACTAGGACCACACACACTGCTGTTCAAAAGTTTGCGGTCTAAGTTTGTTTGTTTTAAAATCAATTATCAAGGCTGAATCCTTTTTTTGTAATTTATAAATGTATTTATAAAGGTATTTGTGTATGTTCTTATTTAGCAGCCATTACTTCAGTCTTAAGTCTTTCTAATATGCTTATTCTATTATTCATATTTTTGTGGAAACTGTGATACATTTTTGTTTCTGGGTTCTTTGATGACTAGAAGGTTCAAATGAACAGCATTTGTAAACAATATTTAAATATGAATTCAAATATTGGTAACACTTTACAATAAGGTTCACATGTTAACATTAGTTAATGTGTTAACTAACATGAACTAACAATGAGCAATATATTTGTTGCAGTATTTATTCATCTTTGTTAATGTTAGTTAATAAAAATACAGCTGTTCATTGTTTGTTCATGTTAGTCCACAGTGCATTAACTAATGTTAACAAATACAACCTTTGATTTTAATAACGTATTAGTAAATGTTGAAATCAATTTTAATTAAGATTTATAAATGCTGAAGAAGTATTGTTAACTCTTAGTTCATGTTAACTAAGGTTGTTAACTAATGAACCTTATTGTAAAGTGTTAACCAAATATTGTGTAAGATTTTAATTGAAGTCTTTCCTGTCACTTTTTTATCAATTTAATACTTTGCAGCTGAATAAAAGTATTAAAATATTCCTGACCCCAAACTTAATAGTGTGTATGATATATACATGTAAATTACAAAAAAGGATGCAGCCTTGCAGCATAATAGGAAAAAAAAAAGGAAAAAAACACATATATAGATAACACTTTACAATAATGTTTAATTTGTTATCAGGTTAATGTAGAGTATTAACTAACATGAACTAACTATGAGCAATACATTTGTTACAGTATTTATCTTTGTTAACGTTAGTTAATAAAAGTAGAGCTGTTCATTGTTTGTTCATGTTAGGATGGGATCAAAAAAAAAGGGACAACAATGCATAGAGCACTTTTCCGAGAATCCCGTTGTTACACACTGTGTTTTTGAGCAAAAAGCAGCTCTTCAGACAGGAAGTAGATTTTAGAATGAGAATCACTGTCTTTGTCTGCCTCCGTGCATTTACTCCGATCTCAGCGGGAGTTTGGATGAGGCAGGACAGCCCTACAGGCAAAAAATAAAGTAATGTATTGCTACTTTTGCTATTCTTCTAAACTTAAAGATAAAAAGATTACAAGACATTTTGTCAGACACCTTCAGAGAACTCCTTCACACTGTCTGTTTTCAGCTCCTGATGCTTTGAACAAATGTTTTTGAAGAGTTTGAAGAATACTACTTTATAAACAGTGCATGTTGGTTGTACCAACAGCATTAGAGTTCATGCTGTGAGCTGGTGCTTTAGATATCTTCCACGACATGTATGAGAATGTGAATGTGTTTAGTCAGTTTCGACCTTCAGTGTGAAATTTACCCACTTATTTGAGCTTCTCAGATTCACCAGATCCTGGCTTCTTTTTCCATCACATGGGCACCTGCTCTAAACCATTTTCTCAATATGTTTTCTCAGTCCTCTTCTCAGTCCTCTTCCTCTTCATTGACCCTGATAGCGATCTGCAACATTAAAGCAACACAGAATCATTCATTTAATATGGGCATGTCCAACAAAGTTGAGTTGAGAAAAGTTTAACTTTATGCAAATGAGCATTGATGTAATATGGCAACTTTTGATAGAAGCAAAGTCAGTGATCTGTCTCCTGTGAGATAGTAGTCAAGTGTAGGCAAGATGGAGAGGTTAATGCTACTGTGAGCAGTTTCACCGTTCTATGTAATTTGTTTCTGCCCACATACAGTGATAAAATACAAAATGATGCAAATAAACCATATCAGAAATTGTTTCGTAGAATGAAACTCATTAATCTTGTTCATGATGTGATGTACTGTATTATGTATTGTAATTTATACACAAACACTGCAGCAAGAAAACGGATTGATTTCCAAAACAGAATGGTGTCTTATTTTTATCATTTACAAGATTTTAAAAAACGATGGCTAATTATATACAGCCCATCAATAATGGATAACAATAACGGTCAATAAGACAGCTACCTGACCTCCAGTGATAAACTCGCGCTGTGTGTGTGAGTCAAGCAGCTGTTTCTCCAGTATTCATTGTGATATTTGATCTGTCTTTGTCTGTTGTGAGATATTGTGATGCAGGAGATGTAGCTGAAAATCTGTAAACAACATTATTTATTGGCTGGTTTTAACATTAATTTGTTGCATGAATGATTTATTATTTCACATGAATAACTCAGACTTACTCTTGCATGATTTTGATCTTGGTGGTCTGAGATGGGGGTAAATGTACACTATGGTGTAGTAGACTCTGGTCTGATGGGGTTAGCACACTTTGGTATGATAATGAAGGTTGAATCTGGTCTGATGGGATTTACTGATGTGAACAGAGCTTGTCAGCGTTGACTTGTGTTGTTCAAACTCTCCAGGTCCGGGTGTACATCAGTCACATGGGTATATACAGTATCTCAGTCCTGATGGAGGGTGACAGCCCATGAAAGCATGAAACTGTCCAGTTTTGGTTTGGAGAGTCTCTGGTCTTCCTAAAGTAGGATAGAGAGCAAGGGAATCTAAAAGAGCTGGGCACAGTATCTTATGCGGTGTTTAAGTAAATTATGCAGCCAAAAAACTTTCTAATTGCACTGCATCTAAGTACATTACTGAAAGATGCTGTCTGGGTTCTTCATGCCCTCTCGATTCCACATTGCAGCAATTAGCACATGGTCAATGAGAAGTTTTAGAGACATGCTAAATGTGTTTACTCAGATTCTGGCCCTTTTCTCTGGCACTAGAAAGCATTTTCATTTCTTAATTATTTGAGTAGTTCACACATTTAAGGCTAAACATGTGACTCGTTTATTCATAGCAGTAATTATAATTAACGTATACTCATGTTTTTTTTTTTATCAGGCTCGGTTCCCAACATGCATGAATCTCACAAGCTCTGCGAGCATGAGGAAAATTGGACTGGAAATATCTTGCATATATTTCAGCGTCAGTTTAGAAATAAGTTTTCCAAATCTGAATGATGAATCTGCTGAACCAAAACTGGACGGAACGATTGGGTTGAATCAGTCAATCCATTTTGCGAACAAATCATTTAGTCTGGTTTTGTGAACTGGTTTAGCCTAAAAGATTTGTTCACAAATTGGTGCCTTAACATGTTTATGCTTGCACTGGTAAAATATACCTTGACTTAAGGTAATCAGATTGTTAGTTAGGAAATTACTTCAGGGTTTCTTATAATGACTGAAATACAAATGAAAAGAAAGTTAAATTTGTGTAAAATTCTTATACAGTATATTGTTTGGGGAAGTTTTTGAAGCCAACAATGTGTTAAAAAATGACAAATCTTCCTGTAATTTTTCTGCTTTTGACTCTTGTTTACTCATGCTCCTACTTGTGATTGGTGTGTCTACGTGGTTCTTTATCATGATTGGTTTGTTCAGTTGGCATATCTGTATGCTTCATGCTTCAAACTATTTACATCCCCCAGTGGAGTCAGAAGGCAATTACTTAACGCTACGCCGGCCCACAATGCCGTTCCTTTCACCTGTCAGGGCTGATATGCCTCCGGAGAAAACGTCAATCCACCTGCTCTGTCTGCTAAACAGACAAACACTCGCACACACACACAGAAATACAGGATCCGCTCAATATCATTGGCAGTGGAGAATTGTGTGATAAGAAACAGTGCCTCACTTGAAACAAAATTGACTTCGGTGAAAGGCAATACAGACTTTTAAATATTGCCATATGGGAAGTGAGAAAAAAAAACAAGGTGGCGAGTTAGAGAAAGATAGATAAAAAAAAAAACCCACACAGTTCTGTAATACGGTGTGAAATGCACTTTAATTAATCAAATTTAACCAGGAGTCTATCCCATTTTTTTTTTCTTGAACAGTCCCTCTTGTATATGAACTCCAATTAGAAGTATGTGTACTGTGATGGCATGCTAATATGAGCGCATCTCCAGTGTCTCTACTGACAGATGCCATGGAGATGGTGTTTCTCACAGGTGGTGTGAAGTCAGCCTTTCTTCAGCTTCTATTACTGCCTGTCTCTCACATTGATTGGGTCACAGTAAAGGTTTTATTCCATCTGACTTCAATGACTTCAACTTTTAAAAGATTCTGCAGCTATCACAGAAGCCTTACAGACTCATAAATGTACTAGTGGATGGGCGGTGGAGAGCGGAGCATGACTTTTGATGGAAGGGCAGCTGGTAATTATGATTGAAGACCGTTGACGGCATCGCTTCTTGTTGGAAAGGGTCTGTTGTTGTTGGGTCTGTTTTCTTGAGCTTTTACACTGTATATTGTAAACTATTCTAAAGTAGCAGTTCTAAAGTTTAATGACTGAAATTTTGGTGTTCCTCTGGTTTTCTCTTTAGCTGTGTTTACATAGTGCTTGGGGCTGACAGGTGTGACTCTCGAATTGTTGTGTTCATTCCAGGGTTGTGTGCCATTCAGAATTGGGTTGACTGAGAATGTCAAGACATTTACATTCTCGTTCAATTCTATGAATTTAATTTAAACTGAGGTTGCAAACAGATGCCGATGAGCATTTCAAATTTGGAGGTAAGGTAGAAAATGGAAGCCGTGTTTCCACTTCAGGAACTTTCTCCAGGAACTAGGAACTTTGGGGTGGTACTCTGTGTGTTTCGACCACAGGAACCAGGGTCTAAATGAAGTTCGGGGTAAAGATTTCCCCCTCAGAAAGTCCCTGCTTGCGAGGTACTGTAGAACTTTTTCAAAGTTCAGGAACTTTCGGGGTGGGACTTGGGCGCTGAACATGCTGATTGGTTGAGTTCATGCCGCATTCCGATTGGTTTACTCCACGCAGCATTTAAATTTAAACGACCATTTTTAAAAATCTGCTCTCCTACGTCACCGGTCTAATTTGCTTAATCTTCATGGTACTTTAGACCGCGGTGAAAACAGAAAGCAACAGGTCTGGGGGGAAGAAGTTCCTGGGACAAATTGTTCTGGGTAATTTTGGTGGAAACGCGGCTTTAGTAACACTTTATTTTGATGGTCCCTTTAGACATTCTGTTGACTATAAGTATCATTGCACCTACATGTCAACTAACTTTCAATAGAGTATTAGTAAACTCTCTGCTTAATATACTATGCTAACACTTTATTTTGATGGTCCCCCAACAGACATTCTACTGACTAAAAGTAACTTTGTAAGTAGCCTACGTGTCAACTTATTTTACTAACCATACCAGTCTACTAATACTCAAATGAGAGTTTGTTGACATGTAATGAAAGTTATTTGACATGTCATTGACATGCAATGTTACTTATAGTCAACAGAATATTTAAAGGTGTCCATCAAAATATAGTGTAACCGAAAAATTCAAATAAATTGAAATTCAAAGAAATCCCCTTAACTGACGCTTTCAGCTAGAAAGTTACACTACTGTTAAAAAATTTGGGGGAGTGGCGTAGCAGGCAGGCGTGTTGGGGGCCCATGCGATAAACAACCCCCTAAAAGAGGACTAAAAAACGTATTCTGCGGCTGTGTGCATGGGATTTCTCTCACTGAGTTGAAATAACTGTAGAAGCATCACCACTCTGTAATGGGAAAAACTCATGCTGCTGCTGTGAGAGATGGTCGAGCCCTGAGGGAGAGTCTACTCATCTGCTACACGTGCTCTAAATGAGGGGTAAAACCTGTACTTGCTCCACTGCCATTAATCACAAACAATGACTGAGGATTAAATGCCTGGACAGCACCTGCCATACTGTTTCCACATTATATGTAGTCTTGCATTGTGATTGGTGCACCATATTTGTTTCGGCTGCAACTGGGTATTTTTAATACCATAATCTCTTTCTCTCTTTCTGTTTCCTATAACATCCACCTAAACAAATACTCATCTTCTCACTTGTATTCCTTGTTCTGAAAAATCCATTTGTCTTTCAATCCTACAGGGAATTGTAAAACGCGGTGCCTTGCCTCGGAGCAAATTCCAAATCTACTAAGACACAAAAGAGTGTAATTGAATGGCTTGAAAAAATATTGCTGAATTCTAGAGCTCACTCATACACGTGGTCTGTTTTGAAAGGTAGTTGTACTTGTACTGATTTACTACATTCAGGCTTTATTTTTTGTATTCATGAGAGTTCAGATACATTTTTGCCAATGACAATAGGGTAAAAAAATTATGTAGCCATGCTTAAAGGAATAGTTCACCCCAATTTGAAGGTCCAAAAAGCACCATTTGTGTGTGTGTGTGTGTGTGTGTGTGTGTGTGTGTGTGTGTGTGTGTGTGTGTGTGTGTGTGTGTGTGTGTGTGTGTGTGTGTGTGTGTGTGTGTGTGTGTGTGTGTGTGTGTGTGTGTGTGTGTGTGTGTGTGTGTGTGTGTGTGTGTGTGTGTGTGTGTGTGTTTTCAGGATTCTAAAATATGAATTCACCCAGATGCATGATACTTTTATGTCACTTTTTGTCCTTTATGGTGTCTGGCAGAAATAATCTCTACTTTTTGTGTATATAAAAAGGTAGAAGCTCAGATGTTCTGTAAAATAAAATATTTTATACTACAGGGCCGTTAAATGCTTGAATCTGATTGGTTGACAAACGTTCTAAGGTGTGCATTTTTTTCAGGGAAACGCACGGCTAAAGTAGTTCCATGCAGGTCTTGACCGCATTACAGTTCCATATCACTGTAATAACGGAAAATAGGATACAATTCATAACAAGAAAAGGCATTTAGCCCCATGCGCTTGATCTGCAATTTTCAATGTCTAGCTTCACAATCAATAGAAACATGCAGTTTAATTTTAATAAATAAAGTATATAGTCCTATATAATCAATAGAAAATTAAACTGAATATAGGCTAAATAAATGGATAGTTTTTTATTGCAGATAATATAACAAATAAATTATTATTGATAGGCCTACTTGTTAAAAGGGCTTTGTGTTTCATTTATTTGGCTAGTCTACTGTCATCTGTCAATAATGAAGAAAAAAAAGAATGAACGAATTAATTAAAACGAATTGAATTAATAAATAAATAATAATATTGACGCACATGCTTTTCTGTCTCATTATTGCAACATCTCTCTCTAATAACTGCATTAATAACTGCATAATGAATGTAATTTGATACTTATGACTGATCATGCCCAAACGCGTGTTCAGCACGTTCAGTCTGTGTTCAAAGTCGGTGTTTAAAATCTGCTGCAGTCGATGAAAACAGTCAGAGAATGTGTCAGCTAGTCGTGTGTCCCCAGCATTAGTCTGCTATCAGTGGCTCAAACCTCCGTTACTAACTCTACCTAACCCTAACTCAGCATTAGTCTGCTATCAGCGGCTCAAACCTTCGTTACTAACTCTACCTAACCCTAACTCAGCATTAGTCTGCTATCAGCGGCTCAAACCTCCGTTACTAACTCTACCTAACCCTAATTCAGCATTAGTCTGCTATCAGCGGCTCAAACCTCCGTTACTAACTCTAAAATGACGTTTTGGAATTAGCAACGGAGGCATGGGATTAGATGCGTAAGAAATTAGTCCTACATACAAGAGCTTTTTAATGACAAAAACTTTACAAACGTCTTGAAATACATAATCTGAAAAAAATTCCGAGGTGTGGTAACTGTAGTATAAGCGGAATAATTGACTTCAGGCCGTTGAATTATTAGAAAAATAATGCACACCCGAGTTGTAATGGCCACTCCGCTTCGCGTCGTGACCGCATTACCACCTCGGGTGTGCATTATTTTTCTAATAATTCAACGGCCTGTCGTCAATTATTCCTTACGTGTTTCGTAGAGATTGATACACTGAAAGATACATTTAAATTTAAAGATTCAGAGATATTTAAATATATGCAGTTAAAAAACTGGGTCAAAGAGATTAAAAAAAAACTTAAGTAATGACAAAAATGGAATTATGAGAATCCTAGGAAAAAATATCAAGAGTTAATGGTTGCCTTTTGTGTATTGTCTATACACTCCATGAGAGGTTTAATAGTCATGAATAGAAATTTGATATTCATGCAATACCCCCCCCCCCCCCCCCACACCCCCCCCCCCCCCCCATCTCCCATTACTGCCATTTCCTGATATAATGTGGCATGAGCTGACAGCACTATTATAAAATGATTGGTTGACAGATGTCAAGTGATTAGGAAAGGAAATTTAAAAATAAATAGGTTTGCCTTGACACACAAGAAATGTACTGTATTATTCTCTCATTTCCCCATACTGTTCTAAAAGCCCCGATCTGGCAAGTCAGCAATAGTTCATTCTCTTTGTCCACACCACTTTTTAAAACTGCTTTAGCTTGTCTTTTTGTTTTGTGTTAGTGGTGCTGAAATGGAAATTTTTGAATGTTTTGCTGAGAGTCACTGCATTCTTAGTGGAAAACAACAATGTCAAATTCAGCTCTCACATGCTCAGACGCATGCTCCATATTGTCTAGTTTTTCCATGGCTCACTGTCTGTTCTTCTGAATTCACAAAAGAAATGCAAATACAGGGGTCCTTACTTCTAATGTACAACCTCTGGTGTAGAGCTGCCATTTTGGTTTATTAAAATAAAAAGTTATATTTTCACATATTAGAACCCAGAACCCTTTGAACTGAAAGCAAAAACTTCACAATCAATGATGAATTCACAATCAGTTGCATTAATTCATTGGCTTACAAAATCCCAGGATAGACTGTGACAGATAAATATGTTTGAAGTTCCTTTAAACACTTAAATTGAAGTGGAGCTGCGGTATCAAGGTGGTAATACACTCCCGCAGAATCAATCGCAAGAACAATCCTCTTTTTTTTAAGTAGCCTGACTGCTCCAATTTTGATGTCTGCTGATTATTTTAACAATGTATTTACTACCTTTCTGGGCCTTGAAAATGGTAATTGAGTTGTTGTCTATGGGGGGTCAGAAAGCTCTCGGATTTCATCAAAAATATCATAATTTGTTCCCGAAGATGAACGAAGGTCTTACGTGTTTGGAATGACATGAGGGTTTTTAATTAATGACAGAAGTAAACATTTTATGTGAACTATCACTTTAACTCAACTGTGTAAAGATGTCTCTAAAATGCCATTTCATAAGTACTTCTCTGCCACCTTTGCTGTGTAAATTTGGCAACAGACAAGTTAAGGCTGTTCTGTTTCTGTTCAAAATTCAGTGTAAAGATGCAATGCCGCATAAAAGCCAGTATAAATGATGCTTGCTCTGACCCAACTCATCTCCTAATATCAAAGTATAGAGTTGTGATTGCTGTGTAAATGCCTTTATGCCACCTCTGAGCAGCATTACACAGTCTGTGTGAAGACACTTAAATGCCACTTCAGAAGCACTTATGTGTCACCTTTGCAGTGTAAATTTGGCAGCTGACAAGTTAAGGCAGCTCGGTTTCTGCTCAAAATTCAGACTTA